>NC_064629.1:472524905-472886571 GCF_023864275.1 Schistocerca cancellata | reverse complement strand
TACGGCGAATGATTAAGCGGTAATGTATTGGGGCTCTCCAACTGTCTTATCGATCCGAGAATCATCTGAAGAAGAACTAAAAAGATAAAACGCCTATCGAATGTAATCCATTTTACGCACGCGCGTGCGCGCCCGCACACACAGACACACACAGACACACACACACACACACACACACACACACACGAATACAGTTGTCGAGCCATATTAGAAGATCATTTAGGTGACGCAATATCTCACCATATATTGTACGTTACTTAATTTCAGATTGTGAACATAAAAATGTGACCAACCTGTCCAAGACTGTGCAGATGAGCACAGTTAGGATGGGTATGGAAGGCAGAACCCCCACAACAGGAGCTCTGCCTCACTGAAAAGACATGTTTCCAAATCTGGTACAGTCAGTCTTCAAACCATATGGTGCTACCATTAACACGACATGTTTAGACAGTTTAACGGTGTGATACAGCCGGCCGCGGTGGCCGAGCGGTTCTAGGCGCTTCAATCCGGAACTGCGCGACTGCTACGGTCGCAGGTTCGAATCCTGCCTCGGGCATGGATGTGTATGATGTCCTTAGGTTGGTTGGGTTTAAGTAGTTCTAAGTTCTAGGGGACTGATGACCTCAGATGTTAAGTCCCATAGTGCTCAGAGCCATCTGAACCATTTTTTTTGGTGTGATACAAGCACCAGAGGGTCGACAAAACCAATACCTCCATATCACCCCTAAGGTAATCAGCAATCTTCTACTGCCACGTTCCATCATCACACAGTATCTCTCTCTGTCTCGCCCGCAATTACATGTTTTAGTCCTTAATTTTGTAAAGTCCTCACATTACTTATGTGTGGGATCTTTGTTGATTGTCAGAGCGCTGTCTTCATGTCCAGTAATAACTATTCCGTATAGAGGTACTTTTTCATATATTTAAGTGCTTTTTTTCTCTCATTCAATTGTGTGAGCTTCACTATTAACATACTCCTGGGTCTTTTATCAAAATACAGAGGGGTCCAAAAAATGTATCCACTGTTTAAAAGTCCATAGCTTGCAAACTAATTGACAGAGTTGTCTCATTTTTGGTGAAAGTGTAGCTTAAAGTCCATCTTAAGGATATCACTGTAGGTGTTCGAAATGGTCATCATTAACATCCACACACAAACGATGCCACCGAACTGCAGCACGAACTACTCACTGCAACGTGTTCAGCTGGATATTTGCACATGAATGTACGAAGGATTCTCGAAGTTCATTCAATGTGCGTGGCTTTTAACGATAAACGACGTCCTTTAGAGTTCTCCACAATTAAAGTCCAGAGGAGTTAGGTCTGGGGAACGTGGTGGATACTCCACAGCACCTCTACGGCCTATCCATCTTCCTAGTAGATTTTCTTCGAGATACGCCCTAACACGATTTTGGCAGTGGGTTGGGGCACCATCTTGTTGAAAGTAAACTCTTCCGTCTCCATACAAGTCTTGGATGGCAGGTAAAATGGATGTCTGGATCTTCTGAAGGTATACCACACCAGTAACTGTGCCGTCAAAGAAGAATTGCCCAATCAAGCCCCGGTAAGACAACCCACACCACACATTTAATCCTGGCAAGTTCACGACTTTGTCTACATTGACATTCGGATTTTAGGCGGCCCAGTAGATGCAATTGTGGCGATTTACTGTACCACTGAGTTTGTACTGTGCCTCATCAGACCACACAATCATCTCTGCAAACTCTTCATCGTTGCGCACCATGTTAATAAACCACTCGCAGTACTCCATTCTACGACCTGGGGATGTTGCACTTCCACTTTGCTGTCTTCAAAATTCGCCGAACACTTGAGCGACTCACTCCAGTTTCACGGGCACACTGTCTCACAGACAGTGAATTGTTGTAACACACGACGGGAGTTAGCTGGACTTGTTACTGTTACAGGCCGTCCAGATAGTTGTTTGTGTACATCTTTAACACAGCCTTCGGCTTCAAATTTGTCTCGAATGCGACGAATAATTAAACGTGTCGGTGGCTCTGTTTGATACACATTTCGCCATTGCCGTTGAACCTCATTAATGTTTTCGTACCTAAAATACCACTTGAAAACTGACTTCCTTTCGTCGAATGTAAGCCTTGCGCCAGCTATGTTTACTTGAGTAACTAGGTGTAAGCCGACCGCGGTGGTCTAGCGGTTCTAGGCGCGCAGTCCGGAACCGCGCGACTGCTACGGTCGCAGGTTCGAATCCAGCCTCGGGCATGGATGTGTGTGATGTCATTAGGTTAGTTAGGTTTAAGTAGGTCTAAGTTCTAGGGGACTGATGACCAAAGATGTTAAGTCCCATAGTGCTCAGAGCCATTTGAACCATTTTGAACTAGGTGTAACTAAGAACAAAACACTGACTGTCTGGCGACTGTCAGCTGACAAAACAAAACAACGCAATACAACGCTTGTGTGGCGATTGCCGAAACTACAAACTATTACGGTACCAAAGATGAGATAACTCCGTCAATTAGTTTGCCAGTTATGGACTTTTAAACAATGGACACCTTTTTTGGACCCCTCTTATACATATTTAATTGAGTTTAGTCAACTCTTAGTTAAGTAGAATTTTGCTATCCCCTTTTATGTTCAATATATCATCACACCTGATGAACTCCACTATAATTGTGAAGATAATGATGAATCGTCCTTGTAGTAGGAGATGAATTATATATTCAAGTCATGCTCAGGGCAGGAAGTAAGGTAGTGGGTTATCGTTTCAAAGCCCCACATCTGGGAAGGTGGTGTCACCTTTTCACACAAGCATTATTCGTAGATAGTAATTGTGCCTTCGGGGATGTTAATAGCAAGGCTAAAAATTCCAATGGTGGTATGATAAACATGAGGATGAAGTAACATCTGTTCAGCATATCTCCTTATTGCTATCTCAGTTCGTTCTATTACTGCCAGTCGCAATCTCAAGATTAGAATTTCTTTCAGTTCCTCAGTTACAGAGTCGTCTAGGTAATCATTCATGCACCAGTAGCTTTTAATAAATTCCATCAGTGTGCCTAAAAATGTTTTATCACGTACCACCTTCACGAGTTCTAACGTTACGGCCAGTTATCGGTTTATTACGGAATTCTGTTTGCAGAAAATCTTTATCGAATTTCTATCAGGTTTTTGAAAATAGTGAAGTCGTTTGATTCGTCATGTCAGTACATATTGTAAAGGCAGTTAACGTTTGATCCCACACTGCTTTACAATCGCAGCTAGATGAATGCTGTCTGGTGAAATGTTGATCTGCCACACGCTCAAATAATTCTCCTAGCTAATAATGGTGTAATTTCTCCTCTGCACTTGTTTACAAATATGGTATAGCCACGTGCCATCCGTAGCAGTTACTTCATTCGCTCTATAGTTTGCGACAATGTTTGTGTGCTGGCCTGATATTTCTCCGCAGTCAGCTTGTCGTCTAAGCTGCGTAAACAAATGTCTGGAGCGTCTTTACTTCGTATAAAGAAATTCTACAGGCCCTCTGATGAAGGTCACTTCGAACTCTCTAGATGTTTTTCTGTGGATATTTTCCCCGCGCTTTTCTCTTGTTTACTCTGCACAAACATGTTTTGCATCACTTTGTGTTTTTAGGGTTCCGTAGCTCAATCGGTGGAAACGTAATCCTTTCATTAGCACCTTGTTTTCCGTCTGTCTGTTCGTCTGTTAAGACCCCTCTTTCTCAGGAATGGTAAAGGTATCAAGATAAAAATTACGTCAGATATCAAGGTGTACATTCCCTTGGCGGTGCAAAAGAAATTAACCTTAGACGTCAATGTAATCAAAAGAAACGGCTATTTCTCATATATTTTGATACTCGCAAGCGCAGTCATCAGAAATTATAGGGTACTTCCCGCTGACCTAGAATTGTGAAATTTGCCAAGAAGCAAGTTCTCACAATACAAAAAAAGAGAAAATCCGAAAATTGTTAATTTCTAATTATATCGTACGAAAAAATTGATGATGATGATGATGTTTGGTTTGTGGGGCGCTCAACAGCGTGGTTATCAGCGCCCGTACAATTGCCCAATCTTTGCTCAGTCCAATTGCACCACTTTCCTGGATGATGATGAAATGATGAGGACAACACACACACCCAGTCATCTCGACGAAAAAATTGTTTTTAGCGTTTGTTGTCAGTCTGTCTATGCGTGTGTTAAGATATCCTTTTCTCAGGGACGAGTAGAGGTATCAAGATTAAATTTATATCAAATACAAAGGTCTACCCTCTCTTGGAGGTGTAAAAACAGCCATTTATGACTTACAGGTTGAGACTAGACACTGACACGTTACGATTTCGACGAGCTGCGGCTTACTAGTCGGGGGCTACTTGAAAGCAG
The DNA here is from genome assembly GCF_023864275.1 of Schistocerca cancellata. Classification (NCBI taxonomy): domain Eukaryota; kingdom Metazoa; phylum Arthropoda; class Insecta; order Orthoptera; family Acrididae; genus Schistocerca; species Schistocerca cancellata. The sequence continues at coordinate 472,882,216 of NC_064629.1, read as the reverse complement.
CTCCTGCGAACGAACACAGTGCAGTCGTTGTCGTAATGCAGAAACGGAGTGATTTATCTGACGTCCAAACAGGCACAATAATTGTCCTTAGAGCTAAGGGTGGAAGTATTTTCGAAACGGCTGTATATGTAAACTGTTTGCTTGCCGCCGTTGTTTAAATAGACCTTGCATGGTAAAATGGTGCCACCCAAAACGAGCGCCGAAGTAACTGTGGTGCACCACGTGCCATAGATGATAGGTGTGAACGTCGGTTACGAAGATGTGTAGGGGTGGAAAGACTTGTAACTGTTGAGCAACTGACCGCTCAGATGAACCAAGGAGCTATCAATAGTGTCTCTTCACCGACTGTTCAGCAAACGTTGCTGCACCTGATCCTCCGCAGCAGGCTCCTGGGCCATGTACCCATGCTGACTGCTGTTCATCTGCGACGAAGGCTGGAATTTGTGCGACAGTACCACAACTAGACGTCCACTTGTAAGTAGGCTGTTTAGATTTTTATATTGGTAATGCCACGTAGCGCTCTGTATGAAAATCACTGGCTGTGCTGTGTGCAGTATGTGGCTAGTTTGCATTGTTGTCTGCCATTGTAGTGTTGGGCAGCGGCAGCTGGATGTGAACAGCGCGTAGCGTTGCGCAGTTGGAGGTGAGCCGCCAGCAGTGGTGGATGTGAGGAGAGAGATGGCGGAGTTTTGAAATTACATATATTATGACTTTTGATGATATTAAGGTAAATACAGTGTTTGTTCTCTATTAAAATCTTTCATTTGCTAACTATCCCTATCAGTAGTTAGTGCCTTCAGTAGTTTGAATCTTTTATTTAGCTGGCAGTAATGGCGCTCGCTGTATTGCAGTAGTTCGAGTAACGAAGATTGTTGTGAGGTAAGTGATTTGTGAAAGGTATAGTTAAATGTTACTCAGGGCCATTCTTTTGCAGGGATCTTTGATAGTCAGATTGCGTTGCGCTAAAAAATATTGTGTGTCAGTTTAAGCACAGTCTTGTATAAATTGTTCTAAAGGGGACGTTTCACACTGAGTGACGACAGGTGGCTTTTTCGGATGAATCACCTTTTATGATCGATCGGTCAGATGGCTGTTGGCGTGTGCGACGTTTGAAAGCAACGGTGTCCAACCCGGAGCAGAGAGCCTTATGGTCTGGGAAATGTTTTAATGCCATTCTCTGGGTGATCTCGTCATTCTGGAATGCACAATGGACCAATATAAGTATGCAGCTATCCTTGGGGACCATGTAGACCCCTGGACGCAGTTGCTTTTTTTTTTTCCTACTCCGGATGACATCTACCAGCAGGACAATGCAACGTATCACATTGCTTACAGCGCATCTGGGTGGTTCGAAGAGCACCAGGGTGAGTCTACCGTACTCCTGTGGCCAACAAACTTCCCGGACTTTAACTTACTGGAGAATCTGTGGGACACTCTCGATCGGGCTGTTCGTACCATGGATCCTCAACCGAGTAACCTAGCGCAGCTGCCCACGGCACTGGAGTGAGCATGGCTCTGCATCACTGCCCGTACCTTCCAGAACTTCATTCACGCACTTCCTGTACATGTCGCAACGGTCCGCGCTGGAAGCGTGGTCACACCAATGTGACTATACACTGTAGTTTCCGAGAAATCGAAGGGTGGCTGATTTAGATCCATAGCTGATATACGTAAGCGTTTGTTGTCTGAACTGGAAGTGGCCTGCCGAATTATTGCACAACACTGTTACATCATTCGAACATTCAATTGGTATTTTTGAAACAAAATACTTTATCAACAACACCAGCGGATTGCCGCTACATACACGTTACGGTTCCTAGGTGCCTTGATACAACGGAATTGCCCGCTGACATTTTGAAGGAACTAGGAGCGCTATGCCGAACCAGGCAGTACTTAAGCACCTCTTCACGAACAATTTGAGTCTCTGAGATGGTAGGTCCCCTTCCTGTCGCGACAGTTGTTGGTTGACGTAAGTGACGGAAGTCGTCTGCGCCATATGAGTGAGAATCATGAAAATTTTATTCTGTATGTTAACTGGTTGCGTGTTACATTTTCTGAGGTAGAGATTAGGGACCATTCCAACATATGCCTGAAGATACGCAAAAAACGGCCTAAAACTACACTCTGTCTGCCCAGTGCACATTGCGCGAATACGGTACATGTGTGGCTCACTTCAAACTATAAGTGCGAAATGGGGGGAGGGGGGGGGGGCTGGGGTGCGCGTTAAGCTATACGTGCATGTCAGTGTTACTTTGTAGCACTACCAGTCGGTAATCGCTTTGTACTGTCTGTATACAGCGAGAAGAAACAACATTCGCAAATTTACAAATTACTATTTAATGTGTCTGCATTTCATAACAATGAAGCAATAATGTAGCATCATTTGTGAAGAGGTGTAACAATGCTTTGCTTTCCTACGCAGGCATCACCCACATGCGAAATTCTACCACCCTATTATATAGTCGTAACATAGGAACCTTTGCTGGCCTGTGTGACCGAGCAGTTCTAGGCGCTTCAGTCTGGAACCGCGCGACCGCTACGGTCGCAGGTTCGAATCCTGCCTCGGGCATGGATGTTTGTGATGTCCTTAAGTTAGTTAGGTTTAAGTAGTTCTAAGTTCTAGGGGACTGATGACCTCAGATGTTAAGTCCCATAGTGCTCAGAGCCATAGTAACCTTCAGGTTGCTGATATCGACGCACTGTCGGTGAGAGCCGACCGTAAAGTGACTGCTACTCATTCAACTGAAGGTTATGGTGCTTGTGAAAGCGAAGGAAGATTTGGATTTAACGTCCCGTTGACGACCACGTTATTAGAGACGAAACACTAAATTGAGGAAGGAACTAACAGAGAGTATCAGTTGTGGGGAGCATGGAAAAACTGTCTGGATGGCCGGTTGGCGTGGAATTTGATATCAGAGTCACTTCAAGTTCTATGCTTTAGCAACACTGATTTTATTCCAGAAGGATGGTGATATTCAGGCATTGAACTTCGTCATCGTTTGACAGCTCCAGTGTGCTGGGTGCTGTATTGGGGAATGCATAATATTTTCTTATCGAGAAAAATGAAGGAAGCTTTAGAAAATTATTGAAATCGATTCTAACGACGTTTGCAACAAGCTCTGCCATTTAACAGACAGAAGTGCAGACTAGAATGTAAGTGACCGGCACATGCGCCTTCAGCGTCCTGCTAGCCTCCACAGACGGTGCAGCAGCGTTACAGGTGTTAGTTTATCAATTTCTCAGAACGCATTTAATAAGGGCGTATTTACAGAGATCTTACAAAGTCGCCAAGCGAGTTAGTAGGTAATTACTGCCTGATTTTTTTTTTTACTTTTTGCCCGATTTTCAGAGATTTTTGTGATGGAATAGTTTTCTGGTTTCTCTACAAAAATCAGAACTAGCGAAGAGCAGGAAAGATATATTATTTGCATGAAGTTGCGTTATTTGAATTGCACTGCGCATCATATATTATTGGGGATGTTATTGTTGCATTATAATATTTATGACATACTTTTATTTGTGACGTGTGTGGTGGTTTGGCAACGCACTCTCTTACAGCTCTTCTGAGTGAAGTACCTCTAAATATACGACTTACTACGTGGTTTATACACGATGGAGCTCCACCTCCGTCCAGCAGTAATCTTCGATCTGTTAGGTTGAATATCCCAGGTGGGCGCACCTCACCCTGCCCTCCACGGTCGCCAGACACGAACTCAATAGCTTTACATAATTGAAGACGTTTGAAATCCTGAATAGCTTTCCATAATTGTAGACACTAACAATGAGCAGATATTCCAGGAAATAATTTTGGAGATGGAAAAACCATCCGCATTTAGCCATAGGGAGATAGTGCATCGTCAAAAGCTTCATCGAAGCAGGAGGACTTTGTGAGCATTTGCAGTTGTTCACAGTACAGTTTAGCAGGTGTAGTATGACGATGGCCGCAGATGTTTAAGTACATTGTAAATTTTATAGCTTTTGTTGCTGCATGTTTGTATATCTGGCTAATAAACCACGTTTACGAACATATGCGTATATAACTTTCCTTGGATATTTTGAAGTGAGTAACTTATCCTTAAAGTTTGTACACGTATTTTAGACTCACTCCACGAACAGTTACAGTGATTACTATACAGAATGGTCAGGAATAGTCTGAACAGCTTGTAATGTGATGCAGGGTGGGTTGCGCTGAGGAATGATTGCTAATAAAAATGTTCGATACGTTCCGCCGATTCGCCGTTCAGGGCACAAATTTAAGAGCTCCGCCAGATGCAATGAGTGTCTGTTGTTCTCATAGTAAAGATAATAGTGCACCAGACTGTTTAGGCTTTGGCTGGGGTTCGATCCTTACTACCGTCCCATGTCCAATTTTGGTATCACTCTCTTGTTCGGTTTCAGAAAGCCAATGGAAAAAAAAAAAAAAAATTGGCGACACCGTCTCTTCTGGCCGCTTGAATTTGTTCTCGCAATGGCCTGATTGGCTAACTTCAGTGCTAATTAACTTGGAAACGGATCACTTTATCGTGTTCTTTCGTAACAATTATTTATCACCATAACCTACCCTGCAACACATTTACAAGCCTTTCGGACTGTTTCTGAATACGCTGTAAAGAGGTATTTGAAAGACATAATCAGTAACAGTTCGCTAGCACTCGAAGTAAAGCAGTAAATATCTAAGGTAAAGACTTGAAATGAAAACCTGTCACAAAAACACGGATATTATCAACAAACAGAGTTAATTTTCGTGACACTGCTTTTTGAAGTACATCCTATCAGCTGACAAAATTAGTAGTGCTGCTAAAGAACAATACAGGAGATATCGTGTCGTAACTCATGTTAAAATGGCAACACATGCAAGCAGATACCTCTAGCACGTGTAAGCCAGAAAAGTAACGGAGGTAACAAATTAGTTACAAGATCATAGTTAAAACATAAAAAAAGAAGAAAAGACTGCTCTGGAGATCCACAGAGATCAGCTGCGTCAAAATTTCTGAGTTTTAAATGTCAGAAAATATTTGATTTAAACCTTTATACGGCCAGTAGACTGAAAGAATCTGAACGAAATAACAGCAAAGACGGACGCGTTGGATCAATGCAGATAGCTTCAAAGTCATGATTATCGGTATTTCTAGTGGAATAACTTAACAATGCTTTTTACGTACAATAGACTGGACGTGAAGGACGAAGGACAAGGCTTGAAAGGAACATCTTTCAGACAATGAGTCACTATGTGAGTTGCGATTACTTACATTGTCCATGCTTACGTCTGCTTGTGCAGCCTCGGTATGAGTTAAGCAGCATATCTGCATGTAGTACTTCAAAGTCAGAACCTTGTCAACCATCAGATCACTAGACAGCTAGATCCGAGTTCGCTTGGCATTCGTGTATACGGTCGAAGCACACCTATTATTGCTTCCTTCCTCTTTGCACTCGGAGCTGAAGACGCTGTGTACATCGCAATGTACGCCGACGAATTAGTTTAAGTTCCGACGTGTTGTCTTGTGAATGATTTGAGATGGGCATTACTCAGCTGAAGTCTCCAGAAATTTTGGTGACAGTGTTGCGTGCCTGCCCAGCATTGGTGTGACTACATTTTACACTGTTTCTCGGGTGCAGTTGTTTAACTAGGTACGTAAGGCTAGATTTCTTTCTTTGGATCGAGTCATTGTCCTAATATGCAAAGGATAAGTATCAGTCATTCATTAATTCCTTCGTGAAAATATTTGAATTTCATGTTACTTCCCTTTCATTTAGGCCGGCCGGAGTGGCCGTGCGGTTCTAGGCGCTACAGTCTGGAACCGCGTGACCGCTACGGTCGCAGGTTCGAATCCTGCCTCGGGCATGGATGTGTGTGATATCCTTAGGTTAGTTACGTTTAAGTAGTTCTAAGTTCTAGGGGACTGATGACCACAGCAGTTAAGTCCCACAGTGCTCAGAACCAACCCTTTCATTTACACTGACGTGACATAAGTCATAGTATAGCAGTCTGACATGTACAAATGGCGGTAGTATCGCGTAAACAAGGTATAAAAGGGCAGTGCATTGACAGAGCTGTCATTTGTACTCAGGTGATTCATGTGAAAAGGTTTCCGACGTGATTATGGCCGCATGACTGGAATTAACAGACTCTGAACGCGGAATGGTAGTCTGACCAAGATGCATGGGGCATTCCATTTCGGAAATCATTAGGGAAATCGATATCCCTAGATCCAAAGTGTCAAGAGTGTGCCGAAAATACCGAATTACAAGCATTACCTCTCACCACGGACAATGCAGTGGCCTACGGCCTTCAATTAACGACCGAGAGCAACTGCATTCGCGTAGAGTTGTCAGTGCTAACAGACAAGCAGTACTGCTTGAAGTAAACGCAGGAATCAATGTGAGACGTACGAGGAACGTAATTCTTATGGCAGTGCGGAGAAATCTGGAGTTAATGGGCTATGGCAGCAGACGACCGACGCGAGTGCCTTTGTTAACAGCACGGTATCACCTGCAGTGCTTCTCCTGGGCACGTGACCATATCGGTTGGACCTCTAGGCTAATGAAAAACCGTGGCCTGGTCAAATGAGTCCAGATTTCAGTTGGTAAGAACTCATGATAGAGACTCCTCGAAGCCATGGACCCAGGTAGTCAACAAGGCACCGTGCAAGAAGGTGGTGGCTCCATAATGGTGTGGATTGTGTTTACATGGAATGGACTGGGTCCTCTATTCCAACTGAATTGATCATTGATTGGAAATGGTATATAACACATTTGAAACTGAACAACAACAGCTACCTGAATGATAGAAGAAAATTGTTATAATTCCCCTTACACTGAGGTGGCAAAAGTCATGGACTAGCGATATGCACATATATAGTACCGCGTACACAAGGTATAAAAAGCAGTGCTTTGGCGGAGCTGACATTTGTACTAGGTGACTCATGTGAAAAGGTTACTGATGTAATTATGGCCGCACTACGGGAACTAACTAACTTCGAACGCGGAGTGATAGTTGGAGCTAGAGGCATGCAACATTCCATTTCGGAAATCGTTAAGAAATTCAATATGCCGAGATCCACAGTGCCAAGAGTGTGCCGAAAATACCACATTTCAGACATTACCTCTCACCACAGACAACGCAGTGACCTACGGCCTTCACTTAACGACTTTGCGTAGGGTTGTCATTGCTAAGAGACAAGGAACATTGCGTGAAATAACCGCAATGTGGGACGTACGACAACCGTATCCGTTAGGACAGCCAGATCAAGTCTGGGGTTAATGGACTATGGCAGCAGATGATCGACGCGAGTGCCTTTGTTAACAGCACGGTATCACCTGCAGTGCTTCTCCTGGGCACGTGACCATATCGGTTGGACCTCTAGGCTAATGAAAAACCGTGGCCTGGTCAAATGAGTCCAGATTTCAGTTGGTAAGAACTCATGATAGAGACTCCTCGAAGCCATGGACCCAGGTAGTCAACAAGGCACCGTGCAAGAAGGTGGTGGCTCCATAATGGTGTGGATTGTGTTTACATGGAATGGACTGGGTCCTCTATTCCAACTGAATTGATCATTGATTGGAAATGGTATATAACACATTTGAAACTGAACAACAACAGCTACCTGAATGATAGAAGAAAATTGTTATAATTCCCCTTACACTGAGGTGGCAAAAGTCATGGACTAGCGATATGCACATATATAGTACCGCGTACACAAGGTATAAAAAGCAGTGCTTTGGCGGAGCTGACATTTGTACTAGGTGACTCATGTGAAAAGGTTACTGATGTAATTATGGCCGCACTACGGGAACTAACTAACTTCGAACGCGGAGTGATAGTTGGAGCTAGAGGCATGCAACATTCCATTTCGGAAATCGTTAAGAAATTCAATATGCCGAGATCCACAGTGCCAAGAGTGTGCCGAAAATACCACATTTCAGACATTACCTCTCACCACAGACAACGCAGTGACCTACGGCCTTCACTTAACGACTTTGCGTAGGGTTGTCATTGCTAAGAGACAAGGAACATTGCGTGAAATAACCGCAATGTGGGACGTACGACAACCGTATCCGTTAGGACAGCCAGATCAAGTCTGGGGTTAATGGACTATGGCAGCAGATGATCGACACGAGTGCCTTTGTTAACAGCACGACAGCGCCTGCAGCTGCTCTCCTGGGCATGTGACCATATCGATTGGACCCTAGACGACTGCAAAACCGTGGCCTGGTGAGATGAGTCCCGATTTCAGTTGATAAGAACTGATGGTAGGGTTAGAGTTTGGCTCAGATGTTACGAGGCCAGAGACGGAAGTTGTCAACAAGATGCTGTGCAAGCTAGTGGTGGCTTCATATTGGTGTAGGAAGTTTTTAAGCGGCATGCACTGGGTCTTCTGGTTCAGTTGAACCGATCACTGACTGGAAATTATTATGCTCCGCTACTTGGAGACAATTAGTTGCCATTCATGGACTTCTTGTTCTCGAACATGTAACCGGGCTACAATTATTCGTGATTGATTTTAAGAACATTCTAGACAGTTCGAATGAATGTTTTGGCCACCTACATCGCCCGACACGAATCCTATCGAGCATTTGTGGACATAATTGAGAGGGCAGTTTGTGCACAAAACTCTGCACCGGCAACACTTTCGCAATTATGGGTGGCTACAAAGGCTGTATGGCTGAATATTTGTGTAGAGGACTTACAACAACTTGTTGATTCCATACCAGGTCGAGCTGCTCCTCTACGCCGGGCCAAAGGAAGTCCGACATGATATTAGGAGGTATTTCACGACTTTTCGTCACCTCAGTGTAATAGGATTACGCGAATGTGAATGTAGGTTAAAGTTGCATTAGTTGTACCCCGCAAGTAACTGATCCCATGTTTACAAAATGCGACATCAAGTGATGTAAAATTGAATTAAATAGTCGTGCGGCTAAGCGACACCATGTGAGCGGACCGCTGACTGTCGTGACAGGAAACTACGAGGGTCGTTCCGAAAGCAATGCCTCGTATTTTTATTCATGGAAACTACAGGAGATACATAAATCACAGAAGTACAGCTAAATAGAGCAATATTTCAGCTACAGGCTCTCATTTTTCCACACAGTCACTATCATTCGTTACGCACTTTTGCCAACGATGAACCAGAGACTGGACGCCGCGCTTGTAAAAACCGGAACCAGCTGAGGATAACCACTTCCTTACATCTTTGACAACAGCATTCAAGTCTTGAAGATGTTCACCATGTAGTCCACCTTTCAGAAGCCAAAAGAATGGAATGAGTTGAGGGGTCGCAAAATTGGTGTGGGGCCTGGCGTTAACATGTTGCAAGTGAAAGTTAGTCCTCTTGTCTGGCCTTACCCTGGAAATTCGGGCCTTTGGCTTAGTCAGTATCGTCTTGTAGCGTGCTGAGTTGACAGTTTCTCCAAGAGACAGTGACATCCAAAAGAACCACACCCCGGCTATCCCAGAAGACCGCGCGCATCACTTTGCCTGCAGACGGCTGTGTCTTGAATTTCTTCTTTGACGGAGAATTTACGTGTCTGCGTTCTATGGACTGTCTTTTGAATTCTGGCTCGTAGTGGTGACACCACGTCTAATCTCCGCTGACAATGCTACTCAGAAAATTGTCACCTTCAGCTTCATATTGGTCCAGCAGGTCCCGACAGATTTCCATCCGACGAGTTTTTTGTTCTGCTGTAAGAATCCGCGGGATCCATCTCGCAGGGGCTTTGCGATAACCAAGATGTTCCAACATTGTTTCCAAAGCATTACAGCCGACGTTCAGCTTAGTGCACAGTTCTGTGGCCGTTATCTGCCGATCCGCACGTATGAGTTGATCAAGGCGCTCTTCATTGCGGGGATGACAGATCTGCAGTGTCGACCGAGCCGTGGCTTGTCATGCACACACCTTGAAAATGCCCTAGCCGACGCCTCACGTTGCTCACGTCTATGTTATCGGCTCCATACACCTTTAGCAAGCGTCGATGGATTTCAGTCGGTGCAATTTTTTGCAGCAGTGAGGAATTCAATCACACATCGCTATTTTATAGGTGCGTCCATATCAGACTCCATTTTGGAACACTCCTCTGCTGGCACTAACTACCGCGGAACTACAGAACCACTAGTAAATGAAAGAGGAAGGTTCGAGCATTAGCACTACATCAGCGACATCTGGCGCGGACATCCAAAGTCACAGCGAGAAAATTACTTTCGGAACGATCCTCGTAGTTACAAATAGTTTTGCTTCGCTGTTTTTATTGCATTCACTCCCCCATTTGTAAGTAATATCAGAGAAGAATATGATTGATAAAGTAATTGTATTTTATAACGTCTATTTTCGTGGTACTCTGCTATTCATTTAAGCGTAATCAAACGATAGAACGCTTTGAGGTTATGCCTGTAGATCTAGTTTGAAACGGTAGACTTCTCGCTGCCTAAGTCGTACCTGTAGGTAATTCTTTAATCGTACAGGTATGACTCAGGCGTTGATGGAAATTAAGTACCAACTAAAAATTGTTTGTTTCAGCTAATCAATATGACGAAGAGACCTTACAATAAGTGGAAGCAAGAGGATATGGATAAAGCATTGCTGAAACATTGGAAAGGTGAAACTCGATTTAATGAAGCATGTAGAAGACACAATATGTCAAAGCGTTCACTGCGTCTTCATTTGATGGATTTAAATAAAACATCAAAATTTGGAAGACCTAATGGTATGACAGGAGAGATGGAACGTGAATTAGCACAGCCTATAATTTGTTTAGAATCTAGTTTCTTCGGAGTAACTATTACATTAAGGAAACTTTGCAACAAACTTGCAGAGAAATATCATCTACCGCATTGCTTCAATAAAGAAAAAAAGGTAGCCGGTAAAAAATGGTATTACGGGTTTATATCAATCATCCCATTTTTTCCTTGTGAGTTTCCGAAGCAATGTCGATGGCACAAAGGAAGGGGTTTAATAAAGAGCGTGTTAATGAGTTTTTTGACAAATATGAGAAAGTACTAGATGAAATAACTTTATTGCTGACCAGATATATAACATGGATGAAACTGCAGTATCCACAGTTCACAAACCGTCTAAAGTAATTGCCCGAAAAGCTGAAAAGGCAAATATCAAGTGGGAGTAATCACGAGTGGAGAAAGGTGTCTTACAACGACACATGTAGGTCCAATGGATGCAGCATGCGATGTATTACCTCCGATATAAGTATTTAAGCACAGCAGAACGAGTCATGACTTAAAAGGGGAAGTTCCTCCAGACACAGAATTTGGGTACTTATCAAATCAGAATTGTTTGTCATATGGCTAGAACAGTTCACAGAATTTATAAACGTAGGAAATAGAAACAGAATCAAATTTTGCTCTTACTGGGTGGACATAGCCCACGCACCAAAAACTTATAAGCAATTGAGATGGTTTGTGACTATGGTATAACCGTGTTATAATTTCCTGCTCACACGTCTCATCGTCTAGAGCCATTAGATATAGCGTTCTTTAAAACACAGCTAGAACGAAGCTGCGTCTTCGTGGCTACGTTCGAGTCCTGGCGGTGTCATAAAACCTGGGTAATGCATAACCCAGATAGTTTTGTGTGGGCATAGCACTAAACGGTTTTAAGGCAACGGGCTTGTAGCCACGTAATAGGAACGTCGTCAAAGAAGGGGACCTTATAGCTATTACTGTACATATTGTTGATCAATCAGACCAAGAATGGGCTGATCGAATGGAAGCAACTACTCGAATATCTGGGAAGCCGCCTAACGTTGCAACACCACTCAGTGATGAGTTTGGACCTTCTACTACGTCTCAAAAAAAGTGGATCCGAAAACAACATTGCAACAGTTGCTAAAATTAACAGTCAACAAATAAAGTATTTCTTTAACACTTTATCTCCTGTCTCGTGTATAACAGCAGGAAAGTACGAAACAACCAACCAACAATAGAATTAACATATAGTCCTTAAAGAGAGGAAATAAAAGGCCAAAGAGAAGGAAAGTAAAAAGAGGAAACCTGTGCATAAGCCTACAGGGTGGTCCATTGATCGTGACCGGGCCAAATATCACACGAAATAAGCATCAAACGAAAAAACTGCAAAGAAAGAAACTCGTCTAGCTTCAAGGCGGAAACCAGATGGCTCTATGGTTGGCCCGCTAGATGGTGCTGCCATAGTTGAATCAGATATCAATGGACCATCCTGTATAAAAAGCGACAGATTTTTGACCATTCAATAAGAATAACAAAGTAAAGACAGTGTGAACTAATTATGTCGTCTGCATGAGGAACGCCGAGAAGAAGATATGATTCAGTGTATGAAATGTAAAGGTTGGGTACATGACCTATGCTCTGGTGTGGAAAGCAAAATTAAAATGTATTTCCGTGATATCTGCTTTCAGACCAAATGATTTTCGATATGCCAGTTTGAGGAATTTAAGTTGTTAAGAATTTTTATTCTGTTTCCTATGCATAAATTCATTACTTTTAAGTATGGAATTAACGTTATGTTTATGGTTTGTAATTGGTTATTGTGATGTTTTCTTACATTATTCCATGGATTTATTATGTCGTCGCTGACATCCTATTCTAAGTGCGACTTAGGCTATAGGGGGTACGGATTAGGAAACCAGGTGCCTTAATCCTATAGGTTTGAAGAAGGTTTAAAACTCATTTTGAGGAAAGATGATTGTATTCGTGTGGAAGCTGGTTGATAGTTTAATAAATAAAGCTTCAGTGTACGCAAAAGAAATGGTGTTATTTAAATTATCCTCTCAAATACAGTAATTATACCTTAAGGCGAACGATTTGAGCAATCTTATCCTATATTGGGCTCTCTTCTACTTTTGTGAATGTGTGGTATTTGCAAAAGCCACGTTTTCCGATTGTGTACATATAACTCTATGGTATACGAATTTCATGTTTACTTTGGGTAATAACTGAAATGAAATTGAAATCCCTAATGCATCATTTTCTCCTGAAATCATACTTTAAGTTCAGGATCTATTATTTGTCAATGACACATGTGATCGATTAGCTTTTAATCTGAGTGGGGACAGATGGAGTACAGCTTACTGTAAACGATCTGCCCTCAGCACATTTCATGCCACTGTCAACTACGTTCAACAGGTGAAATATTTACTACTTTTCTGGACAACGTTCAGCCCAATTAAGGTAAGTCACGAGTGGCAGAGAACTGTGAGACACTTGTTACAACTATGAAGATATTTTCAACAAATGTCCAGAGATTATGAGAAACGATATACACCACATTTGTCGCAATTCAAAAGTGAATTAAAATACGCTGTTAAGATCTGAGAATAATATGTATTCAACCGTTTGTTTTGATCGGTATACTTAGAACAGTAGAAATTAAATCTTCAATTGCAGCAATCACTGAGAATTGATTCTTGAAATATTGAAATCACTTTCCCACCCGTAATAGTAGAGGGACAGATTTTTCATCCTGTAGTTTACCATTCGATCATTCGAATGACACATTGGCTGTGACTGAGGCACAATATTTTCAGAGACTTTCCAAAACTGTGTATAACTTACCGATATGAATAGACTCTACTTCAAGTTTGCTATATAATTAAAATAATTTCAGTTTACAATCAACGTGGAACTAAGACATTGAAAATCCGTTCGCGATTTGTTATTAATGAAATCCGTCCAGTCTCTGAGCGGAGAAAATCCCCGACCCAGTCGGGAATCGAACCCGTGCCCGTAGGAAGGCAATCCGTCACGCTGACCACTTTTTTATATTTTTATTTTCTTTTTTGTTTTTCCTTTTTTTATCTTTCTTTTTTACTTTTTTCTTTTTATTTTCTTTATATATATATATATATATATATATATATATATATATATATATATATATATATATATATATATGTGTGTGTATGTATTTTCCAGGCGTTGGCCCCTATCACTCATACTACCCCCAGAAACCTATCTAACCAAAAAACAAAAACAAAGCTAGTGCCACCGCCACTTTCATCCTAAAGCTTACTAGGACGGTCGTGCGCCACCACTTCAGGTCCGCCCACGAACAAAAATTAAATATGCCTCTGAATATTTTGTTAAAAAAAGGAGAAAGGGAAGGGTGCAATACTTTATTATATTTTATTTGTTGCTCATTTTGTTCTTTTTTGTTCTTATGTATTTATTTGTAATTTTTTTGTTCTATTTTTCCTTCTTTCGGGGGGTGTCCACAGCAGCCAGACGGCGGGATGTCCTGGTCGTCTTCTCGTTCAGCGAGGGTGAAACACCTTATAATTACCGTTGATGTCTCTCATCAGTCCATCATGTTCAATCTCTCTTGTCTCTTCTCACATCTAGTACACACCAATGGTCTGGAGGGCGTGTAAACAACGACCCCAGGTAATTCGCAAAGAGCGTACCATACGACGCATTACGCCGTGAAATCGTGTAGTTACTTGTTAAATAAAGCCAGAAATCTAACAAACCTGCAACGCTGTCATTTAAAAAGTATGCCAGTGCCATATCCTTAACCCACACCGTGGCCTTATGACGAGTAGTAGGGAAGTAAGTGACATCTGGAAGAATCAGCTCGGTGGGCTCTACGGACTGAACTGTCCGTCGCAGCAACAATGCCAACATGCACCGTATGAGGAGCCAGCAGTCGGTAGCCGTACCACAAATGAAACGGTGCATGTCGGTGTCGACAGCGGCACACCTGGGGCAGAGAGGATCCACGGCAAGATGGATCATGTATAAACGTTGTCGGGTGGGGAATTTTTCAGTCGTTATCACATACCACAGGGCCCTTACCGTGGTGGGAAGGAAAGGTGAGGATGTTACTCCACACCCGTCTCCAGCCAACCGCCGGATGTCGACGTTCAACCACATTAGCACGCAGCGTCCGTTGAAAGTAGCGGTAGAAGTTCTTGGTGCTAGGATCCCGCGTGGTCGACAAGACATCCAACAGATATGTCGACCAGATGGGTGCGAATATGACACAGTGATATGTCCAGTGGGGGGAGGGTAGCCTTGTCCGAAGTACGTAGGCGATGCATCGTCCGCAGGAAGAGAGCGCGCGCCCTGTTGCGCACGTTTATCATTCCAATGCCGCCTGCGTGTGTGGGCAACGTTAGCGTCTCGTAACGGTTCTTGAACACCCTACCCTCGCTGACGAAACGACCGAGGGCCGCCTGGAACTTGGCAGCGACCGTAGCGGCCATCGGGAGAACGTGTGTGTAATGGTTAAGTTTCGGAGCGAGGTAGTCGTTGACAAAATGTACCCACATGATGAAGTCAAGTGTTCGAAAGTTATGGAGGCTAACTTGCGTGCAGATCACATTAAGTAGTCTGCGATATGTGTATGCTGCTGTACGCTGCACGTTCCGATGGAAGGTCACTCCCAAACACTTCAGCACCGGGACTTCGGTAACGGGAAATGGCGTACTCCTTTGCAGTCCTTTGCCCACATCCATGTAGTGTGACTTTCGCAGGCTGATGCAGCTCCCGGCCACCTCTCCGCATTGCTGAAGCCACGTGATCGCCTTACATGTATCTTCTGCTGACATCGCCAAGAATACTACATCGTCCACATAGGCACAACATTTAAAATGCACATCGCGGAGGAGAATGCCCTCCAAACGCTGTCGTAGACCATAAAGTGCAAGCTCGAGGGCGACGGCGAAAAGAAAGGCAGACAGGGGACATCCTTGTCGCACTGAGCGCTCAATAGCGAACGGTGGCGAGCGGTAGCCATTGACCAGAACTGTGGAAGGGGCTCCGTGGATGAGACGGATAACCACACCTGCCGATAATGAGGACAGTCCCATTTTCTCTAAGACAGCCTGCAAGAAATGGTGTTCAACTCGGTGAAATGCGTGGTCTAGGTCAACCGCCACGAGGGCGCCCTCAATGCGGCATGCCGACACGAGCGCCACCACATCTCTGTAATAGATTAACGCCGTGTGTATATTACTGCCACCTCCCAGACATGTTTGGACTGCATGAATGGTATCTTTGTCAATAGTGAGGAGGCGAGCACGAAGAATGCGGGCAAACAGCTTGTAATAAGAATTCAATAACGTCAACTGCCAGAAGTCTTACGGTCTGCCCCCCCCCCCTTTGGTTTTGGCACAGCGATGATCATGTCCTCCAAAAATTCGGGGGGGGGGGGGGAGGGGGGACGCGGAAGTCCAGATCCAGGAGTTCGCAGCACATCTGCCGCTATACGTCCTCCATCAGGTCAGAAAGGTGCTATAAAATTCTAGAGGAAGACCATCAGGGCCAGGTGATTTGTTTCTCGCGCCCATCGAGTGGTTCAAAATGGTTCAAATGGCTCTGAGCACTATGTGACTTAACTTCTGAGGTCATTAGTCGCCTAGAAATTAGAACTAATTAAACCTAACTAACCTAAGGACATCACACACATCCATGCCCGAAGCAGGATTCGAACGTGCGACCGTAGCGGTTGCTCGGCTCCAGACTGTAGCGCCTAGAACCACACGGCCTCCTTGAGAGGGGCGTGCACATTTCTTCTCACCTGACGGCCTCCAAGAATGTGGCGTCGCCTTGCGCTCTACCCGAACGCAGGTCGTGCAGGACGTCCTCAATGTCGTTGTCACGCCGTTGATCTGGTAGATAGAGAGTGCGCTAATAATTTGTGAGGGCACTGGATATGGTGGTGTGTGTCTCTGCGCGTTGCCCATCCGCAGAAATAACTGCCGTGATGAGTCGTCTCTTACAGTGTCTCCGTTCTCTGACGATGTGATAAAGGGAGGCACGTTCCTCTGGGACGGAAGGTTGCAGTCTCGATCGAACCCGCGTGCCATCCAATCTGCCAGCCGTGATATGCAGAAGCCGTACCTGTGTCTGGTGGACGGCCATTTGGCCCTCTGGCGAAGGTGGTTGAGACGCTAGTTCCCACAAGACCATGTAGTAAAACTCAGAGGTGGATCAGAGCCAAAGGGCCCTGTCTCGTCCATATGCCATGAGCGTGCATCGAAGAGCTAGTTTGAAGCAGTATGTCCACCATCGTGTCGTGTAATCATAGGTATGACGTCGTCGCTCACATTTGTGTCAGGAATCAGTGACAGCTACACGGCAAGCCTCTTCCCGGAGAATGTTAACGTTAAGAGTCCAAGGTCCCTACTACGGCTAGCCTGTGGATGCAGGGGGCCACAGCTAAGCACCGACAGTTGGTGCCCGAAGACCTCGGGAGACATAAATCCTGTCCAACCTGCTGGCCGAGTGGCTGGTGAAGTGTGTATATCCGCGTCGATCACCGTGGATTAGCGTCCATGTAACATGCAAAGCGATATCTCTGACCGTAGCATGTGGGGCTGGACATTGGACATGGTGAGGGATCTGATCCTCAGGTCGTAAGACGCTGTTTAAGTCCCCGCCCATCACCAGGTGGTCTGTAGCGCCTTGAAACAATGGAGCTGCCTCAGTGGAGTAATAGAGTGTTTGATCTCGACGCTTCCCAGTATCAGACGGGTCATACAAATTCACAAGACGGATTGCACCGATGGTGAGTGCAGTGCCTCTCACTGATGGCAAAAAAAAAAAAAAAAAGTTCAAATGGCTCTGAGCACTATGGGACTCAACTTCTGAGGTCATAAGTCCCCTAGTACTTAGAACTACTTAAACCTAACTAATCTAAGGACATCACACACATCCATGCTCGAGGCAGGATTCGAACCTGCGACCGTAACGGTCGCGCAGTTCCAGACTAGCGCCTAGAACCACTCGGCCAC
Source organism: Schistocerca cancellata (assembly GCF_023864275.1). Taxonomy (NCBI): domain Eukaryota; kingdom Metazoa; phylum Arthropoda; class Insecta; order Orthoptera; family Acrididae; genus Schistocerca; species Schistocerca cancellata. Next base: position 472,864,495 of record NC_064629.1, on the reverse strand, counting down.
TTCGGCCGGCCGCTGATGGCAAAAACTGAATATCCGTTGGTTCGATGCCATCGCGTAGTATTATGGCCGTACCGCCACCACCGTCGGAAGTTGGGTTGACGTAAGACGCGTAACCAATAAACATCCATGAGCAGATCAGGCCGTACCTCTTGAAGAAACACGATGTCAATGTACGGCCCTGGAATCATATCCTTTAACAACTGAATTTTAATCGTGGAGCTAATGCCGTTGACATTGACTGTACCTATCCGATACAACTGGGTCATTTGATAGTACGATGACGTATCCTGCAGTCCATTAAGCCTGATTGCGCCACATCGTCCGTCCGACCTTCCCTGTCACCTGCACCGGCTGCAGATTCCTTGACTTGCGCCATCGGGTGGTGAGTTTCCCGGTTCCCCTTAAGAGGTCAGGAGTCCACTACATACAGGAGGCGGCTACACGGATAGCGGGGGCTGCGTGGAAGGGACTGGGTGATTTTTTAGGTTAGAGGGTCTCAGGGAACCACAGAATGGGCGTCCGTCTAAAAGTGGGCAGGTAAAACGCAGTAAGGTAGCTGTAGAAACGATTGGTATTGTAGTTGTAAATTGTCGTAGCTGTGTTGGGAGAGAACCAGAGCTCCAAGCCCTAATAGAAAGCACTGAAGCTCAAACAGTTATAAGTACAGAGAACTGGCTAAAGCCGGAAGTAAGTTCAGCCGAAATTTTTTCAAACGATCTAACAGTGTTCAGAAAGGATAAATTAAATGCAGTTGGTGGTGGAGTATTTATTGCTGTCACAGGTAGTTTGCCTTGTAGCGAAATTGAAGTAGATAGTTCGTGTGAAATAGTATGGGTAGTATGACTACACTATTAACTGGATCGTTTTACCGACCCTCCGACTCAGAAAATATAGTTTCTGAACAGTTCGAAGAAAACTTGAGTCTCATTTCAAATAATTACCCCGCTCATACAATTATAGTCGGTGGTGACTTTAATCTACCCTCGATATGCTGAAAAATTATACGTTTAAAGCCGGCGGCAGGCATAAAACGTCATCCGAAATTGTACTGAATGTTTTCTCAGAAAATTATTTTGAACAATTAGTTCATGAGCCCACACGAAGCCTAAGTGGTTGCGAAAGCATACTTGACCTTTTAGCAACAAATACTCCTGGACAAATAGTGAGTATTGTGACGAATACAGGGATTAGCGACCACAAGGCAGTTGCTGCTAGGCCGAATACCGTAAAACCTACAACCATCAAAAAGAAACACAAAGTATACCTATTCAAAAAAGCTGATGAAAATGCTCTTAACGCCTCTTTAAGAGACAGTCTTCACTCCTTCCGATCTGATCATGTAAGTGTAGAAAAGTTGTGGAATGCTTTCAAAGAGATAGTATTGACAGCAATCAAGAGATATATACCACATAAATTAATAAGTGATGGTTTCGATCCCCCATAGTACACGAAACGAGTCAGATTGTTGTTGCAGAAGCAACCAAAAAAGCATCCCAAATTTAAAAGAACGCAACATCCCCAAGATTGGCAAAGTTTTACAGAAGTTCGAAATATGGCGCATACTTTAATGCGAGATGCTTTTATTAATTTCCACAACGAAATTCTCTCTCAAAATCTGGCAGAAAACCCAAAGAGATTCTGGTCCTACATAAAGCACACCAGTAGCAAGACGCAATCAATACCTTCACTACGCGATAACAACGGCGAAGTCACTGATGACAGTGCCACTAAAGCAGATTTATTAAACACGGTTTTCCGAAACTCCTTCACCAAAGAAGACGAAGTAAATATTCCTGAATTCCAATCAAGAATAACTACCAAGATGAGAAACATAGAAGTAGATATCCTCGGTGTAACAAAGCAGCTTAAATCACTTAATAAAGGCAAGGCATCCGGTCCAGATTGTATACTAGTCAGGTCCCTCTCAGAGAATTCTGATAAAATAGCTCCATATTTAGCAATTATATACAACCGCTCTCTCACAGATAGATCCGTACCTAAAGACTGGAAAATTGCTCAAGTCACACCAATACTCAAAAAGGGAAGTAGGAGTAATCCGCTGAATTACAGGCCTATGTCACTAACGTCGATTTGCAGTAGGGTTTTGGAACATACAATGTATCCGAACATTATGAAGTACCTCGAAGAAAACGATTTATTGACACATAGTCAGCACGGTTTCAGAAAATATCTTTCTTGTGAAACACAACTAGCTCTTTATACTTTTTAAGTAATAAGTGCTATCGATAGGGGATGTCAAATTGATTCCATATTTTTAAATTTCCAGAAGGCTTTCGACACCGTTCCTCACAAGCGTCTTCTAACCAAACTGCATGCCTACGGAGTATCGCCTCAGTTGTGCGACTGGATTCGTGATTTCCTGTCGGAAAGGTCATAGTTCGTAGTAATAGACGGAAAGTCATCGAGTTTAACACAAGTAATATCCTGCTTTCCCCAGGGAAGTGTTATAGGCGTTCTATTTGTCCTGATCTATATTAACGATATAGGAGACAATCTGAGTAGCCGTCTTAGATTGTTTGCAGATGATGCTGTCATTTACCGTCTTGTGAAGTCATCAGATGATCAAAATGACTTGCAAAATGATTTAGATAAGATATCTGTATGGTGCGAAAAGTTGAAATTGACCCTGAATAAGGAGAAGTGGGAAGTTATTCACATGTGTACTAAAAGAAATCAGCTAAATTTCGATTACGCGATAAATCACACAAATCTGAAGGCTGTAAATTCAACTAAATACTTAGGGACTACAATCACAAATAACCTAAATTGGAACGATCACATAGAGAATATTGTGGGTAGAGCAAACCAAAGACTGCGATTCATTGGCAACAGGTCTACTAAAGAGACTGCTTACACCACTGTTGTCCGCCCTATTCTGGAATATTGCTGTGCGGTGTGGGATCTGCATTAGGTGGGACTGACGGATGACATCGAAAAAGAACAAAGAAGTGCTGCTCGTTTTGTATTATCGCGAAATAGGAGAGATAATGTCACAGACATGATACGTGAACTGCAGTGGCAATCATTAAAACAAAGGCGTTTTTCGTTGCGACGGGATCTTCTCATGAAATTTCAATCACGAGTTTTCTCCTCCGATTGCGAAAACATTCTGTTGGCATCCACCTACATAGGGAGAAATTATCATCACGATAAAATAAGAGAAATCAGGGCTCGCACAGAAAAATTTAAGTGCTCGTTTTTCCCGCCTGCCGTTCGAGAGTGGAACGGTAGAGGGACAACTTGAAGGTGGTTCATTGAACCCTCTGCCAGGCACTTCATTGTGAATAACAGAGTAATCACACAGAATTAGATTGATCGGTTGAGACATGATATCCGTCCGACGTTCCGCCGGCCGCGGGCGTCTGGTTATCACTCGAGTCCGATATCATTCTTTCCATCTCCATCTCGGACGCCCAGTCACCAAGCTGAGGGTGTGGTACGTTAGGCGACGCATGACGTTCTTCCGATGTCTTAGCCGCAAAATCGCCAGGGGGCTTGTCGGTGAGCTGGAGCATCGTCAACTCGGCGTTGTCCTTGGGCGGAAGTTGACAGCAGCTAACCAGGAACCGTTGGTGTCAGGTCCACAGCCCTGGCCGCAGATGGATTTTCCTCATCCTCCTGCAACGTGTCACAATATCGAGAATCATTTCCTGCAGACAGCCTTCTCTTCTTTCGTCGCTTGGGCGACTTCTGCTTGCGAGAACGCATGTCCGCGCCCTGTGGTTCACGGCAAACAGTAGGCATCTTACGCGTCCTCGAATCAACTTGTTGATGCTCTCTTTCCTCACACGGCTGGGGTGCAGACGTGGTCGCTACTGTCGAGCACGACGACGGTTCCGATGGAGGCTGCGTCGTCGTGGGCGCAGAAACCGGGACCGCGGGAGTCGGCAACTGTAATGTACACTCCTGGAAATGGAAAAAAGAACACATTGACACCGGTGTGTCAGACCCACCATACTTGCTCCGGACACTGCGAGAGGGCTGTACAAGCAATGATCACACGCACGGCACAGCGGACACACCAGGAACCGCGGTGTTGGCCGTCGAATGGCGCTAGCTGCGCAGCATTTGTGCACCGCCGCCGTCAGTGTCAGCCAGTTTGCCGTGGCATACGGAGCTCCATCGCAGTCTTTAACACTGGTAGCATGCCGCGACAGCGTGGACGTGAACCGTATGTGCAGTTGACGGACTTTGAGCGAGGGCGTATAGTGGGCTAGCGGGAGGCCGGGTGGACGTACCGCCGAATTGCTCAACACGTGGGGCGTGAGGTCTCCACAGTACATCGATGTTGTCGCCAGTGGTCGGCGGAAGGTGCACGTGCCCGTCGACCTGGGACCGGACCGCAGCGACGCACAGATGCACGCCAAGACCGTAGGATCCTACGCAGTGCCGTAGGGGACCGCACCGCCACTTCCCAGCAAATTAGGGACACTGTTGCTCCTGGGGTATCGGCGAGGACCATTCGCAACCGTCTCCATGAAGCTGGGCTACGGTCCCGCACACCGTTAGGCCGTCTTCCGCACACGCCCCAACATCGTGCAGCCCACCTCCAGTGGTGTCGCGACAGGCGTGAATGGAGGGACGAATGGAGACGTGTCGTCTTCAGCGATGAGAGTCGCTTCTGCCTTGGTGCCAATGATGATCGTATGCGTGTTTGGCGCCGTACAGGTGAGCGCCACAATCAGGACTGCATACGACCGAGGCACACAGGGCCAACACCCGGCATCATGGTGTGGGGAGCGATCTCCTACACTGGCCGTACACCACTGGTGATCGTCGAGGGGACACTGAATAGTGCACGGTACATCCAAACCGTCATCGAACCCATCGTTCTACCATTCCTAGACCGGCAAGGGAACTTGCTGTTCCAACAGGACAATGCACGTCCGCATGTATCCCGTGCCACCCAACGTGCTCTAGAAGGTGTAAGTCAACTACCCTGGCCAGCAAGATCTCCGGATCTGTCCCCCATTGAGCATGTTTGGGACTGGATGAAGCGTCGTCTCACGCGGTCTGCACGTCCAGCACGAACGCTGGTCCAACTGAGGCGCCAGGTGGAAATGGCATGGCAAGCCGTCCACAGGACTACATCCAGCATCTCTACGATCGTCTCCATGGGATAATAGCAGCCTGTATTGCTGCGAAAGGTGGATAGACACTGTACTAGTGCCGACATTGTGCATGCTCTGTTGCCTGTGTCTATGTGCCTGTGGTTCTGTCAGTGTGATCATGTGATGTATCTGACCCCAGGAAAGTGTCAATAAAGTTTCCCCTTCCTGGGACAAGGAATTCACGGTGTTCTTATTTCAATTTCCAGGAGTGTAACTATGTGCGCGTCCGACATGTTCCTCGGTGCCTCAACGTGTGTAATAGGTAGCGTTGTCGGTTGCGATGTAGGCGTCGTGTCTGCACGTGGTATCTGGACCAGGCGTCGCTGCAGGCATTCAGAGCGTACTTGCCCTCCCTGCCCGCACCCTGAGCAAGTCCGCGGTTGACCGACATAATTGACGATCGCTCGACAGCCACCAACGGTCACGTACGATGGGATGTGTTTACGCAGTTCGATTCGCACCTGACGTACTCCATTCAGTACAGGATACGTCTCTAACGTATGCCACTTTTCTTCCACGTGACTTAGTACTTGCCTGTAAGGCCGCAGCACGTTCACGACAAGCGTGGCCGGAACTTCAAACGGCAGTTCGAAGATTCGTATGTTCCGAACGCTGAGTCCTGCACGGTCGACAGTCACTACACCCACGTTGCCGTCCGAGTGGTGGAGACGATACCCATCGGTAGAACGTCGAAGATATCGTTCGCACGCTGCTTCATCTACAAGTTTCAGGTTAACTGTACTGGAGATAATCGAAAGATGTATACCGGTAAGTTCCTGTAGATCGACGTGCATTACTTCACGCAGGAAACGCTCTACTTCGTATGCCTTAAGTCGTGCGTACTGGGCATCGAACGTTACTTTAATCGTGGCCTTTCTATAAGAAAGCGCCATCGTCGTTCTAGGTGATCTGTTTACACTGCAATACCACTGCCCGCGCGAGTTAACACGGACCTCTTGCGGAGCGACGCACAGAGCCCCGCGCGCGTCCGCTTCACAACACAGCTAAGAGCCGACTTGCCACTCAGCTATCGGGGCGGACAATCTATGGGGTCAGTTAGTTTGACACCCCAGTTCATGGAATGTCGTCCGCTCCACATTTTAAAGGGCGAGTATGCTTGAGAATAAATCCTTCGCTGAAGTGTACGCTGTAACGAAACATCTTGATGTGGTCCGTAATAATACTCAGATCAAGACCACTACCAAATGCCATCACTTTTGCTATCGACCAAGTTACTAGGCAAGCCGCTCCACCCATTTTAAATATTTAAGTTATAACTTTTTCCTGAGGTGATAAAATTTCTGACAGATTGAAACAAATGTGCAGTAATCTGAATGATGCCGGGTTTTGTCAAGCACAATCGTCATAGTCATTGCTCCTTTTCTCACCACAAACTCGCACTCGTACAAATGGAAGTGAAAAGCGCTTCAAGGAAATTTTGAATTTCGAGGAAGCTTCTTATTTCAACTAGGGAAAAATATGCAGCAGCAAACTATGTTAACAATGATTCAGGAAACCAAATTCCTGCGAAATACATCTAGTTCACACACACAAAAATCTCGCAATGTATGGGTGCTGATGACTATGTAAATAGCGTGTCCTTAAATTTCCAGAAGAAGTTAGACGTCGTATCGCACTCTCAACTAGTAGCTAGATGTCTACACTGAGGGCGAGGGGGAGGCGTGCTCGAGAGCTGTGTTGATATGACCAAAGTCAGCCCCAGTGGGCAATATTTAGAGACTGTTCCCAGCTGACTCTGTTGTCTGAAAGAATGTGTAGTTACTACATAATTATAGGAAAATCAAGAAAGCATTAGACAGGATGACAGTTCAGTGCGCATAAAAGCCAAGTAAGGGATATGAGAAACTCCCGTCATTACGGCGACAGGAATAAGGATCTTGATACCGTATGTTGAATAAATAGTGCCGGCGTTATGAAGCGATATACTATATGTTAAATCAACTGTAAGAGCGACGAACAGAAGGATTCTATTTGTTATGAAATGCCGGAAAACACTACATATTTTCTCAGCGGAACTTTCAAGCGAACTGTTTTTCTATTACGCACAACTGCTGCAATTCACCCAAAAAAGTTTTCAGTTAAGCTGTTCATCATAGTCTTATCCATAATGTGATGTACAGTACCTTCTGACGGAAGTTAGTCCGAATTTTTGGAAGAGAGTGACGTTCTTCACGGGAAATGTTCTTAGATAAATTTAGAGAAATGGTGTCTCAGATAGGCATTGAAACGATTGTACTAAATCCATGGCGTTTCTCATGGAATGACAATAAGGGCGAGATACCAAATGGTCGGCTATACACAAATTCATGAGGAGAGTCGACTATTTTCCTCTTTTTATGTATGAAGGATAGTGAAAGCTAGTGAAAACGTTATGACGTATCTCCGACATGAACTGCTCATGGACTGAGTAATTACTGATTAAATTTAATAGTCCACCTTCTTGTATGTTCCACTAATTGGCAGTCTTTCAGCTGCTCCTTCACTGATTTTACTTATTGAATATGCCCAGGATATTAAATTTCGAAGCTTAGTTTTTCATTGTTACGTGAAAATTGCCACTGCTGTGCATATGTCGTTATCTGGGAGACACCTTAACCATTATTATTCAAACAAAATAATAGAGCTATCTGTTACTGCTTAACTGTGATTGTGCGGTCATATATTTCTCTTTCTCCTTTCGTAATGACTTAAAAGATGCACCTACCTATGGTTCTGTGTATAGGCGATAATAATGTTTATAGACGGAGAATATAAGTAGATCATAAAATGCTTTTCGCTGAAACAGTAGTGCACAGTGTGTGTAGTTTAGACTGAATGTAGTCGAGGTCACAACCGATTTTGGAGTCAGTGTGTCAGGGTTATCTGGTGTATACTTCATGCGATGTTTTGATATTACTGTTGATGTTTTCATTTTTGAATTTTCCTTTTTAATGCGTATAATTCGGACCGTGGCGTTTCCGACCCTTTTTGTAGGAGCTACAGGTACCGTGGCACTTCCGACCAACCAATTTTGCACAGTTGTATTTCGGATCAGAGCCTCCCCCACTGTTGCGCCTTTCTTTGAAAGTCGAAAAAGGTACGACTGAAGTATCTGTGGTCGGAAACGCCATGTTGACGTCGAGGGTTGCAAAGTCCTTTGTCAGTTCGCTCTGGGACACGGAAATGTGAACATCGGTGCACTCAGCGTGTGTAAACACTTGTTAACCGGCTCGTGTTCGCGCAGTGTAAACAGTGATCATTCGTTCCGGTATTCGATAAACTTTCGTAGGCTTTGCGAAATCGTTAAAACGTTTTCTACACTGCGATCACTACCATGGGCGGTGGCGATTGCAGCCCCCTGCTCCTCACAAAACCAGCCACACAGTGTCGCAGTGGATACTGGTGCACTTCATGCACGCATCAGAGAAGTGATTAGCGACGCAGTCATCGCGTCGCACAACGCAGACACATACCAACATGTTCCAACTGTCGACGCAGCTGCAGCAACAGACGTGTAGCCCTCGCTGAAACGCCAATGGCACCGCACGGAGGAGGAAGCAGGCGACCAACGAGACAAAGTGGAGAGAGAGCTACGTGTCGACGACACTCAAAAAGGTTATCTCCCACCAAAAAGTAAGTTGTGCTGCTAACATATACGCAACTACCGACAAAGGGCATTTCATCTTATTTGTTGAAAGCAGAAACAGCAACACAGGTAGGTTCCAGCCTGTGGCACGATAAAAAAAACTAGGCAGAGAGGAATGTGAGTTATTGAAACGTATAGTCAATATTACGGTGACAGAGAAAAACCGTGTGAAAGTTGAGACTGTGTCAGGATTATCTGCCAGTTACTTGGCTCAAAACTCTTTGACAGACGAGACAAAATTTGGAGGACTATATTTCGAAGGTCTTCACTACTAAACAAGACGTGATCAATAATGTCGAAACCTCTGAACGAATTACTACCGGAAATGATGTGTTGCTGCAAACTTATTGCCATCAGCAGATTTATCAAAATTATAATCTGAATGGGCAAAAGGTAACAAAGCCGTCTCCAGTTTGTGCTGCGGCATTTAAATCACAGACGTTCTCACAGTTTGTTTATATTCATGGAGCTCGCTGTCCAGTCGACCTGTCTGTATCCTCCGTCTTACAATACTGTAACTTTTTGCGATTTGGACATGGCAGCAAACAGTGCAAAAGTAATACAAGAAGTGCGTACTGCGCATACCCACACAGTAGTGATGTCAGTGTGAGGCAGTCAACCAACATATATTCACTTTACCGGTGGGCACAGTGCCCTATGTCGAACCTGCCCAGTGTGTCTCAAACACGAGGAACTAACAAAATTAATTCTCTCTATAATATCACCTTACGATAAGTGATTTAAACCGGACCTTACAATAATGCAGTTACTTCTCCCCAAAAAACTACGACACAGGGTGCAGAAATCCCACCCCTTCCAATTCAACAGCATCTCAATGCAAATATCAACCTACGATCCGCAACAAGCAACCGATGCCATGGCGACAATGCCGCAGACGTCAGGAGCGGTGGTTCCAGTCCTTTTACCCCCGATACCGCCGCCCCCTCCTCTCATACAGCATGCCAAACTACACCGTTAGCAACGTGTAAATTCTATGGAACATAGAGGACACACCAAAGCATTGTTCCACGTGACCAGTTGTACCCACCAGAACTCTGCTTCCCTCACTCTCCAATGGCACTGATCCCCACCCACCACAATTTCACAGACTCAACCAAAAGAGTGATGTTGGGAACTACCTTGTCTACAATATTTTAAGTATAATTATGGCTTTTATCAGCGACGTATCTTACCAGCAGGCTAGTAATGAGACCACTCCAGCATTACAAACAGATTCGATCCAGGTGTCAATCTAAAATATGTTGAGCCGACTCCCTATACCCAAAAATGGCCTATAAAATCTTTCAATGTAGCCCAAACTAGTATTCTGAGGGACCCGGCCAGAATATATTGTTATCTCTGGAACGACGTGATGGTTCAGACCGATATGGTGAGGCAACTGTAAACCTCAGTAAGGTGTTTATTCTGAGGCGATTTGAGTTCAGTTGTATCAGGAACTGGCACAACGAACAGGCTTGACTAACCAGTCACATTAATCATCTGTTGTTTTGTTTGCGCCATATATATCTTTTATCGGCACAGACCACATCACTTCCTCTCGCGGAGGCAGATATCGTTGTTTGCTCAACGGTAACGTGCTGTGAGATCCAGTTAGAGAGGGTCACTCTCTCAAAGAACCAAGTTACTCAAGCTAGAGCGGGAGCGGATTAACTGTGTCATGTGCTATAAATATAATGAATACAAAAATATTCAGACACTTCAAGGTTTTAGCTTAGGAACTTGTTTAGGAGACAACTAATTGTGTTGATCAGAAAGTAGTCGATAAATCTAGGTTGCTCTAGAATTTTTTCTATTTGAACTAAAGAAAAAAGTAGGAGTTTATCATATTGCTAAAAATAAGATAAAGCTTTTAAGTTTTTGTCCAATTATCGCGCGCCGTAAATTCTCAAACACATGATCATTTGCTTTCAAATGTAACTGTAAATATATTATTACGCTAAAATGACTCATATACGTCTGAGAACGAACAAAATAAGATTCTTAAACCTATCTGCACACATAACAAACTGTTTCATATGTTGGTACACAAGGACGACAAAACAGTATCGCAATTAGCTGCTTACTAACTGTGTACTATTGGGGTTACGCGGTCCTGCAGTGCTCATTCTGCTGTTGAGTAACGTAAAGGTCATATCCCAACGTGAATGCATTCAGAGACAAGAGAATCCGAGTGAAAATTCATTATTCGTGTCTCAAATTTATAACACTGTTTTAACGAATACGGTTCGTCTAGAACGCAAATGGTATTTCTTATTCTGTAAACTGGTTTCAGTCATATAAAGATAATCATCAGACCAGTATCAAATTCTGAAATTAACGAGTCAGGCCAGGAATAATGCAGCTATTCGCCTTACATAGCATTAAGTAAGCAACATAGTTACAAAACAAAAATATGTGCCGGCCGCTGCGGCAGAGCGGCTCTAGGCGCTTCAGTCCGGAACCGCGTGACTGCTACGGTCGCAGGTTCGAATCGTACCTCGGGCATGGATGTGTGCGATGTCCTTAGGTTAGCTAGGTTTAAGTAGTTCCAAGTTCTAGGGGACTGATGACCTCAGATGTTAAGTCCCATAATGCTCAGAGCCATTGGAACCAAAAATACGTGTATTCAGGGTATCCCATGAGAGGTGGTCAGTATTCAGAGATATGAGGGGAACGATCATTCGGAACAAAATGGTCTAGTAAACATGGTCTCTAAAATGCATACCTTAATAGCTGTGAGCATGTGTTCAGAAGAAGATATCTATGGAGGAGAGTGTTTCACAATATCGACGATGAAGAAGTCCTCATAACTCATAAGGTATACATTTTAGAGCCCATGTTTACTACACTTTATTGCTCTGAATGATAGTTCCGGTATATCCCTCATTGTACATAATGGATACCCACTGATGACGCGCGGAGCCGAGGCGCAGAGCCATCGAACTCGATAAGAGATACCTATTGTTAGCTGCAGGCTAAGGCCAAATCTTGCCATTCATATAAATATAAAAAGGCAATTTCACTTCTACGATTCGCAAAGTGTTAAAGCTACCTCTAGAGCCTAATAAAACTCAAAAAAAAATTTTTTTTGTCTTGAAACAAATAGCAAGAATAAACGATTACAGTGCTGACGAGGTCTACGCAATATTGAATAAGATGAAACGAGAACCTCCAAATATATCATCCACAGCAAGACTCAGTTTTGTCAGTATGATATATGCGAGCCACGTATCAGACAAAATATTTAGATTATTTAGGAATAAGGACATTATCAGTTACGTTATTAGAGATTCTCTTCAGAAAAAAAAAACTGAAACGTACAGTAGGCAACCACCGTAACATACACTCCTGGAAATTGAAATAAGAACACCGTGAATTAATTGTCCCAGGAAGGGGAAACTTTATTGACACATTCCTGGGGTCAGATACATCACATGATCACACTGACAGAACCACAGGCACATAGACACAGGCAACAGAGCATGCACAATGTCGGCACTAGTACAGTGTACATCCACCTTTCGCAGCAATGCAGGCTGCTATTCTCCCATGGAGACGATCGTAGAGATGCTGGATGTAGTCCTGTGGAACGGCTTGCCATGCCATTTCCACCTGGCGCCTCAGTTGGACCAGCGTTCGTGCTGGACGTGCAGACCGCGTGAGACGACGCTTCATCCAGTCCCAAACATGCCCAATGGGGGACAGATCCGGAGATCTTGCTGGCCAGGGTAGTTGACTTACACCTTCTAGAGCACGTTGGGTGGCACGGGATACATGCGGACGTGCATTGTCCTGTTGGAACAGCAAGTTCCCTTGCCGGTCTAGGAATGGTAGAACGATGGGTTCGATGAAGGTTTGGATGTACCGTGCACTATTCAGTGTCCCCTCGACGATCACCAGTGGTGTACGGCCAGTGTAGGAGATCGCTCCCCACACCATGATGCCGGGTGTTGGCCCTGTGTGCCTCGGTCGTATGCAGTCCTGATTGTGGCGCTCACCTGCACGGCGCCAAACACGCATACGGCCATCATTGGCACCAAGGCAGAAGCGACTCTCATCGCTGAAGACGACACGTCTCCATTCGTCCCTCCATTCACGCCTGTCGCGACACCACTGGAGGCGGGCTGCACGATGTTGGGGCGTGAGCGGAAGACGGCCTAACGGTGTGCGGGACCGTAGCCCAGCTTCATGGAGACGGTTGCGAATGGTCCTCGCCGATACCCCAGGAGCAACAGTGTCCCTAATTTGCTGGGAAGTGGCGGTGCGGTCCCCTACGGCACTGCGTAGGATCCTACGGTCTTGGCGTGCATCCGTGCGTCGCTGCGGTCCGGTCCCAGGTCGACGGGCACGTGCATCTTCCGCCGACCACTGGCGACAACATCGATGTACTGTGGAGACCTCACGCCCCACGTGTTGAGCAATTCGGCGGTACGTCCACCCGGCCTCCCGCATGCCCACTAGACGCCCTCGCTCAAAGTCCGTCAACTGCACATACGGTTCACGTCCACGCTGTCGCGGCATGCTACCAGTGTTAAAGACTGCGATGGAGCTCCGTATGCCACGGCAAACTGGCTGACACTGACGGCGGCGGTGCACAAATGCTGCGCAGCTAGCGCCATTCGACGGCCAACACCGCGGTTCCTGGTGTGTCCGCTGTGCCGTGCGTGTGATCATTGCTTGTACAGCCCTCTCGCAGTGTCCGGAGCAAGTATGGTGGGTCTGACACACCGGTGTCAATGTGTTCTTTTTTCCATTTCCAGGAGTGTATTTTATTGCCTGTTATTTACAATTCTATGTGTAGTGACTGTGATAAGCAATACATAGGGCAAGCAGGCCGCAACTTCTATATTCACTTTAAGGAACATACTACTTGAGTTGTATGCAATAAGTCCCTATTTGAACAATATCTTTTACGAAGTAAATGGTCAGTGGGGACAATCAAAGACAATGTAAATATAACGCTTCTAGAGCTCTTTTATTATGGCCCTTAAGGAAATTGAGATTTACAATCAATTCAAAAGTCGGCCACAACGACTACTGAATGAATAAACCAATTTTAAAGAAGAACATTTCGGCCACAAAGACTACTGCATGAATAAATCTATTCTAAAGAAAAACGTTCTTGCGATCTATTTGACGCTGTTCTTAACCGCGCGGGATTAGCCTAGCGATCTAAGGCGCTGCAGTCATGGACTGTACGGCTGGTCCCGGCGGAGGTTCGAGTCCTCCCTCGGGCATGGGTGTGTGTGTTTGTCCTCAGAATCATTTAGGTTAAATAGTGTGTAAGCTTAGGGACTGACGACCTTAGCAGCTAAGTCCCATAAGATTTCACACACATTTGAACATTTTTCATAATGTTCTTACTGCTCTTATTTTATTAACTTTCTGATTACTTTGAGATTTCACGACTTACTTCAACATAGCTTTATCGTAACACTTGTGTTCACATTTAGCATGTTTTTGCTTGCGCAGCAATACGTAATAATATATATCTTTTACAAAAAAGACATTCTTCTATACTGTAAAACAAGTAGCAGTGCTATACTCCTTCATTTCTTCGCATCTAGTTCTGATATATTATTTTGTGAGCTACTAATACCTTTAAGTTATTACCAATCAGCTCAAGGAAATTCTTGACTGACGTTAGTTCCACTCTTTTTAAATAAACTTGGAGAAGCTGGATACATCAACAAACGAGTTGCAAATAAAGGTTTATTGGAACCCTTGAGCAAGTATCGATGGTTATAAAATTAATCTTCTTCAGAAGGTGTAATGGTCCCTAAAACTTACATTAGTGGTTACAAAAATATTTTAAACATAACAAAGTAGCAGCTGTAGACAAAAAATTGGAATATAAGCGTACTCACTTTTTACGTCACATGCCAATATTGTACACTGAATGAAGCCAAATGGCTCTTGTCACATGACACATTCATCTTTAGAACAAAAAAATCTCAAGCCGTAGTTTACGACTGTAGCAAGATACCATTTCAGATGTTAAGTTTAGATCCCAAGTGTGGTAGAGCATTAACGTAAGGCTCTTGTCGAAGTTAAAGTTGACATATACAGGGTGGTCCATTGATCGTGACCAGGCCAAATATCTCACGAAAAAAGCGTCAAACAAAAAAAACTACAAAGAACAAAACTTGTCTAGCTTGAAGGGGGAAACCAGATGGCGCTATGGTTGGCCCGCTAGATGGCGCTGCCATAGGTCAAACGGATAACAACTGTGCTTTTTTTAAAAATAGGAACCCCCATTTTTTATTACAACTTCGTGTAGTACGTAAAGAAATATGAATGTTTTAGCTGGACCACTTTTTTCGCTTTGGGATAGATGGCGCTGTAATAGTCACAAACATATGGCTCACGATTTTAGACAAACAGCTGGCAACAGGTAGGTTTTTTAAATTAAAATATAGTACGTAGGTACGTTTGAAAATTTTGTTGTTCCAATGTGATACATGTACCTTCGTGAACTTATCATTTCTGAGACCGCATGCTGTTACAGCGTGATTAACTGTAAATACCACATAAATGCAATAAATGCTCAAATTGATGTCCGTTAACCTCAATGCATTTGGCAATACGTGTAACGACGTTCGTCTCAACAGCGAGTAGTTCGCCTTCCGTGATGTTCGCACATGCATTGACAATGCGCTGACGCATGTTGTCAGGCGTTGTCGGTGGATCACGATAGAAAATATCCTTCAACTTTCCCCACAGAAAGAAATCCGGGGACGACAGATCCGGTGAACGTGCGGACCATGGTATGGTGCTTCTACGACCAATCCACCTGTCATGAAATATGCTGCTCAGTACCGCTTCAACCGCAAGCGAACTATGTGCCGGCCATCCATCACGTTGGAAGTACATCGCCATTCTGTCATGCAATGAAACATCTTGTAGTAACATCGGTTGAACATTACGTAGAAAATCAGCATACATTGCACCATTTAGATTGCCATCGATAAAATGGGGGCCAATTATCCTTCCTCACATAATGCCGCACCACACATTAACCCGCCAAGGTTGCTGATGTATCACCTGTCGCAGCCATCGCCCAATAGTTCATATTATGCCGGTTTATCCGGCCGGTGTGGCCGAGCAGTTCTAGGCGCTTCAGTCTGGAACCGCGCGACCACTACGGTCGCAGGTTCGAATCCTTCCTCGGGCGTGGATGTGTGTGATGTCCTTAGGTTAGTTAGGTTTAAGCAGTTCTAAGTCCTAGGGGACTGATGACCTCAGATGTTAAGTCCCATAGTGCTCAGAGCCATTTGAACCATTTATGCCGGTTTACGTTACCGCTGTTGGTGAATGACGCTTCGCCGCTAAATAGAACGCGTAGAAAAAAATTGTCTATCTATCGCTTGCGCCTTTGTCCCGCATTTTGCGCGGGGTTGGCGTGGTTAAATCGGAATTGGCATGTTAATTTGAAGGGGTGGCCGGATGCCCTTCCTGCCACCACTCCAAACCCCCCAGGACGGAATCAGAGTACCCCGTCTGTCTGTGTCTATTGTAAAACATGGAAAAGTGCAGATGGGTTTCAAATGTCTGTGAGGCGTGTAACTGAGGCGGAACGAGGGGACCAGGCCGGTATTCACCTAGAGGAATGTGGATAATCGTCTAAAACCCACATCCAGGCTAGCCGGCACACCGGCCCTCGTCGTTAATCTGGCGGGCGGATTCGATCCGGGGCCGGCACGCCTACCCGAGTCCAAGAAGCAGCGCATTAGCGCTCTCGGCTAACCTGCCGGGCTGTGCAAAAAATCTGTCAGCGTCCCGTAATTTCTTTTGTGCCCAGTGGCAGAACTGTACACGACGTTGAAAGCCGTCGCCGTGCAGTTCCTGGTGCATAGAAATATGGTACGGGTGCAATCGATGTTGATGTAGCACTCTCAACGTTTTTGAGATTCCAGATTCTCGCGCAATTTGTCTGCTACTGATGTGCAGATTAGCCGCGACAGCAGCTAAAATACCTACTTGGGCATCATCATTTGTTGCAGGTCGTGGCTGACGTTTCACATGTGGCTGAACACTTCCTGTTTCCTTAAATAACGTAACTATCCGGCGAACGATCCGGACACTTAGATGATATCCAGGATACCGAGCAGCATACATAGCACACGCCCGTTGGGCATTTTGATCACAATAGCCACACATAAACACGATATCGACCTTTTCCGCAATTGGTAAACGTTCCATTTTAACAGGGGTAATGTATCACGAAGGAAATACCGTCCGCACTGACGGAATGTTACGTGATACCACGTACTTACACGTTTGTGACTATTACAGCGCCATCTATCACTAAGCAAAAAAAGTGGTCCAACTAAAACATTTATATATCTTTACGTACTACACGAATATGTAATAAAAAATGGGGGTTCCTATTTTTTAAAAATGCTGTTGATATCCGTTTGCACTATGGCCGCGCCATATAGCGGGCCAACCATAGCGCCATCTGGTTTCCCCCTTCAAGCTAGACGAGTTTCGTTCTTTGTAGTTTTTTCGTTTGACGTCTATTTCGTGAGATATTTTGCCCGGTCACGATCAATGGACCACCCCATATACAATAAAACACAATGATGGCGTTGAATTGTAGCAGTATTCATATGAAAAAAGAAATCAAACCTATGAGTATATCGGTAAGGAAAGCTACATGCAGAGGACCGCTGAATTATGGTTTAAATGGCTCTGAGCGCTATGGGACTTAACTTCTAAGGTCATCAGTCCCCTAGAACTTAGGACTACTTAAACCTAACTAACCTAAGGACATCAGATACATCCATGCCCGAGGCAGGACTCGAACGTGCCACCGTAGCGATCCTGCTGTTCCAGACTGTAGCCCCTAGAACCGCTCGGCCACCCCTGCCGGCGCTGAATTATGTGCACAAGGAATGTGCTCAGACTCGACTGGATGGCTTTTGTACATCCAAACAGAAAACGGAAATCATGCCTTATGTAACACCACAGCTAATTTAAAGCGATATAAAAATTAAACAGGTATAAAAGTGCGTGTTAAAATGGAGTCTGAGAATAATCCTGTAACAGAGTCACAATGCGAAGACATTTCGCGATGCACGTAGTAAAAAGTGCTATTAAAAGTAAAAAAACAGAATTGAAAAGCGGTCAACATGAATTAAAATTTATTAAAGCCTTATTTTGAACTGTACAAAACTACCGTTTAGCGATGAAGAAGCTGACAATCAGTAGATGAAGCAGAGCAGCCAACAAATCTCAGATTCAAATAGGTTCAAAAACATTACAAGCAGCATGTGTCGAAAAGGCTAAGAATAAAGCTGTATGGATGCTAATATTGGCCTAAAAATGAGAAACAGTACTAACCCATTCGCTTATACAGCAGGATCACAGCCGGCCGCAGATTTCAAGTCCGTTATTACATTACCGGCTGTGACACCTTATTCAATATTGTGTCAACCATGCCAGCACTGTAATCGTTTATTCTTGCTGTTTGTTTCAGTAAAGAAATTTCTTTATGAGCCTCATTTGGTTTACTGTCGAACAGTTGCTGAATTACAATCAAGTTTACGACTTTTAAATCAGTTTTTTAAAATTTATTTTTAAAACTTTTTAAGTATTAATCTTCATCTGGGAGTAATTCACTGTCCTCACGTGCGTACAAATGTTTCATAACAGAACCACGGGTATGCAGCGGAACACACTTCATTCCACGTGCTGCCAGCTGCCTCGTGTTACCGCGTGGGCGGCGGCTGTATCGATCGTCCGTCCCCATGGTAACCAGCAGCGTCCCGCCCAACTCAGCTTCGGTGTTCGTATTGCATATCCTGCAATCTTTGTCAAGACTTGCACTACATATTAGTGTCATCTATGGCACACAGAGGGCAGCTCATCATGTTTCAGCCTCTAATTACGATCCTCTAACATTTAATCTCTTTTTCAATTATTTTAAATATAATTTGAGTGTAACTGTGTATTATAACTAGCATCATATTTGTACACATGTACTATATGACAGTTCTGTACTCACACACCCGCTATTTTTTGTTTCGTAATGTTCAATCGTTTTTCAACTATACACGCACGGAACGATGGCCCGAGCTCTGTCTTTATAACTCGCAGCATTCCTGTGCTACCCAGCAATTGACTTGTCACCAATGGGTACACACACATTGTAGTATTTCTATTTTGTAACGATGTTGCTTACTTAATGCTATGTAGAGTGAATAGCTGATTATTCCTGCCATACTTCGTTATTATCAGAGCTGAAAAATGGTCTGAAGATGGTCTTCCTGCTATTGAAACCGGTTATCGGAAATATGAACACAATTCGCGATAAAGACTAATTGTTTTTGTTAAATTACGAAAAATGATCAGTTTTGTTCCAGTTATGATTCAAAAACTTTTGGATCACAGATTGTTGGTATACGTAACTTGTTTGTGAACCGTGTAATAGATAACTGTTTAGCGATAAAACCACGGAAAAATAAGGCAATTAGTTGAAAGCCGTCGACACTTGCGGACGTATGAAAACGATTTATGCTGGAGATCATCAACAAGCAGGCAAAAATCAATGCTCTAAAGGTAGCCGTAGAATTCCTCAAAGAGGAGTAAAACGCTATCAATACCTGTAGTGGAAAATTTTTGCATTTGATGAGGCTGTCACGGGTGACGATTATGAAGAATCATCAATTAGTGACACAAATACATGGAAATAAATTTGAAGATTTATGAAAAAGTGTCATTTTAGAGGTGAAAGAAATTACTACATATTTAGATCTCATGAGTGATATAAAACCTGGAGTAACAAAATACGTTAATCCAACAATTTCATGCTTCACATTTAGCTTACTTTGAAGGTTCACAGAAATAAACGTCGTTTATCTCAAACAAGCAGACCACAATATGCTGATATAGTAATTCATCATTACTAACAAGAAATCCCTTGAGTGCGAGATCGCAGAAGGCCAATGATGTTTACGACATTCGATGCCCCATGTACTGCGTACCACGAAACCACTATATTGGGTGCTAACGGCGACAACAGGCGGAACTGGAGGTATCCAATGTTGAACACACTATAAGCCTACGGATCTTAATTGAATTTCTTAGTCGACGAGAAACTCACAACAGTGATATAGTGCTAGAGGTGTTGATACAAAGCAGAGCAAAGCAACGATAAACAAAGCAAACATTACATTATATCCACAACAACAGTTGCCGAAGTTGACAATTCGTCACAAAAGAACACAAAGAATTTCTCAGAATGAGAAAGAAGTGGCAGATAAAATAATAGCGTTTCAACAAGATGAGTCAGTGGAATGTGCGGTGTCGTATACGCTCGACTGTGCGGACAATGTACATGAAGAGTACACTGATGACGATACGAGCTTAACAAGGAGAAGTGATATTGATGTAGTTCACCATCCTTAACGGACCGGGAGCCACAAATCCCGGCTCCAGGGAAACGTAGCGAATGACAATCGTGGTCCAAGGAGCGGGTACTAAACGTAATTACGCACATGGAAGATCACCCCCATCATAGTAAATAAAACAATTATGAACAGGTTTCGGATACGTCGGCAGCCGTATGACCGTGTAATGGATAGGAAGAACTACGGATATTCAAGTTAGGACAAGGCGCATTTGTTACAAAAACTGGCGTTTTCGCGTTTCAAGGATGCTCGGTACAATTTACAGGATGTTCATGATAGTGACCTACTACGTTACGTTATATATATCAAATTGTGGGCGAGGTAGATAAGAGTGATTTCAAGAGAAGCAGTGTATGGTTGTATAGCTTTAAACAGTGCTACGGTATTGGAAGTCAGATAACGAAATTTAAAACAAAGCGTCAACTTAACGACGCACAGCAAGCTGTGGAATCAGCCCGAATATTTGTAGATGAGATAGACAAACTTATCCCATCATCCAGCAAGTAATTTGTTTTCAACTCCGACCCATCGCGATTTGAAGAGGAAATGCATACGAAAGGAACCATGGGAATTAGAAGCACCATGAGGATTGTATGAAGATCAACTAACATCAATGTTTTAAAGCACTCATATACTGCTGTTAATCTGGATGATAAATTAGTTGGAAAGTTATTAACTGTGCTGCGAGAAGTTGGAGGTGCTCTGCCCCGTATGATTATTTCGCGCGGATGTGATTTTGCTAGGGCAGTAGAGAATATTAGCGTCACCGCAGGCAAGAGTGGGAAAATGGGCGCAAGAGAATTAGAACTATAATATGAGCACTGCTATTGGTCAATAGCTTTTGTCTGATTCCTGATCTACGTATAAAAATCATATTCATCTAAAGCAAACTATTCGTCCTGAAAAGTGCGTGAAATTGCAGTTAATAACACCTGAAACCACTGGACAAGTTCAGACTTCGGATATTTGTTTTTTAAGTGCCTGTAAATCATATTATTCCACTACGTGCAGCTACGCCTTAAAGGATGGCCAGTTTTACGATAAGTTCCACGACAGATTGTTTCGCATTCGTGTGCATGTCATCACATTCCATCAGTTCTCATCACCTCGTTACACCAATATGAGTCTATATGCATTCTTAAACAGTGGATACCTAGTTCTACGTCCTGTAAGGTTTGTAACTCCCGAGGAGTTCGTCTTCGATTTTGATGGCGCGAACCTTTGTGATCACTGTGGACGATCATTTTTCATTCGGTGTTCATGGTGCAAGTTTATTGTTTGTTTGAACATTTCTCGAATGTCTACTACGTCCATATTTTGTAGTATAATACAGAGATCCCATAGAAGGTTGATCTCTCCACTTCCCGGACATTCGATTTCTGTCGTCCTACTGATGCACATAGCGAGTCATGAGCAGCTAATATTTTTCCTGTCATATCTGTTAACACAAAACTTTCCAATGAGCCGTGCTAAAGAATAAACTTGCCAACTGGCACTCACGGGTCTACTTGTAAGTGAACTACAGCAGTCGTAAATTCGAAGATAGCGTTAAATACAACAGTGCTTTACTAGGCATTGTCCTATTGGAGGTGGTATTCCGTTACCTTTCTTCAACCGAAGAACGGGCTTACCGAAGCAGTTACAGGGGGCCTACAATTCAACATGGATTCCGAAACACGGTGATACTCGGCATTATTCACATCAACAAACATTGCTAGAGATGAAAGAAGTGATCAGTTAGAGATAAAAATCCTTGCATTAACCATGAATCGAACCAGCGGCCATTCGATCCACAGTGTTGTACTTTACCAATGAACAACCTAACAGCTTTCATCATTACGTATATGAATCATAAGCTGTTTTGGAAGCTTAATGTTAACAAAATTTTATGCTTATAACTACAGTTAAAAGCCTAAACGTCTAGATATCCATTTGCTCGTTCTTAAGATTTTAATGCTTGTTGCGCATCAGAAATGGACGACTGACTGAAGTTTTATTCAGTATGACAGAATTATTTGCTAGGTCGCAACTAATTTACGTTGCTTGGCTGAATAAAATAAAGACGTCATCTTTAGTAATGCAAGGGACTCGTTTACAACATAGTCTGGCCCCGCAAAAGAACCAGAGTTGTAATGTCGTCGACACAGCAGAAAAACAGAGCTGCAGGCGTATGACTGACCTGATTGCTTCACGTCCGAGCCGTGGCTCTGTTGTGAATCACTTGATGGGAATCGATGGCTTGGCAAAACGGACAACCAGCAGCTCCCGGGGGGGGGGGGGGGGGAGGGAGGGGGGGTGCACGCCATTTCACAAGTATCCATGGATCAATTAACTGTGATTCACTGCCACACCTGGACTCTGCTGCTGTTAGCTGCGGCCCTGCTATTCGTAGCGAGTCTGATGCTGCTGAATTAGCAAAAGTGGTCTCCTACAGTGGTAGTCTAACAGTTCAAGGCTGGGTCCATACAGCTGTTCAGCTGCCATCGCCTGTGAAGTCAAACTCCTTGCCTCCCTCCTCCACTTGCTTTGGCAAGCACAGCTGCTGAGACCTTCCTCCTCCATGCTGGGTGATTCTCCGTACCCCGGTACGCCCCTCCTCAATTTGCGTAGCTGGCTCTAGAATGTGTGGCCGCCATCATGGGCTGCTGCCCGCTGCTACATTCGGCATCCTTGCCGAATTATTGCTGTCATCATTTCACTGGCCGATCGACTTTGCAGCCAACTCACTGACTGCATCACCTTCTCGCTGATATGTACAGCAGGGGCGGCCGATCTTTCGGTTTTCAAGCATTGCCATAGCGCTCAAACTGGTTGCACACTTCTCCCACCGCCACGCCACCCTGTATGAGTGTAAGGAGGGGAAAGATAAGAAAACCTCAAACACACCATATTTAGATGGTAATACAGTCCTATTGCATTCGACTTTGTTTCAGGTTCATACTTCTCAACAACGTAGATCACAAATGAACTTAATTTTCAGTATTACTTAATTAGTTTTGGCGCACTGAAGACATAATATAGTTTATATCTGGTACAAACTGTTGGCGTACGGACAGATGCGGAAAATATCGCAGCTTTTCGCACTCATGTTACTACATAATTGTGATTTATTTTGTTCCATAATCGAAGAAAGGCCATTCACACAGATACGTTGAGTGAAACATTTTATCACCTTTGTGTACTCGTTATTGAGACGTGGAAACTATTCCTGAGGAAAACAATATGGACGAACTGGATAGTTGTAACGTAAAAGAATCTGTCTTTAAAACGGGAACTACATTGCAGGTCAGTCAGTTCCATCTGCACATGCACAGGTGCGCCTTCAACTAAAACAGCAAAAGGTCTCGAAAACAGGTGCAAAACTGACAGTGTCCTCAAAGCATTTAGAAAATATCCTTGTAATTTCTTCAAGGTCACAATGAATTCTTAGAAACCGACATATTCATTGTTGCCAGTGAGTTTAGGCAACTGCACTGTGTTTTCTGCCAGAATTTATCGCCTTTACTATGCAATTTTCTTTTTAAATGCATCCCCAATAAATCAGAAATAAGTTGTTTCTCACCGTACAATATTTTTCTGTGTGCAGTGTGCAGTCAAGTCCAGTTAAAATGGAATGGCTGTAATCCATCTTGGATGTTCGAATTTTCGTTCTCGCACTCCTTTTTCCTTCATAAACTCAACAGTAGCGAGCTTCAAACGGAAAAATCGTTCCAGGCATGCCCCTTGACTTGACTAACTTACTTTGCACTACTATATAAAGTCCCCATGCTTTTCGTCCAATTCCATCGAAAACTCTTGCATCTGACAGTGGATTAATGAGTGCGACTTCAGAAAATTTACTATTCGCATCACCAATTTGTTCACAAGCTCCATGACTGCAAATTTAGCACAGATGTACAGAATCATGAATCCCTTCTGCCGATCATCGTAATGTTTTGAACTGTTATTCTTAACTAAATATTTAAATTTTTCTGCCAGGTGTTGTAAGAGGCTTCATAGCAACTTTGCAATGTCCATCGATTATATGACTGCATAATCGACCTTGGGAATTTTCGTCCCTCTCTTCTGCCATTCCCGTTTTTAAAGGCTTCTCAGGACAGGTCGCTAGATTGCCTCTTTTTGTGCACATGAACCTGTGAACTTCCTTTATACCACCCACAAATAGTGAAAGGTAAACAGCGCTATCACCATGATTCTGCCCAACTGAAGAGAGTCGCGTCGACCGAAAAGTGCCACACCGCAATATTAAATACAAGGTCCAATCACATTAATGTGACAACCGCCTATGTGCATCTCCATCTACATCTACATCTGCATCGATACTCTGCAAATCACACATCAGTGGCTGGCAGAGGGTTCATCGATACACTTTCACAACAATTGTCTATTATTCCGCTCTCGAACAGCATTCGGAAAAAACTAACTCCTATCTGTTTCTTTCCGTGCGAGCTCTGATTTCACATATTTTATTATGTTGATAGTTTCTTTCTATGTGGGTCAGCGTCAAAAAAATATTTTCGCATTCGGAGGAGAAAGTTGGTGATTGAAATTTCGTGAGATGATTCCGACGCAAAGAAAAACGCCTTTGCTTTAATGATGTCCACACCAAACCCTGTCTCCTGTTTCGCGGTAATACAAAACGAACTGTTCTTCATTGAACTTTCTCGATGTACTCCGTTAATTCTATCTTGTAAGGATCCCAGACCGCGCAGAGGTACTCCAAAAGAGGACGCACAAGTGTAGTATAGCCAGTCCCTTTAATAGATCTGCTACATTTTCTAAATGTTCTACCAAAAAAATTCAGTCTTTGCTTTGCCTTCCCAAAACATTTACTATGTGTTATTTCTAATTTCAGTTGCTCGTAATTGTAATTGCCATGTATTTAGTTGAATTTACGGCGTTTAGATTTAACTGATTTATCGAATAAATGAAGCTTAATGTATTCCTTTTAACACTTACATGGATGACCTCACGCTTCATTATTTAGGGTCAATTACTAATTGTCGCACCATACAAGAACAATCTGAGATGGCTACTCAATCTATAACACTACCTCGCGGAACGCCAGAAATCACTTCTTTTTTACCCGATGACTCTGTCAATGGCTACGAGCTGTAACCTCTCTAACAGGAAGTTACGAATCTAGTCACGTAACTGACACGATATTTCATAAACACACAATTTCACTACAAGCCGCTTGTGTGGCACAGTGTCAAAAGCCTTCAGGAAATCTAGAAACACGGAATCAATTTGAAATTCCTTGTCAGTAGGACTCAACAATTCGTGTGTGTAAAGAGATACTAGTGTTTCACAAGAATTATGTTTTCTAAATCCTCGCTGACTGTGTGTCAATAGACCGTTCTCTTTGAGGTAATTCATAATAATCGAAAACAATATACACTCCTGGAAATTGAAATAAGAACACCGTGAATTCATTGTCCCAGGAAGGGGAAACTTTATTGACACATTCCTGGGGTCAGATACATCACATGATCACACTGACAGAACCACAGGCACATAGACACAGGCAACAGAGCATGCACAATGTCGGCACTAGTACAGTGTATATCCACCTTTCGCAGCAATGCAGGCTGCTATTCTCCCATGGAGACGATCGTAGAGATGCTGGATGTAGTCCTGTGGAACGGCTTGCCATGCCATTTCCACCTGGCGCCTCAGTTGGACCAGCGTTCGTGCTGGACGTGCAGACCGCGTGAGACGACGCTTCATCCAGTCCCAAACATGCTCAATGGGGGACAGATCCGGAGATCTTGCTGGCCAGGGTAGTTGACTTACACCTTCTAGAGCACGTTGGGTGGCACGGGATACATGCGGACCTGCATTGTCCTGTTGGAACAGCAAGTTCCCTTGCCGGTCTAGGAATGGTAGAACAATGGGTTCGATGACGGTTTGGATGTACCGTGCACTATTCAGTGTCCCCTCGACGATCACCAGTGGTGTACGGCCAGTGTAGGAGATCGCTCCCCACACCATGATGCCGGGTGTTGGCCCTGTGTGCCTCGGTCGTATGCAGTCCTGATTGTGGCGCTCACCTGCACGGCGCCAAACATGCATACGACCATCATTGGCACCAAGGCAGAAGCGACTCTCATCGCTGAAGACGACACGTCTCCATTCGTCCCTCCATTCACGCCTGTCGCGACACCACTGGAGGCGAGCTGCACGATGTTGGGGCGTGAGCGGAACACGGCCTAACGGTGTGCGGGACCGTAGCCCAGCTTCATGGAGACGGTTGCGAATGGTCCTCGCCGATACCCCAGGAGCAACAGTGTCCCTAATTTGCTGGGAAGTGGCGGTGCGGTCCCCTACGGCACTGCGTAGGATCCTACGGTCTTGGCGTGCATCCGTGCGTCGCTGCGGTCCGGTCCCAGGTCGACGGACCCGTGCACCTTCCGCCGACCACTGGCGACAACATCGATGTACTGTGGAGACCTCACGCCCCACGTGTTGAGCAATTCGGCGGTACGTCCACCCGGCCTCCCGCATGCCCACTAGACGCCCTCGCTCAAAGTCCGTCAACTGCACATACGGTTCACGTCCACGCTGTCGCGGCATGCTACCAGTGTTAAAGACTGCGATGGAGCTCCGTATGCCACGGCAAACTGGCTGACACTGACGGCGGCGGTGCACAAATGCTGCGCAGCTAGCGCCATTCGACGGCCAACACCGCGGTTCCTGGTGTGTCCGCTGTGCCGTGCGTGTGATCATTGCTTGTACAGCCCTCTCGCAGTGTCCAGAGCAAGTATGGTGGGTCTGACACACCGGTGTCAATGTGTTCTTTTTTCCATTTCCAGGAGTGTATGTTCCAAAATACTGCTGGATATCGATGTT
This sequence comes from Schistocerca cancellata, assembly GCF_023864275.1. Taxonomy (NCBI): domain Eukaryota; kingdom Metazoa; phylum Arthropoda; class Insecta; order Orthoptera; family Acrididae; genus Schistocerca; species Schistocerca cancellata. Next base: position 472,837,451 of record NC_064629.1, on the reverse strand, counting down.
AATGATATGGGCCTGTAATTTAGTGGATTACTCCTACTACCTTTCTTGAATATTCGTGTGGTCTGTGCAACTTTCAAGCCTTTGGGTATGGATCTTCCGTCGAGCGAGCGATTGTAGAAGGGTTGTTCAGAAAGTAGGGAACGTTTTGGCACTAAATACCAAAAAACTATGTACAAGAAATACATTTTATTATAGTCATCTCAAAGAGCGACTGACATACTATTTTTCCACATAGTCACCAAACATATTTAGGCACTTATCATAGCGGTGGACAAGCTTTGAAAGACCTCCGTCGTAAATTTCTGATGCCTGAGACTTCAGCCAGTAGTCACGCCCACCTGGAGTTCTGCATCGTCATCAAAGCGCTGCGCTGCAAGCCAGTTCTTCATCTAGGGAAACAAGTGGAAGTCGCTTGGTGCAAGATCGAGGCTGTAGGGCGCATGAGGGAAAATTTCCCTTTTGAATGAATTAGGGAGTTCTTCAGTGCGGTTTGCCGTGTGCGATCGGGCATTGTCGGGCAAAAACAAAATTTTGTACGTCAGCTTTCCTCGGCGTTTGTTTTGAACTGCTATTATGTTCAAATGTTCAAATGTATTTGAAATCTTATGGGACTTAACTGCTAAGGTCATCAGTCCCTAAGCTTACACACTACTTAACCTACTTACCCTAAGGACAAACACACACATCCATGCCCGAGGGAGGACTCTAACCTTCGCCAGGACCAGCCGCACAGTCCATGACTGCAGTGCCTTGGACGAACTGCTATTTTAAGGCTGTGCAAAGTTTGACAGTACCGGGCAGAATTTATGGTTGCTCTACGTTCGATAAAATCAATAATAAGCACACCTTGCCTATCCCAAAACACTGTCACCATCAACTTCCTTGCTGACAAGGTTTGCAAATATCTTCTTGGTTTTTGGAAAAACCTTGTGTAGCCGCACTCCATGGACTGTAATTTTGCCTCACAATTGACGTGTTTCACACAAGTCTCGTCACCGGTTACGATTCGATCCAGTAATGAATCACCATGATTGTGGTAGGCCTCCAGAAATGTCAACATTGCCCCCATTCGCTGTTCTTTATGGTGCTCTGCAAGCATTTTGGGCACCCATCGTGCGCAAAATTTGTGGTAGCCTAGCTGTTGAGTAACAATTTCAAACAGCAAAGTCCGTGAAACTTGTGGAAAAAAAACCGAAAGCTCCGTTATTGGGAGGCGACGGTTTTCACGAAGCGTTTCATCAACTTTAGCGACAAGATCGGCAGTCACAATACTCGGGCGTCCACACTTCTCTTCACCATGAACGTTGGTTCGGCCATTTTTAAACAGAATGCACAATTTCCGAACGAAACATTCATTCATTACGTTGTTTCCGTACACTTCGCACAGTTCACGATAAATTTCTATTGCTTTTAGGTTTTTTGCCAAAACAAAAACTGTATCATAGACCGTGCGAGGTGCCAGGGTGGAGAAGAGTTTGTACCTCTTTAATTCAGACGAATTTTGCATGAGGGTGGGCTTATTGGTAGTTGTGAGCTCCAATGTTAGGCGCGTGTGCGGTTCTGGCGCTGCAGTCCGGAACCGCGAGGCTGCTACGGTCGCCTGTTCGAATCCTGCCTCGGGCATGGGTGTGTGTGATGTCCTTAGGTTAGTTAGGTTTAAGTAGTTCTAAGTTCTAGGGGACTTATGACCTACGATGTTGAGTCCCATAGTGCTCAGAGCCATTTTTTTGGTAGGCGCGTAATGGGGCCCCTCAGGGATATGGCGGCTAAGGAGGGGAAGAAATCCAGTGTGCACTCCGTGTGCATTCCGGGTGGAGTCATTCCTGATGTGGAAAGGGTCCTTCCGGATGCCATGAAGAGCACAGGGTGCACCCAGCTGCAGGTGGTGGCACATGTCGGCACTAATGACGTGTGTCGCTTTGGATCTGATGAAATTCTCTCTGGATTCCAGCGGCTATCTGATTTGGTGAAGGCTGCCGGTCTTGCTTACGAGATGAAGGCAGAGCTCACCATCTGCAGCATCGTTGACAGAACCGACTGCGGACCTTTGGTGCAGAGCCGGGTGAAGGGTCTGAATCAGAGGCTCAGTCGGTTTTGCGACCGTGTTGGCTGCAGATTCCTTGACTTGCGCTATAGGGTGGTGGGGTTTCGGGTTCGCTGAATAGGTCAGGAGTTCACTACACTCAGCTGGCGGCTACACGGGTAGCGGAGGCTGTGTGGCGTGGACTGGGTGGTTTTTTAGGTTAGAAGGCCTCGGGAAAGTACGGGGTGGGCTGCAATCTCAAAGGGTGCATGGCAAATACAGGACGTACTTGGATCAAGGAACAGTCGGAGTTGTAGTTGTAAATTGTTATAGTTGTGCTGGGGAAGTCCCTGAGCTTCAAGCGCTAATAGAAGGCACAGAAGCTGAAATCGTTATAGGTACAGAAAGCTGGCTAAAGCCTGAAATAAGTTATGCAGAAATTTTTACGAAGTCTCAGTCGGTGTTCAGGAAAGACAGATTAGGCAGAATTAGTGGTGGAGTGTATGTGTCTGCCAGTAGTGGTTTATCTTGTAGTGAAGTCGAAGTAGATACTCCATGCGAATTGATATGGGTGGAGGTTATACTTAACAGCCGAACTAAGTTAATAATTGGCTCCTTCTACCGACCCCCAGACTCCGATGATATATTTGCTGAACAGTTTAGAGAAAATTTGAGTCTCGTAACAAATAAATACCCCACTCATACGGTTATAGTTGGTGGGGACTTCAACCTCCCCTCGATATGTTGGCAAAAATACTTGTTCAAAACCTGTGGTAGGCAGGAAACATCTTCCGAGATTGTCCTAAATGCTTTCTCCGAAAATTGTTTCGAGCAGTTAGTCCACGAACCCACGCGAATTGTAAATGGTTGCGAAAACACACTTGACCTCTTAGCCACAAACAATCCAGAGCTAATAGAGAGCATCATGACTGATATAGGGATTAGTGATCACAAGGTCGTTGTAGCTAGGCTCAATACCGTTTCTTCCAAATCCACCAGAAACAAACGCAAAATAATTTTATTTAAAAAAGCGGATAAAGTGTCACTAGAGAAGCCTTCCTAAGAGACAATCTCCATTCCTTCCGAACTGGCTATGCAAATATAGACGAGATGTGGCTCAAATCCAAAGATATAGTAGCGGCAGCAATTGAGAGATTCATACCTCATAATTTGGTAAGAGATGGAGCTGATCCCTCATGATACACAAAACAGATCCGAACGCTGTTGCAGAGGCAACGGAAAAAGCATGCGAAGTTCAGAAGAACGCGAAGTCCCGAAGATTGGCTAAAATTTACAGACGCGCGAAATTTGGCACGAACTTCAATGCGAGATGCCTTTAATAGGTTCCTCAACGAAACATTGTCTCGAAATATGGTAGAAAATCCGAAGAAATTCTGGTCGTATGCAAAGTACACAAGCGGCAAGACGCAGTCAATACCTTCCCTGCGCAGTGCCGATGGCACTGTTACCGACGATTGTGCCGCCAAAGCGAAGTTATTGAACGCAGTTTTCCGAAATTCCTTCACCAAGGAAGATGAATGGAATATTCCAGAATTTGAAACACGAACAGATGCTAGCATGACTTTCTTAGAAGTAGATACCTTAGGGGTTGCGAAGCAACACAAATCGCTTGATACGGGCAAGTCTTCAGGTCCAGATTGTATACCGATTAGGTTCCTTTTAAATTACGCTGATACAATAAGCTCCATACGTAGCAATCATATACAACCGCTCGCTCACCGATAGATCTGTACCTACAGATTGGAAAATTGCGCAGGTCGCACCAGTGTTTAAGAAGGGTAGTAGGAGTAATCCATCGAACTACAGACCTATATCATTGACGCCGGTTTGCAGTATGGTTTTGGAGCATATACTGTATTCAAACATTATGAATCACCTCGAAGGGAACGATCTATTGATACGTAATCAGCATGGTTTCAGAAAACATCGTTCTTGTGCAACGCAGCTAGCTCTTTATTCGCACGAAGTAATGGCTGCTATCGACAGAGGATCTCAAGTTGATTCCGTATTTCTAGATTTCCGGAAAGCTTTTGACACCGTTCCTCACAAGCGACTTCTAATCAAGCTGCGGGCCTATGGGGTATCGTCTCAGTTGTGCCACTGGATTCGTGATTTCCTGTCAGGAAGGTCGCAGTTCGTAGTAATAGACGGCAAATCATCGAGTAAAACTGAAGTGATATCAGGTGTTCCCCAGGGAAGCGTCCTGGGACCTCTGCTGTTCCTGATCTATATAAATGACCTGGGTGACAATCTGAGCAGTTCTCTTAGGTTGTTCGCAGATGATGCTGTAATTTACCGTCTAGTAAGGTCATCCGAAGACCAGTATCAGTTGCAAAGCGATTTAGAAAAGATTGCTGTATGGTGTGGCAGGTGGCAGTTGACGCTAAATAACGAAAAGTGTGAGGTGATCGACATGAGTTCCAAAAGAAATCCGTTGGAATTCGATTACACGATAAATAGTACAATTCTCAAGGCTGGGTGTTCAAATTACGAACAACTTCAGTTGGAAAGCCCACACAGATAATATTGTGGGGAAGGCGAGCCAAAGGTTGCGTTTCATTGGCAGGACACTTAGAAGATGCAACAAGTCCACTAAAGAGACAGCTTACACTACACTCGTTCGTCCTCTGTTAGAATTTTGCTGCGCGGTGTGGGATCCTTACCAGGTGGGATTGACGGAGGACATCGAAAGGGTGCAAAAAAGGGCAGCTCGTTTTGTATTATCACGTAATAGGGGAGAGAGTGTGGCAGATATGATACGCGAGTTGGGATGGAAGTCATTAAAGCAAAGACGTTTTTCGTCACGGCGAGATCTATTTACGAAATTTCAGTCACCAACTTTCTCTTCCGAATGCGAAAATATTTTATTGAGCCCAACCTACATAGGTAGGAATGGTCATCAAAATAAAATAAGAGAAAGGTTTAGGTGTTCGTTTTTCCCGCGCGCTGTTCGAAAGTGGAATGGTAGAGAAGTTGTGTGATTTTGGTTCGATGAACCCTCTGCCAAACACTTAAATGTGAATTGCAGAGTAATCATGTATATGTAGATGTTGAACGAGAAATGCACTCGACCCCTTCCTTATCTACCACCTAATTAATTATGGGCACAACAGTATCGGAAGAAAATGATGGTGGACCTTGGTAGTTGTTAAAATATGGAGTGCACACTCACAATAATTTAATAGAAATCGGAATCTACTCAGAAAAAAGAGAACTTTATCATAATAAACACAGGAAATGGGATTCTGCATATATCTACGAAATGTTATGCGGATTAAATATTACAATGAGATTTATTATACGTCAGAACATAAATGCACATGATTATCGACACAAACAGTAGGTTAAAGGATAGCGTGTACTGAAACATTATGAGAATAAGAGTTGGCTCGAGAACAAGGGGCTCGTACTGTCTGTGATGCAATAGATCGACGATAATGACTGGAGGTCCTAATGAATCAAATACTAATCTTCTGACTATATAGCAGTATGGAAATTAGTAGTCAGTGCTAAAATAGGATCACATGGAGAAACAAGCAAGGTGGACTTGTAGCAATGCGAGCTTGCGTGCTGCTGAGGAATTCAGTATAAAATTGATAAGGTCCTACAATGCCGTATCCGAAAAATACTGTACCAGTACTGAAATCTGCAGCACGTCGTCGGTAGGCAGCGTGCTGATGATGTAGGCGCCGACTTCTGCTGTGCAGCAAGTCTGTGTCAACCCCTGGCCCTCTAAGGCTATCCGAGAATCATAAGTTCTTCCGAAAAAGAGCGACCAAGTCGCAAGACTGTGATGCGATGCAAGAGCGTAGCCAGCATTGCTCAACTTCCTACTGTCCTACAAAAACGGTGAATCAGCATTCAGTGCTGATTCCAAAATTCCCCCACGCTGCCTCGGAAAATCATTCGCGCCAATATCGAGCAGGGCTTTATGACGTCAACTAGCCTCAGGTTATGTTGGCCAATGATGCCCCTGCTATTCAGGTGAGGGCACTGAACTTGCCGTATGACCGGCTACGAAAACATCCTGCCTAGACCACCGGCAGTCCGGCGCCAGACAGTCGCACCCAGCAGGGCACGATCCACAAGTATTCTCAGAATCAAGAGGACAATGCAGTCAGTCGATGCCAAGAATCTTCGTTCCGGACGTGCCGGAAGAGTAAACACATAAACTGCGGCGACACTCTGACGTCTCGCAGGTCATTTCACCCTGTATACAATACGCGAAACACGACCGACATCAATCGTTCTGCCAGGTGCTTAAGCCTATTGTACAAACCCCTCAGAATTCAGGGAGGTGCAGCCCCCAACTGGAAATGCCGTGTGCCGCGTCCTCGCACAAGCCACCCAGGGAAGTAACCCAACATGTTTAGGAATCAAGTGATAAGTATTTTTTGAGCTCTCAGTACAAATACCCTCATTACAATAACCTTAATTGGTCTGTTACTACCGTGTAATAACATAGAATTACTTGCAGTGTTCATAGATTTTATGTACGACCAAAATTTTTTGAGGTTATTTTTAGAACCTGTAGATAAAATATTGCTTTAAAATTCGTTAAAAGAATCTCTCATTGACCTTTTGACAGCTGCTTTCAGTTCGCATAATGTCTGTTTGTCAGCGGGGTAGTGCCTATGCTTAAAACATCCGTGCAAAATTCTCTGCTTCCTCAGCAACTTCCTATTATGTTTGTTGTACCAACGTGGATCCTTTCCCTCCCCTATATTTTTGCTAGGCACATACTTCTCTAGCACGTAGTGGGCAATACCTTTAAATTCCGACCAAAGATGCTCAATATTTTTGTGTCTCGTGGTGAATGCTTGGAGCTGACTATGAAGATATTCATTAATGACACTTTTATTTGTTTTCGCCAAACCAGAAAACTCTACACTGTTTCTTTGGTTTCTTTGGTTTCTTTGTAGATTCCACTGACTTAGAAGCCACAACGACATTATGGCCTCTAATATCTTCTTCTGGATTAACTTCCCCAAAAAATCAGGTCTGTTTGTGGCCAAGATATCTAATAAGTTCCCATCTCCAGTTGGTTTTCTAACCAACTGCTCAGGGTTGTATGTTGAGAGCGCTCCTAGAATAGCTTCACACGGGTCTTTGCTTCTGCCCCTGTGATAAACGCGTAATTTTCCGAGTCAATGGATGCCAGATTAACGTCTCCACCTATAACTAATGGATTATATGGATATTTACTTCCTATGTACTCAAGACTTTCCTTATACATTCTGCGACGTTTGTTGCGAATTCTGGTGGTCTATAAAAACTTCCTAATACAATGGTCAATCCTTGTATGATGGACAGCTTTATCCAGACTATTTCACAGTCTGACCCAGTATCGATCTCAACTGCGTTTAAACAGCTTTTAACTGTAATGAACACACCACCTCCCATAGCATCAGTCCTATCCTTCCTAAACATTGTCCAGTCCGAGTTCAAGATTTCACTGCTATTTATGTCTGGTTTTAAACAGCTTTCGGTACCTAATACAATATTGACATTTCTACTGTTTATTTCGGAGAGTAACTCGAGGATCTTGCTACAGGCACTTCGACAATTTACTAACAGGAGATTTAGGATATTTAAATCCTTTGGAATGACCTGTTTAGACGAACTAACAATTTTTACAGTTGGCACACCGACATCAGTGTCATGAACTGGTAATTTTTCAGGCCAACTGTTTGTTTCCCGTGGGGAGGAACCTAATCTTAAAAACCCCCATGTGCACGCCGCAAGTACTGTGCAACCCATGTAGCTGCTTCCTGTGTGTGGTGCACCCCTGATCTATCGAGGGGCGTCCTGCAACCTTACACCCCATAGCGTAGGTCGAGGAATCTGCAACCACTTTCGTCACAGAGTCGACGTAGCCTCTGGTTTAGATTCTCCACTCGACTGCAAACCAGAGGACCCCGGTTCACCCTGGGTACGATGCTGCGGATCGTCAGCTTGGCTTCCACTCCTCGAGAGATGGAGGCCGCCTTTGCCATTTTAGCCAGACGTCGAAAGGACCCAAGGATTTCCTCGAAACCCCAACGACAGGCATCGTTGGTGCCGACATGTGCTACAATCTGCAGCTGGCTGCACCCCGCACGCTCGATAGCCGCGGGAAGAGCCTCTTCCATATTCTGGAAAAGGCCCTCCGGCAAGCACACTGAGTGAACGTTGGACTTCTTCCCCGCCCTAGCCACTATGTTCCTGAGGGGCTCCATGATCCGCCCAACATTGACGCTCCCAATAACTAACAAATTGGCCAGAAATTAACGTGACGGAAGTGGAAGCTGCAGATTGCCAAGCTTCTAAAGTAGCGTTCTGGTTCGTGTCGGGCAAGGCATGAGCCATTCATGGTAGTGTAATTTCGACGCAGCGGTTGCTTCAGCGGAAAGACTCGTGTTGTCGAGTCCCTACGTGGAATCGTTTTTATTAGTTTTCATTTTTTGCGCAAACAAACCGAACCTTTACGTAAATAAACCGAAATAATGCTCAGTAAAATGCATAGAAAGGAAGGGCAAAGGAAAATTTGAGATTTCAAATAAATTTCCAGGAAGGTATTACAAGGCCTTACGAGAACATCAGATATAAAACTAGACATATATATTTTACAGCTGGTGTGCGATGGTCATCGTAAACACAGGAGAATTTTGTCGGTATTTTGCACACGTTATAAACGTTGCATATTTGCAGTTACGTCGCACATTAGCAGTTTCTATAAAAAAATTAACTTAATTTATATTCATGGAAGTTTCTCTCTCATCGCATGGTTCTGCAGCAAACCAACCGCAACGCGTCATTTCGCCAAATATTCGCGAGGATAGCTGGTGATGTAGAACTGTAGAACTGAATGTATTTTGAAGCAGTTTTCTCTGGCTGCGACTTCTTTTTCTATCTCTCAGTGAAACAAGAACAGTTCAAAGCTTTTTGATCAAATTCTTTATCCGGCAGCATAAATAGACGTCGCTGTTGGGGAGAATCAGTTTAATACCGTACGATAACAGCCCCTCTTCATCCTAAAAAATATCGTCGAATAATTATGGAATTTTTTGTCCCCCTTCCCCCCTTCCCGTCACGAATCAATTAAAAGAAGAATTTTTTTCTCCTGCGCATAAGGCTTCATCACATGTCTAAACATTTCCGGATGTTAAGTTTATCAGATTTTGATGAAGTAATGACGTCATTCCTATGTTTTGCACCTTACTCATCCATTTCTCTTTATTTGCGGTTCAAGTGACATGTAAATAAAAAATAAAAAAAGCTTTCCCGCACAGGGACTCGACCCCACGACCTCGGAATACAGTTCTGTACACTTTCCACTGCGCCAAGCTTCGTGTGGAAGCTACGCTAACTTACATGACTTTTGCCTCACCCGACCCGCGCCAAAATTATAATTGTCTCTAAACGCTTGACCATTTGGAGCTCCCACTCCCGTCACCTTGACTTATAACTAAGCCCTGGGTATACCATAAATTTTGACGAAATCGGTAATGACGAGTATGCGTGGTCCCCTCCTTAAATTCCACAGTGGACATTCTAGGCATGTACAGACACGTTACAAATTGTGGCAACACTTTCGCCCATGTTGGGTTATGGCGGCAACATATTATCATACCAGCGAGACGTACTAGACACAACAACTGAAATTAACGCCAATTAAACGTTGTACATTGGAGTACAGGAAGTCGACAGCGGTCGCGAGATATTTATTAGTGATTTGATTGGCAGCGTTAGGTGCGGTCCGAATAAGGTGTTAGCGTTACTGTGTACGTAGTTCACGGTCTTGACTCTGTTCTTGCGTGGTTCATATGAAGAGGGCGTATCCTTATTGTTGAAACCCAACCATGACCCTACTTGAAACAAAAGGTGATTTGGGACTCACTACCGTTAGAAACAAATGCAGAGCACTAACATCAAGACACGGAAATCTCACAGCGTACGTTGTTAATGCAGTGAAATCTCCAGAAAACCGGGCGCCAGGTATGGTCAGCCATAAAGCTGCCACAAATTAAAACATATATGATTAAGAACAGCTATATGCGAAGGGTGAGGAGCTGCACAATAAAGGAAGTCTGTAATGTGCTAGCAGATGATAAATGTACATGAAAATTAGAGAAATACTTCCACACAACTGCTTGGAATAGGGTTTGGTAAAATACTGATGTCAAAACCTTACCTTAAAACATGAAAACTATGTGGTATTGAACTTTATACACCACCATAACTACAAACGAGCGTCTATTCAGGATCTGCTTGTCAAATACTGACAAATGCTTGAACTGTCAACAGACTGATTCTATACTTCCTTGTTTTACTAGCTACGCAGCAAACGAGATATGGCAATGGACAAAGCATAAGCTTCACATTATGAACCACATCATGCAAAAATAAAGTTTTGGAGGAACTTTTAGTTCCGACGAGGTGGCTTACCCAACTCAGAACAGAACGGTCACCGTATTGGTTAATGAGTAAATTCCGTGAATTCTGATTGGGAAGAAAGAGAAAGTCACTACAGGAATTTCAGTACGACATCATGCAAGACTATGGGAAAATCTCTTAACATAAGAGATGAAGAGTAGTGATAGGTGTGTATTTACCGGTGGTTCTTAACGAAAAGTGACACTAAAATGAGCGCCGTTTATGTATATAGTTCTATCTTATTTTCCTCTAGCACAATAGAAGAAATTTTATACAGAAACAGGCCAATCTTAAAAGAAAGCACTTACTAAGAGTACTTACTATGTGACTAGAATATAGATTTTGACGTCGATACTGACATCACAATCTTTTTATAATCTGAAGACGGCAATGGGTGAAAACAATAATTCTGAAATGTATAATTTATGTGATCAAGATGGACTTTTACAGATAAAGTGCCATAACATGTACGGGGACTCATTTAGAGACTTTAAAAAAGATTTATAACCTCAATATTATTTTATGTTTGCGTAAGAACTTTGCTTAAATTATCAGAAAGCCTTTTTATCTATGGGTGCATACCACATTTTTAGTACCTTGCCGGCCGGGGTGGCCGAGCGGTTCTAGGCGCTAAAGTCTGGAACCGCGCGACCGCTACGGTCGCAGGTTCGAATCCTGTCTCGGGCATGGATGTGTGTGATTTCCTTAGGTTAGTTAGGTTTAAGTAGTTCTAAGTTCTAGGGGACTGATGACCTCAGATGTTAAGTCCCATAGTGCTCAGAGCCATTTGGTACCTTAAAAACATGGTATATTTTCTGAGGAATGTAAGGAAGAATTTCATTTCTATGGCAACAGGAACCCTGAATTCATTTCTTTTTAATTAATGTAGCAACATTTGAGTTCCAGTCAGTATTCAAGACAAAATTTGTTACAAAGTACTAAACAGTATCGCAGGAGAGTCCCTTCCTCGTCATCTGGAGCAACCAGGATGGAAGTGCTGAGAATGGGGCAAGTGGCTCACTCACAGATGCGAGAAGCTGAACTGGAAAAAACAGAGAGCGGAAAAGCACAGGACAAACCAGGAAATGATTGCGGAGTAAACCGGAAACCAAACCTTGGAAAAGACAAACTTGAAGCGAGAGCCGAGCTGCGACTGTGCCCGTGCAGCGAAGGTCATGTCATAAAAAAACTTACACACATTGACTAAACCTGGACACAAATGGCATTGAAACCAGTCCGCGAAGATCAGAATGGCGATTCAAAGTGCCCGGTCTTCACACGTAGGATCAAAGTTTGATCCCGCCATATGACCAATAACTTTTATGTCCCTGCAGTGGTAGCACCGAACAGCCTTTCTGTGATAGCTTTTCTTGTCTTGATGAGTACAACACTGGATTATATTTTTGTAGTTTTTGTGAAATTTATTGTAGTATGAGCTTGCAAAAATTGTATTAGAAAAATAAAAATAAAATTAATACAAAATTCACCCAAGTTATTTTAGGGGCATTCGTCTTATAGCAGTGAGTGATTCCAGACCGATCACATTTTTAGCAAAACTTCATCATTTACGAAATCCGTATTACAAATTTAGGAGAGAGTAATTAATCGGTACGCATGCGGCAACATGCGTTACCTAGTATGTCCCGTAACGTCACGCACAAAAACGGGTTCATTGGTTATAGAAAGATAGGGTCAAATGTTTTGGAGAACTTTGAACTAGGAATTATTTGTTTAGCCAACAGGAGGAACGTTTTACTGTAACTATCATGAAGTACAATGACGAACTTTAAAAGTTACTTGCTTTCATCATCTTAGCCCAAAGGAGCACATCAGTTGGTGCTTTATAAATACATAAAACTGCAGCCAGTAACTTTTTTGAAATAGTTATTTATTCATGCCATGAACAAGATTTCAAACCTTTTCATGGTACGGGATGTAACATGTCTATTTAAAGGCTAATGCTGGGTGCTGTCTCTGTGACAAGAAGCTGCAACATACTTTAATTCATCGCCATGAGTATTGTTTATCTGCCGATTTGAATCCAAACTTTAGTTTTTAACTTACTGTGACAGTATGGGCGGATTTTGTTGTTGATATCCATCTGTCCGTTTCCATTGTGATGGCCATTTGGTACCTCATCTCTCACTTTTACAGGATGTGTATGCGTGTACATTGTGATTACGAAACTTTGCAGCTTCCAGCATGTGCTATACAACTGGTACTTGGTACAAAGAACTTAACACAAAGATATGACATAGGCCGACTTTCCTCGGAGACATTATTTGTTTTTGCATTAGATGTGGTCTATAGTTCGCCGTAAGGGGCTTATTGATATACCATAGAGTCATTGGCTGTTTTTGAGAAAACCCGAAGAACATGGTTTTTGGGTACCAAAACCAAAATGCGGATTCCAAGACGGCTATTCACAGAACACAGATTAAATTTTTACTGTACATTCCTAAGATCCCGATCTCGAATAACCTTAAAAATGTTCTTTATATCTTTATCGTTTTCCGAGCTTCAAAGTTATCCAACTTGTACACGTAAAATACGCATACAATATCCGGAGTGAGGCGAAAAGGCAGGAGAAATAGGCTATATAGTATCTCCATTGTTATCAGAAGGGTTCTGGGAACCTGATATTATAGGAATGAAGCATAAGCAAAATTTTTGTGCACGTAAACTCCAATATGAGGTATAAAATTAGTTTCGAGCTATTTCTGTTCACAAAAGTAAACTATCAAAACCTTAATGACCATAAAGTTCTTTTCATGCGAGTGACATGACCCGCCGTAGCAGCGAAAACAGGGTTAACCGGTGGAAAAATGCTACTATCTGAGCACAGAGAAGATTAATATGCTCCTAATTTAAAAGACCCTCACCAGGTAGTGGGGTAGCAGCTGCCTCATTCCACCTCCTTCCTGAGCATGTTTAAAGGAGTTTCGAAATATTGTGGCATGCGAACATATTTGCGCTTTTTCATGCTGAGGGAGAAGAAGACAATGGCAGTGGGAAAGAGACGTAAAGCTAATAAATACTGGAAGACAGACAGTGGTTGTGGTATATAAAGAGCTAAGGAGACTGTGACAGTGTAAGAGAAAGAGAGGGACGCAGTGGCAGTGGAACATAGCTGACAGTGACAGTACAGTGTTAGGAAATATGTGAAGGGGGCAGTGCCAGTTGGACAGGAATAAAGAGAAGGAGAAAGTGGAAGTGGGTGAGAGCCAGTGATAATGAGAGACAGAGTCTGTGGCAGTGACAAAGAGGAAGAGAGAGAAAGCGACAGTGAGGAGACACAGCAGCAGTGGGAAGGAATGAACGTGCTATTCGCAGTAAGAGAGAGCAATAGGAGGACGGAGTGAGAGGAGACAGTAGTAGCAAGACAGAGAGACTGAGTCTGTGAGACAGGAGACAGTGACAGATAGAGAGACACAAAGGTATGGTGGCAATAAATTGAGCTGAATGAGGAAGTGAGAATGAGAAATGGATGGATATGAGCGACTTACAGCGATGGACTAGTGGGTGTGAGAGAGTTACAGTTAGGGAAGCTTGTTGAAGTGAGAATTGGGTTGCATGTTAAGAAGAGCGCGAATATGTTCGCATGCCAAATTTTTGTGAAAATTCTTAAAGATGCTGAGGAAGGTAGAATGAGGCAGATGGTATCCTACTTTTCAATCAGAGTGTTTTAAAACAGGAGTATATTAATCCTTCTTGTGATCCGATGAGGGCATTTTTCCACTGGTCGAATTATTATGCAAATTATTTTCAAAGTAGGCCCTCAGATGTAAGCGCGAAACTCAACAACAATCCCTTTCCTCTTTTAATCTGGAACACTAAACTACACTAGCACTCAGTTTCGATAACAGTCAGGGACAAGTTAATTAAACGAAGAGAAAGTTTTTTCTTTACGCATAAAACAATTCACAGAAGCAATAGACACAACAAGAAACAAATATAGTAGAAAAAAAATCATTAAGATGAAATTTAGTAAGAGAGAATAAATGTTAAACGATGGTCTCACAAATTGTGGTCTCGAAATAAAGCAACAAAAATTCCGGAAAAAATAAGTTCAACTGTTCGGCGTAATGGGTCTAAATAAAACATCTAATTTCAGTCAGACAATATTTAATATAATTAGGGTGACGCGTAGTAATGATACGAAAGAGATAAGCAGCTACTAAAATTCAAGGACGTTTTAGCTGACACGATTAATGTGGTATATGGTTTTCCAACTGAAATTATGGTTCGTTACTCCTTAATTCTCGAGAAAAATAGGTATCAAACTTGAGACGCCAGACGACGGAATGCACCTCGCTTTACCTTACTGCAATTAGAATTTAATTTGAGAAAATTACTACTTATATTCTCATTTGAAATTGTTTTTAATATACCCAAATGATACTATTATTACTGAAAATGATTTTAAGTATAGAGGAAGGTGCCTATTATGGGAGATCTCAACAACGCGTGAGAGGGGACTCTGATTAAAGTAAGTGCTCAGATCTGTTGGGAAGTATCAGAACTTTTTCCTCACACTGAATGAGGCATAGAGCAGTGACAATAACGCCATTACAGAGCTAGACATTGTCGAGAATCTTTGATTTTAGAAGTGTTGAATTTCAATTTTTTTAGTTCAAAATGGCTCTAAGCACTATGGGACTTAACATATGAGGTCATCAGACCCCTAGACTTAGAACTACTTAAACCTAACGAAACTAAGGACATCAGACACATACATGCCCGAGGCAGGATTCGAACCTGCGACCGTAGCACCCACGTGGTTCTGGACTGAAGCGCCTAGAACCACTCGGCCACAACGGCCTTTTTCTTTTGTGTGTACGTGCCTGTACGGCCTCATGAATTGTTCTTGAAACCGAACAGCTTAACTATGAGGCTATGTTTAATAGTGCAAGATGGCTTATCCCTAATATGCAATACCATGAGTATTTAAAATACAGTAGTTTCACGTAGATTTCCAAATAACAATCAGTTGCATAAAATTTTGTAATATGAAGTGTAGTAATGTGAGACGAGGAAAGTTTCTCTTTAGGAATGGGACTAGTGTGACGTCCATTCATCATAGGCATCCATAACCTGCCTCATACGACAGGTAAGGAGGCGGTCCGCCTCTGAAAACACGTCACATCATCTGCGAGACTCTCGGAAGTGCCCAACACCTCGTCCCACAGCTGGTCAGGACTGTTTGGGGCTGGTGTCGGCCAGTGTATGTTCACGTGACGATTCATTTTGGTCCACATATTTTCAATCGGATTGAAGTCAGGCACTCGATGAAATCAGTCGATCAGGTCGACGTCAGCGTGTTGTGAAAACCGTTGCTGAGGAATTCACCTCGTGTGAGCTGGTGAGTGGTCCAGCTGCAATTGGATCACTCTAGTGAGAAAGCGCATCCTCAAATTCCTTGCCATAGTATGTCTCATGATGTGCACATACTGATCCGCTGCGAGATAACGATAAATTTCATTAATATCCCTGTCCCATCTGATCACACCCACACCCAGCACGAGACTGCGTGGCGGCCAACACCACGTGAGTATTGTGTAATATACTGTGGGTCACAACATGCTCACCGTGGCATGTAGACCATCACCGAGCTAAATATTCACTGAGCTAAATATTGACTAATCTGAAAAGATGACGTGGCAAGGGCGCCCATAACCGGTAACGGGTGGGGGGGGGGGGGGGGGGGAGAGACCGTGCGCCCCCTCAACTAGGTCTCAGAAAGGAAAAAATATAATGTAGTCAGAATTTTTTTTTGAAGAATATGTGTTAAAATCTGAATTATTCAGATTTCTAACAGAGTCGGAAATGGAACACTTTTATGGCTACTTCCAAGTCGTCATTTGTCTTCCAAAATATTAAAAATACACCATATCCCCAGGTCTAACTCCCCACCCTACCTCTTACAAACGATCATATGTGCGCCTTTGTGATGAGGTGCCAGTCACGGTCTACATTCCATTCAGCGAAGACAAGCCTATAAAGTCTGTGATCATTAGAAAGGGCCACTTAATTAGTAGCCCTATGGGCTCGAAGGGCAGCATCCCGTAAGCGGTAGAGAACTTTTCCAGAGAAATTGGTCTCATTCTTGAGTTGGACGGAATTTAAAAACGGACGTTCCCTACCAGCGTCAACTAACACGTTGTCTTGCTGAGACATCGACCCGTTTCGTCAGGCCGGTGCTCGAAGCGGTCCAATTATCCCTTTCTCGCGCCAATACTTTCGACTTCCGGGCACAGCGGAATTGACCGCCGGACCTCACTGCCGCTTCACGTGCACTGAAATAATCGCACTGGACGAGAGAGAGGTCGCTGCCTCTCATGACCTTTGTATGCTGCGACATCGTGGCATCATGGCTGGCGTATTTCGACTATATTTGTATTACGCTTGCAATACATCAACCAGCAATAAAGTTACGTATATTATGGAGGAAAAGCGAACCCTACCTAATTAATTCAGTCATTTCCACAGCCTCAAACGCTCCCAACCGGCTTCCACATAGCTACACAGATCTTCTCTAAATTATTTATTCATGGCAGAAGCAACTAGACGTTTCAGTCAGATAAAGGTGTCATAATGCATATTAAAATAATATGCGGTAGTCATACGCTATCACGGATAATTAAAAAGGCCCATGTGTAAAATCATTACAATAAGAAGGGAAAATATTCACTGCTAATAGTGTGTTACAATTGGTGCTAGGGACCGATGACCTCAGCAGTTTGGTCCCATGAGACCTTACCACACGTAAAGAATAGATACCATCGGTGACCATGCGGCTCTCTTAGAATGAAATGATAATTAAATCAAGACCCTACGCTGCCGACAGGCGTTGATATACATCAACGGGGACAGCTGAAAATGTGTGCCCCGACTGGGACTCGAACCCCGTATCTCCTCTTTACATGGCAGACGCTCTATCCATCTGAGCCACCAGTGGCACAGAGGATAGTGCGACTGCAGGGATTTATCCCTTGCACACTCCCCATGAGGCCCACATTTCCTACATAATGCACACGTATTGCCCGAACTCTTACGGAACTCGGTAAGATTTTCTGCCGCGATTAATGAGTTTAATGGGCAGGGGCACTACGAATGTAGTGTGTGGACATTAAGTTGTGAATGTGGGTCTCGCGGGGAGCATGCAAGGGATAAATCCCTGCAGTCGCATTATCCTCTGTGCACTCGGTGGCTCAGATGGATAGAGCTTCTGCCTCGTAAGCAGGAGATCCCGGGTTCGAGTCCCAGTCGGGGTACACATTTTCAGCTGTCCCCGTTGATATATATCAACGCCTGTCGACAGCTTAGGGTCTTGATTTAATCATCATTTCTTACCAAACGTGGTGCTGCCGCTATTGCCAGTGTGTATTGCGTTACGACTGGTGCGTGCTGTATACAACCGAAGGTACCTGAGCTTATCAAGACGTGTGAACAGTTTTGATTTGTTGTCTGCACATGCATTCCGTTTAAGAGGTCCAGGGAATGATTTCTGATTGCATATTCCTTGGATTGTGGAACTTAGTATTACTTTAAATTATCTGTGTAGAAGCAGGGATTCGATCGTATGTTCCTCTATATTGCAGATAATATTTACCTTAACCACTTTTCAGTACCTGACCTTATTCTTCCCATAATATTATCGCTCATCCGAAAAGAATGGTCTTTTGTTCTTACTTGTGCATTTAATTATTTTTATAATATCCATCTCAGCACATGCTTTCACTGAACTATCAACTATTTCATTATTTTTAATGTCAGCTCTACTTTTGATTCACAGAAATTTCACTATCTTCCCGAGATTTTGGTTTGTGTTGCGACCATGATTATTTCGATTTCAAGTAGGTTACTATTCCTCATGAGGGCTGGGATGTGTATATCTCACAGTGAAGTCTGAAATCAAAGTTCTTTCTCGGTGCTCGTGTTGTGACAGTAAAAATTACTTTGCCTTACGTTCTGTTCTATAGAACACTGCTTACACTAGGGAATACAAACCAGTGAACAGGGGCAGAGTTTGATAATCAGGAACTTTTATCTTCTTCACTGGTTGACGATACATCGAATATGAAATTTCCTTCGAAAGAAAAGATGAAGAAGAATGGGGAGTGACTAAATAAGATGTGAAAATTGCAATCGAAACATCAGAAACAACAGGGCCCAATGGGAGGACAGAATAACAGGAGAATTAATCAAGAAAGGAGTTGAGAGCTTGCGCTTACATATATATAAACTGATTCAGTTGATATGGAAGAATGGGACAGTGCCAGAAGAATGGCCGTAATATGCCCGATACCATCTGCAAAAATATATGGAGTATCAAGGACAGCATGGGAAACAATGCCTTTCACCTTCACTTTATTTTTCTCTTTGGCCCCAGTAATGAATTAAGTATTATGAATGGGGTAGTAAACAGTAGTGCGCAAGCCCTGAACACGCCTAAAACGACGCATCCCGGGAGTCGTTCAAAGCATCTTCATAATATGCCCTATATACAAGAAGGGAAGAAAAACGGAATGTGGCAACTACAGAGGTATCAGCTTGTATAATGTAACCTAAAAGGTGCTGTCGTAATCCTGAGAAAATTACAATCATTCACAGAGAACGTTATACAGGAATACCACGCTGGCTTTTGATCAAACCGCAGATCACATTTTCATCCTAAGACAATTGTTTGAAAAACACTGGGAATATAATAAAAGCGTCTATAGTCTGTTCGCCGATTTTCAGTGTGCATACGACAGCATCCACAGGAATAGCCTATGCAATGCACTGCGTGACTTCAAAATCCCTGAGAAGCTAGTTAGAATGGTGCTGACTTGTATGGATGGATAAAGGCCAGCAGTGCGTTTCCGAGGGATCACGTCATAAAGGTTCGAGATTGAGACAGGTCTCAGAAAAGGGAATGCTCTGTCATGTGTTTTGTTCAGTGTAATCTTTGAGAAAGTTATAAGCGAATGTAGGCAACAGGAATGGGCTGGAGTATAGATGGATGGTAATTTCAATTGTCTCGAGTATGCAGATGATATAGTACTGCTAAGTGAATCAATCCATATGTTGAAAGAAATGTACCAGGAAATAGACCACTACGCGCAGAAGGTTGGACTGAAGGTGAATCAAGACAAAGCGGAGTTCAAGCAATTAGGAAGAAATAAGATCAGCAAGAATTTCTCGAGATAGATAGCATGAGGTTCAAGAGAGTGTACCAGTTCTAGTACTTGGGATCTCGCCGGCCGCGGTGGCCGTGCGGTTCTGGCGCTGCAGTCCGGAACCGCGGGACTGCTACGGTCGCAGGTTCGAATCCTGCCTCGGGCATGGGTGTGTGTGATGTCCTTAGGTTAGTTAGGTTTAAGTAGTTCTAAGTTCGAGGGGACTTATGACCTAAGATGTTGAGTCCCATAGTGCTCAGAGCCATTTGAACTTGGGATCTCGGTTTACCAGCAACAACAACATTGAAATGGACATCAAGAAAAGAATACCAGTGAGAATGAAATGCATGTATTCCCTGAAGGAGATTCTCAGCACAGAATCAATATCAGCGAATACTAAGATGAGAGCATATAACACAGTAATATGCCCAGCAGCCATGTACAGTTCAGAAACCTGAAGCATGACAAAATGCGAAAGGAAAAACTATTACTATTTGACAGAAGAGTTATGAGGAAGGTGTTGGGACTAATCTTAGATAAAGGAGAATGGAGAAGGAGGAATGAGATAATCTATCTCTTGCTGCAACAACCAACAATACTGCAGAAGCTGAGAAGTAAAAGAATCCATTGGACAGGCCATGTAGCCTGCATGTCAGAAGAAAGGCAGGTGAAGAAAGCATTTGAGGAGAAACTAAGCATCACAAGCCCCATGGGACGACCAAGGCAGTGCTGAATGGACAACCGGGCGGAAGACCTGACAGCCCTGGAAACTGAAGACGTATAGAGGAACCGAGCACAGAACAGAAAGGAATGTAGACAGTTTGTGGATGCAGCGCGTGGTCTGCAGGGCCTCTGTGACCGCTGGATATGTATGCGTGTATGCACTTTCAGGACTCGAACTACGTACGCCTCGCTGCAGCACTACCGCCCGTTTGTGGTTTTCTGACCTCGAGCACGGACGCAAATAAGACATGTGTAGAGGGGAAGGACGTGCGGGCGTGTTATTCGTCGGAGGTTAGGAGCACGTCGCCGGCGATAGCCGGCAGGTGGGGGAACCCGCTGCCGCTTTTATGCAGCGCGAGGCTCGGCGCTGCCCGCATTCTCCAGTCGCCCGCCGCAGCGCGCCAACATGCTCGTCGGCTACCTCCTGCTCCTCTGCACCTTGTGGTAAGCTGGCGCGGCCGACTTCGCTGCACCACTGCGTGCTACTGCTGATCATAGCCCCTGCTGACGTCAATTTAATTAGATTCCTCCTAATCAGGTAGTAGAAAATATTATACTGGTAAGTCATTTAGATCGTAATATCATGTTTTTTGAACAGCAAAATAAACCCTCAGCCATTCGACCACGTTCTACTGTGTTACTTCGTAGGAAATATTGTATTAGGGAATGTAATTTATTATTTATTTACCGTTTACATAAAATGACAGTTACGTTTTAGAGACGTTCTTGCCAACTACTAACTGTTGCAACAAATATTTTCTTGAACTCAGAGTGTATCAAGTCCTGTACTCAGAGGTCGGATCAGGATTAAAAATAAATAAGTAATTAAAGAACTCCGGAATTCACCAGGAAACATTTAGACACACTTACATCAAGAAAGTTGGAAATGAATTTTATCCAAACGCCTCCGGTTTAAATGTCCAGTAAATTTATCGTTTATAGACGTTGTTTGACCATGGTGTTACGTCGTAAATTGCGTATAATCCTAAAGTAAGGGTTTTTCTCGATAAGTTTATTTGTACTTAACGAACTTCAATTTCGAAGGAAGCTTTTCATCAGATTTACTCTGGACTACAGCGTAATAAGAAGCTAACAACATAATGAAGCTTATGAAGACAAGAAGAACGTGAATAATGTTTTCGTTGCTTAAAATATTGCGTTACTTGTAGTGTATTAATTGGCATTGTGAAAACTGAGAGTGTCTGTTCACAATACAGATATCAAAATATATCCTCGCTTGTGGCAGAGTGCACGGTCTGTTCTAACATACTCTTCTGATTATGTGTGTAATTATAAATACCGAATAGAATTTGTGTGTAAGTTGTCAATGGTCCTGCTATACCACGGATTCAAATTTTTCTCTGGTTAGGTGATTATAATATACTGCCAGTAACACTAAATCGGAAAATTGAAACTAAAAACTCATGATCGGTGCAGATGCGGATGGCACCACTGCCGTAAGCTGTATCTTCTGGATATAGTAGAATAAAATACGTGGTCCCAGTTCCGAAAAGGTATTATGTTCCTTATTTTCCAGACATGATCTGCACGTAAACTAAATTCAGATACGTAACACGATTTAAAGTAGACTAAGTTTTTGTTTCATCACCACTAATATCGCTATAGTCATTTATACCATCTAAGCACATAATAATATACGTTTTATGACAAGAAACATCGCAAATGTCGAGGCTTTTAACTATAGCATAATAATAACCATTCTTCGATTTTCCGGCAATTATCAACGTTAATATAAATCCAAACTGGTCGTACAGAGGTAGTAGATAATAATCATGAAAGGAACATCCTAGCACACAGTTTTAATTTGCTGCGTGGTTTCAAAACAGCGCATACTCCGCTGTATGGTGAAGATTGATACTGTATTCATGATTGTTTCACAACTTTCCGCTGCTCGCTGTAAGTCAGTCCAGTGCCTAATAATTACTCTCTACCATGATTCAACACCGGGAGTTTTTAGTTGGGTATACCGTACCAACCACATCTACCTCTGTAACACAATGAATATACGACGAGCATACGGACTACAGCCTAGGTATCGCCCAATGAAGAGGTCTTTGGTAACCGAATAGCCTTCTTGGCGGGCATGGCTATCTGTTTTAATGTATCCAAAAGATAAAAAACGTTTTGCGTTTGTTGGCTCATGATTCAAGCAATCGTACTGTACGTCATGTCAATACATGTGGTAGTAGAACGAGGATGTAAAGAATTATAATCATGCATCTGTAGAATCTGCACTAGCACTTGTAAAAGATTTTCCCACCAAGCAGGATACATGTGACTGAAATCAATTTTATACCAAACATGAAGTAGATGACAATGCAGAATTTATTCAGATTACGGAAGTTTACATAACCTCTGACTATGATAATTCAGTAGGACGTGAAATCCTTAAAATCTACCCAGAGTTTGAATAAACTATGGCTCTTCCCACTAGGTGTTGGAATTTCCACTAACGTTAGTGTATGTTGTTTCTTTATACACTATTAAACGTACTTTTTCACGAAATAAGCGCTGAGAGATCTCTGTTTTTCCTGTGGCACGATACGTTCCATCTCGATAACATCTGATAAGAAGCAATTGAAATATTAATCACCCTTAAGATAAGAGTCGATGGAACTTCCGATATGAATGACTGCACGTTCAGAAAAGCGATTTTCATGCTCTCCGAACGAAGCTTGGTAAACACCCTACTAACAACGTTGTTACCTTATCGTTCTGCGGAAAGAATGTTGTCGTGATATTTCTTTACTGAGTTTCCCTGTGTTCAGAACATTTGTTCATTTAAGACAGTTCAAGGATATCTGCTAATAGCTTATAAGCAAACATGTATGTGCATCCAGAAGTGTTAAACAATACTTGTACAAACAGTAGTAGTTGTTCAATGCACTGTGAATGGCAATATGTTTAGACTCCTTTGGAGATCAAAGTAACCGCAAGCATGCATAAACTAACTGTTGTTCTCTTCTTTGCTGCCTGTGGAATATGAATGTTCCTTCCTAGGCTTTAATTTAAAAGAACTTCGCAAACAGTACCTGCGAGAAAGTACACTACTTGTAATTGTTGGGAACGCGCGAGGCGCCCCGAAGGTCAGACCTGGCAAGGCTAACTACAAGGAATTCGAGTTACTGCGACGGCACACTGGAAGTAGAACAAAGGAATAAAGCCTCCAGCAAGTGACCACAGTACTGAGATTGAGGAGTTCTTATGTCCGCTCCAGGGTCAGTGGCGGCGAACGAGTCCTATTCACGTTGCTATGTTAATAGGCAGCTCGGCAGACTGTCAGAAACATACGTCTACCGCACACTCTGCGGCGGGAATGAGGAAGCAAGCTTAGTGATTAACGTCCCGTCGACGTTAAGGCTAGAAGTGGCTGGGATCTAGGGTAGAGGGCGATGGTGAATGAATCATGTCTGCATTCGAATGTAGTCATTTAGGGTAATCGCGGAACACTATTTCACTTTCGGCAACTGCAAGCATCTTTCCTTTTCTTTCCCTTATTCCCTTTCATTTTTTTTCTACTGAAGCCACTCCTCCACATGCCTACATGCTAACCATTTGAAAGTCTTACGTTGCCATCGCCAATCGCTATGAAATTGGTAAGAGACAGGTACTAACAAGGTCACTACTAGGAAAGAGTGATAACTATTGGAGCCGAGACCGCAGATCATAAGGGAAAAAGTGACACAACATTCACTGTGGAAACTCGGAATAATACAGCAAGAAGAGAACGGAGCTATCATGCCTCAGCATAGAGCTCTCGTGCTGGAAAGCTTTGAGATCCCTCTGGTCCATTTGGCGCAGGGACAAATGAATGCTGATAAATTATTTTCAGATTGATGCAAGCCAGTTACGAGGTCCAGTATCTAGAAAAGCAATGGGCGGACGTTATATTTTATTGAGAAATCATTCTTTGACTTCTCGCACTGCCGCAAACGGGACGGGAAACATAACAACCAGTTACAAATTACTACGTTATTTTACAGCAGAATCCATCGGCAGGAAGGCCAATGATAACGTATAAGCGTGTTCTTACATTTTATCTGGGTATGATATTGGCTTTTCACGTCGCAGAGCATTCTTGAAAGATAAGTCTAACGCATATGAATGTTCCTGTGACGCGAGGCTACTAGATGATATTTCGACGAGCTCACCGTCCAGAAAGAAATTTGTTCCATACTTAGCAGCAGATATGTTAGTTTTTGCAACTACAGGAGGACTGTTACTCGGCGATTATGGTTGTAACTCCTCAAAGGAATATCTTACGTCATATCTCCAATAGTCTTCGATAGCATATATGGCTATTTTAACTCCTGTCTGAAGGACGTCCTAAGTGTATTCAACGAATGATGTTCGTAAAAGAGATGGAAAGTAAGCCCAGTTTTAGGCTACAGGAACGTGAGAAACAGCCGAACCACACTACATCAATATCTACATGATTAATCTGAAATTCAAAAGTAAGTACCTGGCAGATGGTTACTCGAACCACATTCAAACTATTTCTCTAACGTTCCACTTTAGAACAGCACGTGGGAAAAAGAAACACTTAATTCTTTCAGGGCGAGCTCTGATTTCCCTTATTTTATTATGATGATGATTTCTCCCTATGGAGGTTGGGGCTAACAAAATATTTTCACACTCTGAAGAGAAAGTAGTTGACGGAAATTGCATGAGAAGGTCCTGCTGCAGCGAAAAATGCAGTTTTTATGACTGCCATCCTAAGTCTCAGGACTGAAGACCACAACAACAACAACATCCTAATACGTGTGTCATATCCGTGGCATCCTCTCCCCTATTTCGCGATTATAAAAAACGAGCTGTCCTTCTGTGAACTGTTTCGACGTCCTCCGTCAGTCTTATCTGATGCGGATCCAACATCGCACAGCAGTACTCCAGATGTGGTTGGACAAGCGTATTATAAGCAGTCTTTTCGGTAGACGTGTTGCATTTTCTAAGTATCTCAGTCTTTGGTTGGCTTTCCCCTACGCATTATCTATGTGATTGTCCCAGATTAAGTTATTCGTAATTGTAATCCTTAAGTATTTACTTGAATTTACAGTCTTTAGATGCCTGTTATTAATTGTGTAACAGAAGTTTACCAGATTCCTTGTAGTACACATGTGGATGACTTCACACATTTAATTATTTAGAGTCAATTGCCACGTTTCTTACCATTCGGATATCTTATCTAAATCATTTTGCAATTGGCTTTGATCATCTGATGACATTACATGGTAAATGACAGCATTATCAGCAAACAATTTAAGAGGACTCTCTCCTAAATCGTTTTTGTAGACAATGGAGAACAGAGGGCCTGTAACACTTCCTTGGCGAACGCCAGCTATTACTTCTGTTTTATTCGACGACCTTCCGTCAGTTACTACGAAATGTGACCTTCTTGATGGGAAGTCACGTATCCAGCCCCACAGTTGAGACGATATTCCATAGACTCGTAGTTTGATTAGAAGCCGTTTTTGAGGAACGATGCCAAAAACCTTCTGGAAATCTAAAAATAAGGAATTAATTTGAGATACCCTGTATGCAGCACTCATTGACTTGTGATAATAAAGAGCTAGTTGTGTTTCGCATGAACGATATTTTCTGAAACCACGTTGGATGTTTGTCAATAAATCGTTTTCTTCGAAGTAAATGCAAACCAATTGAGACGCCTTCTCATTAATCGTCGTTCCCGATATCCGACAAGACCAGTATCAGTCTCATCTTTGTGAAGAAACAGCTTATCTGTTACGTAGGGGAGATATCTCCGTCAACACTGATTTCCTTGACTACTGAGCGTGATACTGAATGACACGTCTTTTTCACGCATTTGTTTTACCTAGTAAGTTTAAGGGTCTCAGTAACTTCCTTGTGTTCTCTGAAAGTCTGTGAACATAGGTATTACAGTGATTTCTGTTCTAGCATCGTGTTCAATAAATTTCTCAGGAAAAACGGTGCTGGCGAATAAAGGTATTGATATACTTACGAAAATATTGGCAGCACAACAGAAAGATCAAGTCTACACAAGAAGTTAACTGATGTGGTGACGGTGAGAAATAACAGAGTAAAGTTAGCACATGTATTGCAAGAAAACAGACAAAAGATTGAAACAGAAAAGGATGAAGAAATTTGCGAAAGTGTTGACAAATGTGACAAATACTGATTCGCTGTTGGATAGAAAAAAAAGACAGCATGATAAATCGAGAATGAAATTGCACCAGAAAATGTAGAGTTGTTTTGGACCAGACGCAGATTTCTAGACAGCGTGGTCCAGGAACGTATACCTGAAGTGCAAACGCAGCTGGAGAAAAAATTAAACTTAATATGCTGTACACACACAGAAAACTTAATGCAGCTATTTCGTAAATGATCCCACAGCCACCTCTAGAAAACAATTAGTTACTACATCCTCATAGGTGCACTAGTATCGAACGTAAAAGTGTAGTTGGGAATAAAAAGTTTAATATACCGGAAATACCTGATTCACGTTGGACTCTCTGAAGCGTTGCCTACGCTTTCACTGCTGCCAGTGCTAATCTGTTCCTCCTGACTGGGCTCCCACAATACAGCCCATGATCCCGCGCTTTCTAACACTAACGCAGCAAACGTCTGAAGAAACGCTAACACTTCGTATTCTATCAGATATAATATATATAGGTTGTTATGATAATTAAATCTTTCTACTAAAACGTCACAGACGATAAATATCCTTGTTATTAACCTGACAACCAGGGACGAAATTGCACTTTCTCACAGTTCTCACGAGAAAATAGCGTTAACACAAATGAACGAGAGCCTATTGGCACGTCCACTATCTACCTATGGAGTCAAATCGCGTAACTGCCCTCCATAACATTAAAATTTTGTGACTTCCTACGCTATGAAACAAACAACCAAAACAGTGTTCGATGATATCAGATGTCCTGCGACTGCCGCGAATGCACTGCATCTTTTAATGCTGCAATTATGGATTTATCTTACAGGAAAATTATTCGATTAACAAAAAATGGGAACGAATATCAGTGAAATATGATTGAAATCTTAAGCTGTTATAATATAAATGACAAAAACTAAATATACAGCCTCTTCCTCGGATGCAACCATGCCTTAAGTAGTATAGTTCGATGTAAGCAGAGTTCTGAAAGGAGGAGGCTGTGAGGGACTGTAGACACACGAATTTGTTACCTCGTCAGTTTTCTCGCACCGAGGGCATTACAACCGGCCTGGATATGTGGCGTGATTGCGCAGCGGACGGATCTCTACACCAGATCGAGGTCAGCTGAAAACAGCCTCAGCTGTGTTCTCGAGCTGGTAACTGACGTGGTCCTCGGTTCGATCTCAGATAAAGAATTCGAAATTTTTCGACACGGACAGGGCTTCCCTAAGCGTTGCTGAGGAAAATGATATTTCCTTTATCGAATAAGCAAACAAACTGACACACACACAAACCGATGAAATAACTTTAGATGAGAATATTTGTATAGGTCCTGCAAGCCGTACAACAATTCCTTATTTAACGTGAAAATGGTGGAGATATGAATGAGTCCGATCAAACGTCTCGTTTGAGGAGAAAGACCTAAGGATGGTAGGTATAGTGAAATACTGGAACTTCTCGATTGTTCGTGTCAATTTCCAGCTGTTCAAATATGATAATGCGTCGCCATTTTGGGCTTGGCGCTGTTTAGTATTTTCAGTATTCTTCAGTGAGACTGGTCCATAGGATTTATTTTATATTTTTGAATGGGACGCGGGGGCGAGGGGGGAGGGAGGGCGGGAAGTGGGGGAGGGAGGTATTTGGCACCTTTTCATTTACTCGTCTTGCTTTTGCCCAGTTTCCATATCCATCTATTTGTTGTATCACACTATGTTGTTTCTTGTGTAAAATGTATACAGGGTAAATTATAATTCTACCTCCATCTTCTTAAATGTTCATCAGATTTAAGCTATATGCTAGGATGGAACTCATACCATCATCTCTGCGCTTCGTGGTCATTGCTCTTCCTGTCATAGCCATTCAGGTGCGAAATACGACCTTCTTCTCAGCTTAAGTTATGCCAGCCTTGCCAGGATATTTCAGTAGGTAAGAGCATTACCTGCGCGACGGCAATGGACCGGGTACTAATGATGATCTGACACTCGAGACTTATCGTGTCAGGAAGTGTTTAAAAAGTGTGCACACTGGTGCATAGTGAAAGATTCACCCTGGTTGATTAAGCTTGCTTGCCAATTGTAGTTCATTATGTTTCTTAACCTAACAATTTTTGTGACTGGACTGTATGCAAATTATCTGCACGTCAGTGCTAATGTGTATAATACGTGCTGTATAACATATCTATAAAGAAAACGTTTCCATAGACTCGTCTGACGTGTGGCTTCCTTTGTCTCCCGTGCGAGGTTATTAGGTATTTGTGTAAGGCATGGGAAGCTCTATAGCTATCGTATTCTGTCCTGAGCAAGGTGGCCCACAATTGTCGCAACTGATACACCACAGGCTATTAAAATTGCTACACCAAGAAGATATGCAGATGATAAATGGGTATTCATTGGACAAATATATTATACTGGAACTAACATGTGATTACATTTTCACACAATTTGGGTGCATAGATCCTGAGAAATCAATACCCATAACAACCACCTCTGACCGTAATAACGGCCTTGATACGCCTGGGCATTGCGTCAAACAGAGCTTGGACAGAGCTTGGTACAGCTGACCATGCAGCTTCAACACGATACCACAGTTCATCAACAGTAGTGACTGGCGTATTGTGACGAGCCAGTTGCTCGGCCACCTTTGACCAGACGTTTTCAATTGGTGAGAGATCTGGAGAATGTGCTGGCCAGGACAGCAGTCCAACATTTTCTGTATCCAGAAAGGCCCGTACAGGACCTGATACAAGCGGTCGTGCATTATCCTGCTGAACTGTAGGGTTTCGCAGGGATCGAATGAAGGGTAGAGCCACGGGTCGTAACACATCTGAAATGTAACGTCCACTGTTCAAAGTGCCGTCAATGCAAACAAGAGGTGACCGAGACGTGTAACCAATGGCACCCCATACCATCACGCAGGGTGATATGCCAGTATGGAGATGAGAAATACACGCTTCCAATGTGTATTCACCGCGTTGTCGCCAAACACGGATGCGACCATCATGATGCTGTAAACAGAACCTGGATCATTCGAAAAAATGACGTTTTGCCATTCGCGCACCCAGGTTCGTCATTGAGTACACCATTGCAGGCGCTCCTGTCTGTGATGCAGCATCAAGAGTAACCGCAGCCATAGTCTCCGAGCAGATAGTCCATGCTGCTGCAAACGTCGTCAAACTGTTCGTGCAGATAGTTGTTGCCTTGCAAAAGTCCCCATCTGTTGACTCAGGGATCGAGACGTAGCTGCATGATCCGTTACAAAATGGTTCAAATGGCTCTGAGCACTATTGGACTTAACATCTTAGGTCATCAGTCCTCTAGAACTTACAAGTACTTACACCTAACTAACCTAAGGACATCACACACATCCATGCCCGAGGCAGGATTCGAACCTGCGACCGTAGCAGGCACGCGGTTCCGGACTGAAGCGCCTAGAACCGCACGGCCACCGCGGCCGGCGATTCGTTGCAGCCATGCGGATAAGATGCCTGTCATCTCGACTGCTAGTGATACGAGGCCATTGGGATCCAGCACGGTGTTCCATATTACGCTCCTGAACCCACCGATTCCATATTCTGCTAACAGTCATTGGATATCGACCAACGCGAGCAGCAATGTCGCTATACGATAAACCGCATCGGGATAGGCTACAATCCGACCTTTATCGAAGTCGGAAACGTGATGATACGCATTTCTCCTCCTTACACGAGGCATCACAACAACGTTTCACCAAGCAACGCCGATCAACTGCTGTTTGTGTATGAGAAATCAGTTGGAAACTGTCCTCATGTCAGCACGTTGTAGGTGTCGTCACCCCGCACCAACCTTGTGTGAATGCTCTGAAAAACTTATCATTTGCATATCACAGCATCTTCTTCCTGTCGGTTAAATTTTGCGTCTGCAGCACGTCATCTTCGTGGTGTAGCAATTTTAATGGCCACTAGTGTACTTAATATCCTAGATACTCCGACTGGCATTGAGGTGACGTCCAAGATTTTGGGATAGATCCTGGGATCTTACTGATCGCAGGAATACCTCAACATCACGCAGACAGTTCAGAGACGTACCATGTGTGGGCGATCATTGTCCTATTGAAAAATGGCACAAAGATACAGTTACAGGAGAGATAACACATGAGGTCACAGGACGCCTGTGACGTCCCGTTCTACCTGTACAGTACCCTCAATCATTACCATTTGTGACCTGAAGTCAAAACCAACGGCTCCCCACACCTTGACGCAGGAATAACAGCGTTGTATCTTACCAAAACATTGAAAGAAAGGGACCTCTGCCAAGGTCGCCGTCATGGTCACCGATGATGATCATCCAGGGTAGTGAAGAACCACTATTCATCGCTGAACATACTGCGACGCCACACATTAGCAGTCATGTTTCCCTGTCACGGCTCCGCTCCAAGAGCAGCCGCGTGTGTTCCGGTGGTCAAGGCAGATTACTCATGGGACAGTAATTCCCTAGTGTTGCTGCTGCTAATCTCCGACCATTAGTAGGGAATGACAAAATGTTGCAAAGAGTCCATTACTTGTTTTAGGGCGGTAGTGGAAGATGTGAGGGGCTACGATGTGCTTGGATACATTACGAAGACCCCCCATGCGTAGTCAGTCGTAGTCGACCGGAACCTTGACGACGAATATTCCTGGCCTCATGATCCCATGCAGGCCAACACTGGGCCACTGTCACATTCGAATGCCACACACATATGGATATTGCATGATTCGATCAGTGACCCAAATGGAGACCTACAATGAGGCACTTTTGAAACTGTGTCAAGTGCTGATAACGCAGCCTCTCATGAGTACGTGGCATCTCGGTGTCCTTCAGGGCTCACTCTGCGAGACACTGTCCACACGCCTTATTTACACTAGCAGGCTTGGGAACAACATTAAACGCAAACAACACTCTGCGTTCTGGTGGCCGTATAACCTGTCACAGAGAACTGCGTTTGGTAATACCGTCGCCTTAGTTCACATATCCACATTTACTGCACGCATGCTCGAGAGACAAGAGTGCCACACTAATCCCTTGCCTGTATGTCGGTGCTCGTATACCAGCAGTGGAGTCTCACTCCGTTGCGTCTACGGCGCAGCAAACCCGCAGACGGAACCTTTTTGATCGCCCCTTATATGTGCATACTGCGAGATTGTAGTTTGCCACGCTCATCGGCAATCAGATGGCGCTCAGGAGGCTTGCATGTACACCTTCTGTTGTGACTGTGTAAGCTGAGATTAGAGGTGAGCAACGTGTGCAACATTCATTGTAGGGTATAATCATGTAACACCTCCGAGTACGTACTCCAGTTAAAGGACTTCAGCCATTTGAAAGGGATCGCTGGATGGACGTATCGACGGATTGTTCCACGTTTTGGACACAATGTATCGGTGGTGTGTTGCTGCTTTCAGTGAACTGTGGAAGATTTCCACACCCGCACACCAGGTGCTGAACTGCAGTGTAGTACAGAAACACGTTAAGAGTGACGCATTGTGCTGGCAGCGGTGACCGTCCGAACATTATGCAGGGACGAAATCTGAGCACATGTTGCACCTGCCGTGTCATCAGAGACCACTGGGAATCATATGCTTGCAGCTAGATTAAAATCACCTGTGGCTCTGGCCAGGGTACCACCGCCACCACGATACCGACGATCATGCCTACACTGGTGTCGTGACAGAGTTGATGGAGAGTGGAATGGCGCTCTGTTGTCTTCAGTGATGACAGTAGGTTCTATCTATAAGTGAGTGATGGACGTACACGTGTACGGTGTCGAACTGTTGAGCTGCCTATTCCACAGTGCATTCACCCATTACACACAGGCCCCATCCCAGGCTTCAGGTCGGGTGGCCACCAGTTACTACTCGCGGTCACATTTGCTGTTGCTCCTTACCCTGCAGTAACGAGTGTCCACTACATTTCACGGGCTATTAGCCCCATATACTGCCATTTCTTCGACATGAAGATGACGTGCTTTTGCAACAGGACAGTTCACATATACATACAGTTGCTGCGACTTAACGTGTTCTTCACGGAGTACAATTACTGCCATCGCCAGTAAGATCACCACATTTCTCGCCAATTGAGCACCTATGGTATATGATAAAGCGGGACTTATTTGTTCTCCAGGATACCATTCGGCATCTTTACGATCGTTAGCATGCGAGAGTACTCGCCTGTGTTGCCACCAGAGGGGCGTACAGTGTGTATTGATGTAACACTTACAGTTAGACGTAACTCGTCCCCAAACAAGAAAAATTAATAACAATTCACGGCATTCAGGTCGGGTGACGTGACTTAGTTCGCTTGCTATTTCGGAGACTCCGTATTTGATTTCATCATATTCTATTGGTTCTGTATTAAAACCTGCGTGTTATAGCAATAAGTGGACTTGTGCATCGAAAATTCATCACGAACGTCACTCTTGGTGCGATTTATTGCAGTTAAATGTCAGGTAACGACACATCGGCCGTAAGGAGCGTCTACGAAATCCAAACATAAACAATCTTTAGGAAAAAATTTGGTTGCGAATGACATAGTCTTGTGGCTAGAGTAATGTGGTTATGGTATCATAGAAAGTACGTTCACTTTTCGCGTTTTTAACAGGTTTGGTTCGTTCTTATTCATGTAATAGAAGTATGCTCGTTATTTACTTACAAGGGCGTGGTCCCTCAGGAACGAGTTTCTTCGATTTTGTCACTTCAGTCAGATTAAAAAACGAAGCATGAAACTTCTGCAAGTGAAACGACTAGCAATGGTATTTGTATTCTAGCTTGTTACGAATACTTTGCTGTTCATTCCGAATACGTCGTGATGAAACGACCACCAAGTTGTTTGTATCCTAGCTTGTTAGAAATACTTTGGCGTTTATTCAGATATGTCGCGATTTCCAAGGGTGTGCTCAGGCAGGAACCTAAGAGCACAATTTAAATTGCTACGACGAAAGCGATCAGCAATGATATTCATATTATTGCTTGTCACAAATATTTAGCTTTGACCTAATGGTTAACAACACATTCGTAAATTCAGCGATCAAGATTAATATCGCACCACGCAAAGAGCGCTAATGAACTTTGTGCAAAATGGATAATGGGCATTTATGTTATAGTGCCCGACTGTGATTTGTACTATAATTTCCATACTTCATGTTTTACGTCTCGCTGAAACTCAGTTCTAGCATCCAACACTATTCCCCAAGATCACTGTTCAATACAAATTGTGCTACAAGTTACAAAAAAAATTTCGGTGAATTTTACAATGCATCAGTGTTACAGAATCAGAAGCCAGCAACATGAAAACTCACGTGTTCGAAATCTGGACAAAGTGTTATTTCCTCCCCCTTCCCTCAAAAATAACTTAAGTTTAAAAATACACTATTCCGTTAATCATTTGCCGAAAAATTGTTCCCACAGTGATTCACAGGCAACCATTCAGCTTTCGTTATGTTTTCCATAGCGCCAACAGAACCACAAAGATACAAAATTGTAATGCTCATCCGAAACGAAGCAATCCTATTGGCTTTTGCTACCCTGAAATTTTATTGTTTATCCTCGTTTCGGGCCGAGCTGTCCCTAACGATGGGTGATGAAACTGTTTGGGCACCCTCTACTCCGACATGTGTGTTTCATTTGGTCTGGATTTATTAAATGGTTCAAATGCCTCTGAGCACTATGGAACGTAAAATTTGAGGTGATCAGTCCCCTAGAACATATAACTACTTAAACCTAACTAACCTAAGGACATCACACACATCCATGCCCTTGGCAGGATTCGAACCTGCGACCGTCGGGGTCGCGCGGTTCCACATTGAAGCTCCTAGAACCGCTCGGCCACTGCGACAGGCCCTGGATTTATCATCATATACTCCTACAGTGATGAACGATATGTCACCGCACTTGTCAGTAACACGACCATGTCCTTGAGCGTGTTGAATTTGTTTTTCGACAGTGAATTACACATGTACAGAATCGTGCAAAGAAATTAGCGTTTATCAACAGACCTATCGGTTCTTTGCATCATGTTTTGATTTCACTGTTAATCGGTTCTAGCGAACATACCACAGTATTTGGCTGACTCTACCGATTTGAGTGGTTGGGCCGACCGGAGTGGCCGTGCGGTTCTCGGCGCTACAGTCTGGAGCCGAGCGACCGCTACGGTCGCAGGTTCGAATCCTGCCTCGGGCATGGATGTGTGTGATGTCCTTAGGTTAGTTAGGTTTAATTAGTTCTAAGTTCTAGGCGACTGATGACCTCAGAAGTTATGGTTGGTTTCTAGCGAAAACAAACTTATATTCTTTTTTTTTTTTTTTTTGCTATTATTTCGCGTTACATCCAGCGTTCCGAAAAAGTCTGATAAATATCGGTGCTGGGTAGGACATGTCGAATTTAAAAACTAACAATAGGTCGAAAATGCACTATTGTGGTGCTACAGCTATAAAAGAGCGGGAAGTCAACGTCCTAATGTTACTTTATCCTGGTTTTTTTATGCATTTTGTTCTTACAGATATTTGTTCTACATATCTATAATACCGAGTTTCTGGACTAGTGTTCGTTATGACGGCAGTTAAAATTCTCGTCACGACATCCCGGTTAAGGTTTTCCATAATTTCCCTCATTTGCTTAAGCAAATGCTGATATGGTTACTACGAAAGGGCATGGCCAGTTCCCTTCCACATCCTTCCTTTTTCTCCGTCTCTCATGACTTCGTCGATGGTACGTTAAAGTCTCATTTTCCTTCCTTTCTTTCTTCCTTCGCATTCGGAAGGGCATCAGTTAAAATCCCCATCTGACCATCCAGATTTAGGTTCCTAGACCGCTTGAGGAAAAAACTGAGACGGACATTGCTGCCAGGCTGCGTACCACCACTGCGGAAAGAGGCAGTTCGCTCACTAATACGTTGTTGGTCGGAGTTGTCCAATACCACAAAAAATAATCATGTATTTCTGCAATTCTGTTCATTCAGTAAAAATTACTGTCATAGTGTCATTCGTGTATTAATAGTTGTTCCATTTGTTGACTTCACTGCTGAAGTGATTTATCAGTAAGCGGGAAGACTGGAATTTTGTTTCGGCGTACCGAATTATAAGTTTTGTTATGATGTATAGAAGATGTTGCTAAATCCTCCAAGGTCTTGTACATAACGGGTGGTAGGTATTTCTTTGATTAGGAAACCATATCTGGAAATTTAAAAGTCTTCAGATAAGTGTTCCGCTCTCCTGCGACTGATATGTTCAATAGGGACATTAATTTACTCTGACTAAGGTAATAACTACCCTTTGAAATTAACTATTGAGTGTTACTACAATTTCCAATCATACCCGCTGTTGTTGACATAGAGGAATAGAATAATTCTGTACGTTTTGTGTACAGTGATTATACATCAGTTTGTTTTCACTGCAGCTAATTATGGTGTGCTAGATCATCATAGTGCGTTAAACAGATATTTCGTAGTAACCCGATTTAGTGTCTTAATCTGTTTCATCTCACGCATCGTTGCGCCTATTTAACCAGTTTACGAAGGTGTGAAACAAGACCTATGTTGACTAACAACTGGTATCTCAACAACTCTACTCCACTAACAGCGGTTGGATTTCTTCTCCGTTCAAGGAGCAATTATCTGCCTCAGGCCTAATACACACATCGAAAAAAGTTTTGCATTACCCCGGTTCCCAGTACTCCTGAAGATAGACGTTGACGGTGGATATTGTATCACAGATGCAGGCCCTTTGACTGTTCAGACATGTCACTAAACCCGCCCAATGATGTAAACAACCATGCATGAGCAGCGCCTATTAGACAGAGGGGTTCCTACAGCCAATCAGTTCCAGTCATTCCACCAGGAAGGAGGTACATGGCTCGTGTTGTTTGTAGTACAACCATGCCCAGACGGTCAATACTGCGTGTCGACCGCGTCCGCGTTGTTACTTTGTGCCAGGAAGGGCTCTCAACAAGGGAAGTGTCCAGGCATCTAGGAGTGAACCAAAGCGATGTTGTTCGGACATGGAAGAAGATACAGAGAGACAGGAACTGTCGATGACATGAATCGCTCAGGCCACCCAAGGGCTACTACTGCAGTGGATGACCGCTACCAACGGATTAAGGCTCGGAGGAACCCTGACAGCAACGCCACCATATTGAACAATGTTTTTCGTGCAGTCACAGAACGTCGTGTTATGACTCAAACTGTGCGCAAAAAGCTGCATGATGCGCAACTTCACTCCTGACGTCCGCGGCGAGGTCCATCTTTGCAACCACGACACCATGAATCACGGTTCAGATGGGCCCAACAACAGGCCGAATGGACCGCTCAGGATTGGCATCACGTTCTCTTCACCGATGAGTGTCGCATATGCCTTCAACCAGACAATTGTCGGAGACGTGTTTAGAGGCAACTCGATCAGGCTGAACGCCTTAGATACACTGTCCATGCGAGTGCAGCAAGGTGGAGTTTCCCTGCTGTTTTGGGATTGCATTGTGTGGGGCCGACATACGCCTCTGGTGGTCACGGAAGGCGCCGTAAGAGCTGTACGATACGTGAATTCCATCCTCCGACCGATAGTGCAACCATATGGGCAGCATATTGACGAGGCACTCGTCTTCATGGACGACAAATCGCGCCCACATTGTGCATATCTCGTGAATGGCTTCCTTCAGGATAATGACATCGCTCGACTAGAGTGATGATGATGTTTGGTTTGTGGGGCGCTCAACTGCGTGGTTATCAGCGCCCGTACAATTACCCAATCTTTGCTCAGTCCAATTTCGCCACTTTCCTGGATGATGATGAAATGATGAGGACAACACAAACACCCAGTCATCTCGAGGCAGGTGAAAATCCCTGACCCCGCCGGGAATCGAACCCGGGACCCCGTGCTCGGGAAGCGAGAACGCTACCACGAGCAGCGAGCAGCGGGCTCGACTAGAGTGGCCAGCATGTTCTCCAGACCTGATCTCTGTCAAACAAGCCTGGGATAGATTGAAAAGTGCTGTTTATGAACGACGTGATCCTCCAATCACTTTGCGGGATCTACGCTGGCCGCACGAAGGGAGTCGACAGACTTCGAACGCGAAATGGTAGTCGGAGCTAGACGCCTGTGACATTCGGTTTAGGAAATCGTCAGAGAATTCAGTGTTCCGAGAATACCAAATTTCTAGCTTTACCTCTCAGCGCGGACAACGCAGTGGCCGTCGGCCTTCACTTAACGACCATCTACAGCAGTGGCGTTTACGTAGAAATGTCAGTGCTAACGTACAAACAACACTGCTCGAAATAACTGCAGAAATCAATGTGGGACGTAAGACATACACATCCTTCAGTACAATGCTCCGAAATTTGGCGTTAATGGGCTACGGCAGCAGATGACAGACGCGAGTGCTCTTGATAACAGCACGAAATGGAACGCAGCGCCTTTTTTGTCTTGTGACAATATCACATCGGTTGGACGCTACGCGACTGGAAAACCGTCGCCTGGTATGACGAGTCCCGATTTCAGTTGGTAAGAGCTGCTTTATCAAAAAGGCACTGTGCAAGGTGGTGGTGGTTCCATAATAGTGTAGGCTGTGTTTTCATGGAATGAACTGGGTCCTCTGGATGTTCGGTTGCTTGGAGACCATTTGCAGCCACTCGTGGACTTCATGTTCCCAAACAACGGTGGAATTTTTATGGATGACAATGTGCTATGTCACCGCACCACAGTTGTTCGCGACTGGTTTGAAGAACGTTCTCGACAGTTCGAGCTAATGATTTGGCCACCCAGATCGCCCTACATGAATCCCATCGAACATTTATGGGACATAATTGAGAGGTCAGTTCGTGCACAAAATCCTAAACCGGCAACACTTTCGCAATTATAGACGGCTGTAGAGGCAGAATGGCTCAGTATTTCTGCAGAGGACTTCCAAAGACTTGCTGAGTCCATGCCTGCCACGTGGAGTTTTTGCACTACGCCGGGCAAAAGGAGATCCTACACGAAATTAGAGGTATCCCATGACTTCTGCCACCTTAGTCTAAGTGTGTAAATCAGTCGTAGTAATTTAGAGAAATTGGTCGTTAATGACTTTGGAATTGATTACACGTTAAATGACGGGCAGATACTGTGAGATGCGTGTGATGGCTGTTTTTAGTGGCGCGGCTCACGTCCCGCGGCCGCAACACGTTCGCCGGTCGCAGCATCAGAGAGGCCACCATCACGGGCCCACGAAGGAGGGAGTCGTTGCCACGACGGTGACCAGCCCCACCACACACGGCGAGGGTCCGCACTGGAACGTCGAAAATCAGCAGCTCTACTTCGTCGATATCGCCGGGAAATACGTCCACCGCTACGATCCCGAATCCGGCAAGGACTACAAAGTCGAGCTTCGTGAGTACCCATCTCGTGATAAGTAAGCTAATTTTATATAAATTTAATGGCATTTACATCAACAGATACACTCTATAAGACACCTCACAGCGAAAAGTGAACGTTACTTTGTACCAGGATGCTGCCTTTCTTTAATTCTATTTGTGTTTGGAGAGAAGAGAGATTGTCCACACACTATGTGGTCAAAAGTATCCTGGCATCTATTACCGGACATTAACAAGGGCAGGACGTCAAAAATTTAAAAAAAATAATTATGGTTCAGTACCTCAAAAGACTGTACCCTGGCGCATTCCAGACTCCTGACCGAAGGCAAAAATTGTGAGAGATTTTAATTTCGAGCCGGAAACTCGTTTTGCTTTACAGTTTATAATTCTCACCAGTGACCTTCACCTGCCCAGTAAAATTTCCTCTCCTAATATAAGGATCCCATTATAATCTCTCGCTCACTCAGTTCAGCAGACGAAATGTGTTTCTAAACATTTTACCTCGCAGCTGGGCTTGTACGTACTAACAATAGTTGCATTTTCTTCTGGAACCTGCGGTTGTGGAGTCTTTCTGACAACGGTAGTACAGCAAAAGACTCGATATAAATGGTATAATAGCTTGTTTACAGCATTTAGTCTCTTCTCCTTAACAGTTCAAAATGGTTCAAATGGCTCTGAGCACTATAGGACTTAACTTCTGAGGTCATCAGTCCCCTAGAACTTAGAACTACCTAAACGTAACTAACCAAAGGACATCACACACATCCATGCCCAAGGCAGGATTCGAACATGCGACAGTAGCGGTCGCGCGGTTTCAGACTGTAGTGCCTAGAACCGCTCGGCCACACCGGCCGGTGCTTAACAGTCCTCATTTCATACAAGAGCTGGTGCCTTATGCAACTAACAATCGTTCTGGCATGATTTTAATTTTATCGCGCCCAAGTACAGCCATAACAAATTATAAGTAGGCCTATGGAGTTCCGATCATTGTAGGACTAATGACAGTAAGACTCCGTATTAGCAGATTCCAGTAGAAGATGCAATTATCGTTTGTACGTACACAGCGAGTTACGAGTTAACAAGTGTAGAAACGTAGTTTCTCTGATGAGATGAGCAACCGAGCGAGCTCAGGCCTACCTTCGTGTCGTACGCGCCGCGGACTGTCTTTCTCGTACGTGTCGGAGAAGTGACACATGACGTGTATTGAAATTGTTTGCGCGCAAAGAGCGAACAACGTTGCGCTACCTTATTCCAGAGGCACTCGCAATTTCTCGAAAGCTAACAGGTGCATTATGAGCAGCAGCTCGAGTTTAAAACAGATAAATTCTAAGCTGTAAATATCCCGAAACTAGTAAACGGAATGTAAAGAGTGAAACGCCGTTGAATTCTACAATACTAATATCAGAAATCATTAGAGTTCAGATATTTCTGTAATTACAATAGCTATGAACAGCCTCTATACCTTGTTTGATTAGGACTTCCTCACAATTCATGTGGTTGAAAAAAAACTGAGATATCATAAACTGTTCCGGAAATATTTGAGATGAACTGCTTAGCTGAATCCCTCTCTGTAACACTTCTGGACTGGACGGAATCGCAGTTTTCACAAAGAGATCACGGCAACTTCATTAGCGTGTTGCCAACAACTTAGTACTATGGAAAATGAGATCGTCCTCCGTACAATAATTCTTCCATTGAGTGTCAGGTAGTGATGCCTCAATCATTATCGAGTTCATCTCTCAAGAAACCCATCTAAACATCGTGATCACAAATTTGGTTCCAGCTGTTGTCATGCCGCAGATAAATGGTCTGGTAAGCTTGAGTTCTATCACGGGTAATATTTGCATATATCTTTAAAAAAACATAATCTAGGGAGTGAATCTGCACTCGACTTGGCCAGCCGCTGTGACAGAGCGGTTCTAGGCGCTTCAGTCCGGAACCGCGCTACTGCTACGGTCGCAGGTTCGAATCCTGCTTCGGGCATGGATGTGTGTGATGTCCTTAGGTTAGTTAGGTTTAAGTAGGTCTAAGTCTAGGGGACTGATGACCTCAGATGTTAAGTCCCATAGTGCTTCGAGCCATTTGAACCACTCGACTTGACGATTAAAGAAACAGCAGCAAGGCGTGGAGACTTTAAGCGACGAGTGCTGAGCGCTGAATTCTGAACGATTCTGAAACAATAACGTCCTCTGCAGATAAAAAATGTCACAGGTGAAGCATAAAATATTAGGACATTTGCTCCGTTAGATACCGCTACAAATTAACCTACCATAAGAAAACGTATGCCACTGACGGCCCGGGTAGTGTAGTGGATAGTGTTATCAGACGACAACAATTAGGTATCATGTATTATTCCACAGATATCAAAGAAGTATAAGATCTAGCTATGCATGACACTAGTACGCCGGGTAATTTTATATAGTTACGAAACCTGGGCGATACAGTATCATGGAAGGTAAATGGGAATCAAGAACGAAAGAAGACCTATACCAACGGTTTGGAAAGTGACACATTGGCCGATTATTAGGGCATAAGAGGCTACAGTGATTTGAGCATATCCGTCGAGTTGATAGAGCTCTCCCATGCCGAGTCGTCTCTTCTCAGCCTTCAAGAAAGTGCCCAAGCGGACGTCCAAGTACGCGATGGAAGGATCGACTATTAACAATCATTAAAGAAGTGAGGCCGACAACATTGGAAGATGAAGCTGGAGACTGGCAAAAATGGGTTATCATCTGCAGTAGGTATTTCCTCTGTTGTGACTGACATGCCTCCTTTTTACTGTAATATGTTCTTTCATAATATTTAATATGTATATTCTCCTTTTGTAGAGTGGTTATTTCTTTTGTTTCCTGCTGTAGACCTTAAAGACCCGTTAATGCAATAAATAATGACGATGATGATGACCAGAAATGTGTAGGCCTGTATGTATCCATTTTATGTAGCGAGAATTAAGAAGACGTAGTGCTATGAATGTCTTGACAAATTGTCCGTCTTCTTTCCCGGTTTTCAGCACTGTCGTAGGGAATGATAGCAGACGGAACGACTCTTCATCTTTTAAGCGCCTGCCAGTCAGTAAGATAATTTAAAATCAAACTTCGTAACACTTTACTTCTACCACTGACGAGGAGAACACGGCAAATGCCACAACCTGATTTCCCAGAAACTTCGCTAGATGGAAGAGGGCTTAAAATAAGGAACACGTGCCTTGAGTCATTCGTAGACAATCAACCATTTCTGAGAAAACGATGTTCGAAGTGTTCGAGGTGCTTTATCTACCTTTTAGCGAGTGCATAGTTCAACAAAGCGTTATCACAGTGGCTAGCGTCGCGACTTCACAGTTTTGCGACCCGTCTTCGAAACCCTATTTTTATTTTTTTCGTTTATCTACCCATGTTCATAGAAGATTACTACACAAGTATTTCCGATGTACATTGGAGTAACGCTCTTGTTACTCATCTGCTAATTGTACGTCCGGTGACTGAATTTAAAAAATAAATAAATATACAAATGAGAAAATTATTAGAAATAGTTTTCGGTGACATTCCTGCAGTATATCTTGAGTCATAATCAATTGAATGCGCAAATTTTCGGTAACGTGACCTATTATGCGTGGTTTGCTGAGGAACTGTTGTCAGCGCGGAAAATCATCAGTAATCTTAGTGGCATTCGTACGCTGAAATGTCACTTTGGCAAATCTGTCTTCGCGCGATGCTTGTGGTGTTTCGAATTCCTGTGTTTCCAAGGTTTCTACAATCGGTAGCACCCAAGCAAATACACCAAATCTTCCTGAAGAATAAAATATAAGAACTAACATAAGAATTTATATAAGAATGAAACATAAGGGCATGAAAATTTAAACAGATTGTAACCCCCGCAAATACCCATATAATGACACTTATTGTGAAACTCAGTAATAATTTTTCACTTAATGTAAGTACCTTGCATACCCTAACTTCATAAGAAACATTCTTGTAGTAATCTTCTGCAGACGTGAGCAGATAAATGAAGTTAATAAATAAAAGATGATAAATAAATACAATAATCGGTTTTCGAACACGGAGCGCAAAACTGCGCAGCCCCAACGCTAACTACTGTCCCACGATTTCGGCCGTTTCTATCGCTAGCTGAAAGGCACATAAAGTACCTTGAAAACTTTGTCCTTCGTCCTCTCAGAAGCGGTCGAGTATCTGCGAATATGCCGAGAGACATTTTCGCTTGATCTGACTCCTCTTTCACTGAGCGAAGTTACTGGGAAATCGGTTTATGGCACTTGCCGTGTTCTCCTCGTGACTTATCTCCAAAGATTCTACTTAGAAATACTGTACTGTAATTTGCAAATTAATATAATTTTAGCTGAGTAGTGCAACACCACAGTTATCAGGCACAGTTTGATCAAAGATCTTTTATAGCTAACCTATTCCATAGCCAACTTCTGTGTCAGATAAGAATCATATTTGTACTTCATACTGAGATATAACGACAAACTCTAAGTGTATATACTTGCTTGGATTTCATACTTATCGAACGTGAGCACAAATATCCTGGAATGATACCTTTCACACGCAGCCTTCATGGTCAACGTTAGGAACACCTGTTTCTCTAAAACAGTAAGTGCACAAACTCGTAAGAGTACTGGACTAAAGCTGTCTCATTACTCATTGCTCATATGCTTGTTTGAAAGCAGAATAGGAAGAACGTAGTAGACAGTCAGTGGAAACACACAAAAAGAAAAAAAATTGAAATAAGCGTATCGTATCTTTGGCCTGGATGCCGCTATTCGGGGAAGTTCGACCGCCAAGTGCAAGTCTTAATTCGACGTCACATTGGGCGACTTGCGCGCTGGTGATGAGGACAACACAACACCCAGTCCACGAGAAAATCTCTGGCTGGGAATCAAACCCGAGCCCGCTCGCATAGGAGGCGAGCACGTTACCATCCAGCTAAGCAGGCGGACAGTGGAAACACATCTAGCATGAATAACATGTGCAGTTTGTGCAGCCTGCACGCAAGGCGTGCTGAAAAGTAATGCCTCAGAATTTTGTATGTGAAAAGTCTTAAGATTTGTAAATAAATTATACGTTATCCACATTCTACATCTTTATTCTTCATGTCTACGTATTTGCAACCCTCTACCGTTAGAGGGCTCCGAATTGTACGCGGTGTGTAATCTAACTGTGTCTGTGCGTTCAAATGGCTCTGAGCACTATGAGACTTAACATCTGAGGTCATCAGTCCCCTATAACTTAGAACTACTTAAACGTAACTAACCTAAGGACATCACACACATCCATGCCCGAGGCAGGATTCGAACCTGCGACCGTAGCAGTCCCGCGGTTCCGGATTGCAGCGCCTAGAACCGCACGGCCAACACGGCCGGTTGTCTGTGTGTTAGAAACAGCGTGCTGTAATAGGATTTCGAATTCAAATAACTCGTCCACACAAGGAGCACCCTCTCCTTCAACATGACAATACCAGAACACACACAAGCGCTGCGGCACCTGAAACACTCCGACGCCT
The DNA here is from genome assembly GCF_023864275.1 of Schistocerca cancellata. Taxonomy (NCBI): domain Eukaryota; kingdom Metazoa; phylum Arthropoda; class Insecta; order Orthoptera; family Acrididae; genus Schistocerca; species Schistocerca cancellata. The sequence continues at coordinate 472,793,078 of NC_064629.1, read as the reverse complement.
TGGATTGGTCAACCTCCATACAGTCCGGACTTGGACCCATTCGAGTTTCATCTGTATCCGAAACTTAAAGAAAACATTCGAGGACTTAGCTTTGACAGCGATGAAGCGGTACAAGAAGAGATGAGGTTATGGCTCCGTCACAAAGTCAAACATTCTACAGTGAAGATATCGACAAACAGGACTCACACTCGGAGAATCTTGTTCGTCGCCAGCTTGATTATGTTGAGAAATAAATATGTAGACATGAAGCATAAATATGTAGAATATTAACAAAGTTTGTTCTGTTGAAAAGCACCGGCCGGAGTGGCCGAGCGGTTAAAGGCGCTACAGTCTGGAACCGCACGACCGCTACGGTCGCAGGTTCGAATCCTGCCTCGGGCATGGATGTGTGTGATGTCCTTAGGTTAGTTAGGTTTAAGTAGTTATAAGTTCTAGGGGACTTATGACCACAGCAGTTGAGTCCCATAGTGCTCAGAGCCATTTTTTTCTGTTGAAAAGCCTTCGAGAGTTTTGGCATAAAAAATCCCTAGACATCAGTTTTCAGCTCGCTGTCGTATTAATTACTATGTGGTGTGTGTAAGCAGACAGGATTTCACTCGGTGGGTGTTCACACACTGTTTATTAAGGTTTTTGCGGGAAGTTTGTTCACCAAATAGTAGCGTCCTGCCCCGCAGTAAGTATCACGATGAAGATGTTATGACTGGTGCTTAAATTACACTTGTCTGCGGCATGTGATCATGTTGTTCTTTCCAGTCACCCTGGGTGTACATTTCAATATAACTGGCACAAAGGCGCTAGGACTGGCTGTAGACATGATGCAAAGCTACGTGCCCAATTCAAAGGAAAACTAATTCACTGTTCAAATAAACGCAGTTAATGTGGCTCTCTGTTGATACTTTAAGAGACAATTACTATTATTAAATCTCAGTATGAGACAGTCTGTGCGAAACACTTCACTGCATTATCCACACTTTGTGTAGCTTGGAAAATGTTGCGGAGCACCAGATCTTTACCAAAGTGAACTATCCATTGGATGAACACTATTGAAAGTCACTTTCCAATAAATGTACAGTATATTCTTGTTTTAATTCTGTTATTTCAGACCACATTCACGGCTCTGTTGATGATTATATGCCGGTCGAAGTGGCCGAGCGGTTCTAGGCGCTACAATTTGGAACAGCGCGACCGCTACGGTCGCAGGTTCGACTCCTGCCTCGGGCATATATGTGTGTGATGTCCTTAGGTTAGTTCGGTTTAAGTAGTTCTAAGTTCTAGGGGACTGGTGACTTCAGAAATTAAGTCCCGTAGTGCTCAGAGCCATTTGAACCATTTTTGATGATTACATGACGTTGGGTACGTCCTGTTTCTTTCTGCGCTAAATTACACCATCCCACATTATTTACGTAGCACTTCACATCCACAAACAGGAGAATGACTCTAATCTTTGTGTCTACGTATCACTCATGACCTTCTCTGCCAGGGAAAGACAAGATTTTGCGTTTATACCACTTCAGTGAGCAACGCGGATAATCTGATAAATGGGGTTAGTCAAGCGTTTCGTAGAACTCTAACAGTGTTTAGAATATTAGTAAGAATAAGGTAACCAAATGATAGCCGTAGCGAAGATGATACAGAAATGGTTTATACGTTTTGAATAGATATTTTAAATTGTGCGTATGGAATAAATCTCGAAAGACTAGATCCGGAACATGGCTACATCTCTTACCTAGAATAGGGGATAGTCTGTAGAGTTTCTTTTTCACTTTATCACACGAAAATCGTCCTATTTTTATGCTGTTACTTATGTGATGCCGTAAGTGTTATATGAACCAGTGGATTTGGCTCAATGGCCTTATGGAAACCGAAAAATCTCAAAAGATATAAAGTAAAAATTAAAAATGTCGTCAGGCAGGTTGCCTACAATTTCGTCTGTTTCAGGAGCATTGACGTTCTTAACTCAGTAAGAATTTCCCTGAAATGAACTCTCGTTATTGAAGTAGCGCATCATTAAATGTCTGATGGTATGTATTACAGCAAACAGCGTGACGCTGGTTATACCACTGCGTGACTCGACTGACAAGTTCCTGATTACTGTGTCGCACACGCTGGCAGTGATGACCTGGGATGGAGTCAGCGAGACGCCCTCTAGCCTGGAGGAGATAGACACCGTGGAAGAGGACAAGCCGGGAAACCGCTTCAACGACGGCAAGGCTGACATCCGTGGGCGCGTCTGGGCAGGTGAGTATGATTCGATGGGCGGCTGACAGCGAGAACCTCGCTACCTGCCTGTTCTTTTATGACAGGTTACACCGTAGTAGCGACTCTCAGCTTGGGGAAACTCTACTGAGGTCCTATTGACAGCCCGCAATCGTCTTTAGAAGTCTTGCAAACTTCTCGAAAACATAAGTAGTCAAGAAGTGTCTGAATAAACTTCCAAAATAAAAATTAGTCTTTTTAGGAAGTACTACGATAGTCTTCCCCCATTAGCGGACATAAATATAACAGCTATTCCAATGACTTACCTGTTTCATGTAACTGGCAGCAAGTACAATGATTATCTTGGACGCTTGTTTTCAGTTTCGACATAACTATACTGCTGGCAGCTAAAACTGCAGTGCTAGGAATTTTGCTAATTGTTTGTATACATTATAGCAGTAAGAATGCATTATTACACGGTCCAATCACATTAATATGACCATCGCATATATCCGACGTCAACGTGCAATAATTACTCACAGTTGTAAGGTAGCAGTACTAGCAGTGTTGGGTATATAAAGCGTGTCGGCGGGACGCGAAGAGCCGGCCGGAGTGGCCGAGCGGTTCTAGGCGCTACAGTCTGGAACCGCGCGACTGCTACTGTCGCAGGTTCGAATCCTGCCTCGGGCATGGATGTGTGTGATGTCCTTAGGTTAGATAGGTTTAAGTAGTTGTAAGTTCTAGGGGACTGATGACCACAGAAGTTAAGTTTCATACTGCTCAGAGCCATTTGAACCATTTTTTGGGACGCGAAGAACAGAGCAGTCGGTGTCATAATGCGGAGACGAAGTGATTTGTCTGATGCCCCGAAGGGGTGATCATTGACTTTCGGGCCAAGGGTGCAAACATTTCCGAAACGGCTAAGTTTTTAAACTGTTTGCGTGCCGCTGCGGTTGAAGTATATTGTGTATGGAAAAATGGTGCTATTCAAAACATGCGCCAAGGCTACTTGTGGTGCACCACGGAGCATAGATGACAGGGATGAACGACGGCTGCGGAGACGAGTACCGGCGAACAGACGAGCAGCTGTCGAGCAACTGACCGTCCGGATGAACCAGGCAGCTACCAACAGTGTCACCTCAACAACTGTTCAGGAACATTGCGGCGAATGGGCCTCCACATCAGGCGCCTGGTCAAGGAGCCATGCTGACTGCTGACTGCTGTTCACTGGAACGAACGCAACTGGACGTCCACTGAGTGGCGAGAGGTGGCCTTTTCAGTCAATCACGTTTTATGCTCCGTTGGACAGATGGTCGTTGGCGTGTACGGCGTGAAACGTTTGAAAGCATACCTAGCCGGAGTAGAGAGCGTTGTTGTCTGCGGAATGTTTTCGCGACATTCCCTCAGTGATGTCACTTTGGAAGTCACAAGCGGCCAATATAAGTATGCATCTATCCTTGGGAACCACGCCCACCCCTACATGCAGTTCGTTTTTACCCAGCACGATCACATCTACCAGCTGATCAATGCAACCGAGGAACCTAGCGCAGTTGGCCACAGCCCTGGAGTCGGCAGGGCTCCACATCGCTGTCGGTACCTTCCATAATGCCTCTTGGCGGTAAGCGCTGCAAAAGGTGCTCATTCAGGATTTTGCCAAGAGGTCACATAAATGTGACTGGACAGTGTAATTCTGTAGGGGATTTGGGATACACAGCGTGATAAATTTACTACACACAGCTGTGATCTCTGGAACGACTATGGCTCCAGCCTGGCTTGCCATCAAGTCGTACTGAGCTTGAATGACAGATAGGGATACGCCATTTCATGTTGTTTCAACTCTATAACAGATGTAATCAGCTGTAGCCGCTAGCGAATAGTGGCGTGGCAGTTTCTCGGCAACCTATGATAAAATGTTTTCAGTGGGTGACAGATCTGGCAATCGTGCTGGTCAGGGCAGCAGTAGAACACCCATTGTATTGTGGTGCGGCGTTCTTTCATGAGCGAAACGTGGTTTTGCGTTATTTTGCTGAGAGATAACGTCACGGAGACGTCATAGATAGGCCAAAGCCCCCGGTCTCAACACGTAAGGAATGTAGCAGTGCTGTCTAAATTACCAACTATGCCAACTGAGGTGATCGTGTTGTGTATCCATTAGCCGTCCATTCTACCACAGCAGGTATGTGTGAACTGTGAATAGAGGGCTCCAGGGCTGCACTTCAATAATACGACTGTTGTTAGAATCTAGTAAACATATCTTCAGTTAGTTCTTTTTTGCAACTCTGAAATCGTCTAGATTCGACGAAACTATCAGAATGCTGTGGCATTCGCCACTCAGTTATGAAAATGATAGACTGATCCAAGGTACTTAACGCTTTCGAAAAATGTGTAATTAAATCTGCAGCTAAGTTTCCGTCCAGATGGTAACAGACTTTAATTCTTTCTATTGTGTGTCAAATTTATGCTGTAATGAAACTAGTGGTTGAAACGTTCCTTTAACGTATTAGCGCCTAAGACTTTTTTGCAAGTGTTCAACCCGAAAACTGTACTGTGTGCTATACTACAGACACTGTTGGTAATCTTTTGCTCGCACTGCGATGATGATTTTCTTACCACAGGCACGATGGGCCCAGAGCCGGTTGTTGGCGAAGTGACGCCGGATCAGGCTACCCTGTACCTGCTGGACACAGACTCACGCACAGCTGTCCCAAAGGTGTCACCCGTCTCTGTGTCCAACGGGATTGCCTGGGACGGCAACGTCATGTACTACTCCGACACTTCCAGCTACGTCATTGCTGCGTACGACTACGACGTCGATACTGGCAACATCAGTAAGTGATACTTAATTAGAAGTCCTTCGTAATTTAGTAATTCTTCTATGCATAAGTGGACAATAATCAGAATTTTTCTCAAGTCGCAGACATGTGGGGCATTCTCGAATCACAGTAATGACGGTGAACTGCTGTAGACTATTACTGTTCATGGGATCCTTTGACCAAGAACCGTTGTTTCCCGGTTTTACACTGATTATTCACGGATTCCTCGCTTCAACAAGAACCGGACATATGCGAGTAGTACTCGGGCTCTGAGGGTTCTATACAAACTTAATTATGTATATATTTAGTTCAACTGTAGGTTTTGATGAGTGAGTTTTCGAGTAGCAAAATTTGAGACATACATGGTCATATTCTTTGATTGCACTGATAGAGGTTAAATTTTTTATACTGCCAAGGAACCGTAGGCCATAGTGTTAGACATGAATTTCAGCTTAATACCTCTGCTCGTTCCTGAGAAAAAGGGGCCTAACAGACGGCCTTATTTTTTGTTTCCATTTACTTAGGAGCTTGAATCTTTTATACCGCCAAGGGACCGTAGACCTTTCTATTTGGCATAAATTTCAACTTGATAACTCTGCCGGTTTCTAACATAAATAGATCTTAACAGACGGACGGACAGACACATAGATGGACAGATAGATAGACAGAGAGACGGACGGACAGCAAAGTGATAATACAGAGAAGAGCCAAAGAAATTGGTACACCTGCCTAATATCGTGTAGGGCCCCCGCTAGCACGCAGAAGTGCAGCAACACGACGCGCCATGGACTCGACTAATCTCCGAAGTAGTGCTGGAGGGAATTGATACCATTTATCCTGCTGGGATGTCCACAAATCCGTAAGAGTACGAGGGACTGAGAACTCTTCTGAACAGCACCTTGCAAGGCATGCCAGATACGTTCAATAATGTTCATCTCTGGGGAGTTTGGTGGCCAGCACAAGTGTTCAAACTCAGAAGAGTGTTCCTGCAGTCACTCTGTAGCAATTCTGGACCTGTGGGGTGTCGCATTGTCCTGCTGGAATTGCCCAAGTCCTTCGGAATGCACAATGGACATGAATGGATGCAGGTGATCAGACAGAATGCTTACTTACCTATCACCTGTCAGAGTCGTATCTGGACGTATCGGAGGTCCCATATCACTCCAACTGCACACGTCCGCCGGCTGGTGGGGCCGAGCGGTTCTAGGCGCTACAGTCTGGAACCGTGTGACCGCTACGGTCGCAGGTTCGAATCCTGCCTCGAGCATGGATGTGTGTGATGCCCTTAGCTTAGTTGGGTTTAAGTAGTTCTAAGTTCTAGGGGACTGATGACCTCAGAAGTTAAGTCCCATAGTGCTCAGAGCCATTTGAACCATTTGCACACGCCCCACACCATAACAGAGTCTCCACCTGCTTGACCCCCCTGCGGGTTCGGGGGTTAGAATAGGCCCGCGGTATTCCTGCCTGTCGTAAGAGGCGACTAAAAGGAGTCTCACATGTTTTGGCCTTATGTCATGGTCCCCTCTCGGGTTTGACCTCCATCTTTCTAAATTATTCCGAAGAGCGAGCCAATTGGGGAAGGGCGCCTTACATGGTGCACTGTATCCGTCGTGAAATTAGACCTTTAGCCGTCTTTCTCGTCGTTGCAATGGTGTCCCGCTCGTTTTCGATCTCTTGGGCGATTACCACACTGCACTCTGCAGTGTTTCTTTTAACTGCGACGACGACCTTGGCCATTTTTGCACCTAAGATCCAGCACGGTAGCCAGTCCGTTGTGGTGGGGCCGCCATGTACCCTCTTGGTTGTAGTCCCCTGACAACACAGGGATCGCTCTACTGATGCCTGCGCCGTTAACTCCCCACGTATGCCAAGGAGTAGATGCCTATCCTCCTGGGGTATCAGGACTCCCGGCAACGGCCATCCTGCCAGGTGGCCTTTGCTGTGGCTGGGTGGCGCCCGTGGGGAGGGCCCTTGGTCGGAGTAGGTGGCATCAGGGCGGATGACCCGCAATGAAGCGTGGTACATCATCTCTCGCTGGCGGCCAGCCGCCAGCAGTCTCTAAGCGTTCTCGGGCTCAATTTAATGCTCAGAAGTACGATCCGAAAACGTTCCCCTCCCTGGCCACGCCGTGGGAAGAGCGTAAGTCCCAGGATGGAGGTGACAGTTATTCGCCCCGATTCTTAGTTTGCACGAGAGCTGATGGGGAGTCTTTTCTCTCCACAAAGCCTCAGTTCTTCGTCGAGCATTTAGAGGACAAGTTTGGGGAGGTGGAGGGCTTGTCTAAAATGCGCTCTGGCTCAGTACTGATACAAACGGCATCCTCCGCCCAGTCACGCAGGTTACTTGCTTGTGACAAGTTGGGGGATGTTAACGTTACTATTACTCCACATAAGAGTTTAAATATGGTCCAGGGTGTTATTTTCCATAGGGACCTCCTTTTGCAGTCTGATGACGAGCTGCGCGCCAACTTAGAACGTAGAGGTGTTCATTTCGTCCGGCGCGTTCATCGGGGTCCGAGGGACAATCAGGTTGCTACCGGTGCCTTCATCTTGGCCTTCGAGGGTGATACGTTACCGGAAAAGGTTAAGGTGATGGTCTACCGATGTGACGTCAAGCCCTATATCCCTCCCCCGATGCGGTGCTTCAAGTGCTGGAAGTTCGGCCATATGTCTTCCCGCTGCACTTCCAGCCTCACATGTCGAGATTGCGGACGCCCATCTCATCCCGATACTCCATGTGCCCCGCCTCCCGTTTGCGTCAACTGCGGGGAGCACCATTCACCTTGCTCGCCAGACTGCAGAATATTCCAGAAAGAGCGCAAAATCATGGAATATAAGACCCTGGACCGACTGACTTATACTGAGGCCAAACGGAAATACGACCGATTACATCCAGTGCGAATGACAACTTCCTACGCCGCTGCTACAACACCTGTGCTAGCCCCATCAGTTTCGCGCCTTCCGGCCGGATCGACGAGTGGTACAACTCCTCCTGCCCCCTTGCCAGTGGGGGGCTCTACCCACCGGGTTGCTCCTGTGCCACCTACCTCAGGAGCAACACCATCCCCCCCATCGGGGACGTCGGTCCCCGCTTCTAAGCCGGAGAAGTGTCCAACTTCTTCGGCTTCTCACGCTCGCAAGGGGTCCCTTGGGTCCCTCCCTTCCCAGGTTTCCACCGGCGGGAAGGCTGACGATCGACAGTGGCGTAAGTGCCCACAATCTGCAGGTCGAAGGGCTTCCCGATCCTCCTCAGTCCCGGAGACTGAATCGGTGAAGCCCTCCCAGCCAGTGAAACCCAAGGAGCAGCGTGAGAAATCAAAGAAGAGCAGTTCTAAGCCCAAGGAACGCGCGGTGGTAGCCACCCCATCGCAACCTTCTAGCTCTGCGTCTGGGGACGAGGTGGAGATTCTGGCGTCCGCTGAGGACCTCGATCTCGCCGGTCCCTCAGACGCCGTGAATAGCAATAGCACTAGCACGGGTGCTCAATCGGAGGCAGCAGGTGACCCAGCGGCGTAATCTGCCGTCCCAGTCCCGGCACGCCTTTCTCAGCCATGGACAAAACCATCCTCCAGTGGAACTGCAGCGGTTTCTTCCACCATCTAGCTGAGCTCCGCCAACTAATCAGCCTTCACCCTTTCCTCTGCATTGCTCTGCAGGAAACTTGGTTTCCAGCAATGCGCACCCCCGCCCTCCGTGGCTATCGGGGTTATTATAAGAACCGAGCAGCTTATGAAAGGGTGTCTGGTGGCGTCTGCATCTATGTCCTTAACTCTCTTCACAGCGAGTCTGTCCCTCTACAAACAGCTTTAGAGGCTGTCGCTGTTAGGGTGTGGACGCCGCAGGCTCTTACCGTCTGCAGTCTTTACCTTCCACTGGAGGGTGATGTCGCGCAGCATGTCCTGGCTGCGCTGATAGCCCAATTGCCGCCACCTTTCTTATTACTGGGCGACTTTAACGCCCATAACCCTCTGTGGGGTGGGTCAGTGGCAACAGGTCGTGGCGCCACCGTTGAGCATTTATTGTCGCAGCTCGATCTCTCGATTTTGAATGATGGTGCCTCCACGCACTTCAGTGTGGCGCATGGCACCTACTCCGCCATTGACCTTTCAATCTGTAGCCCTAGCCTCTTACCATCTGTCCACTGGAGTGTGCATGACGACCTGTGTGGTAGTGACCACTTTCCGATTTTTCTGTCACTACCACAGCGTCACTCTTCTGGGCGCCCTAGCAGATGGGCTATGAATAAGGCTGACTGGGACTTGTTCTCCTCCACTGCCGCTATTGAGCCTCTCTCAACTGATGCCATTGATGCGGTGGTTACATCGGTCACCGCCGGCATCGTCACTGCCGCCGAGTCTGCCATTCCCCGTTCTTCTGGGTCCCCTCGGCGGAGGGCTGTGCCTTGATGGTCGCCTGAGATCGCTGAAGCGATTAAAGATCGCCGGCGGGCGCTCCAGCGTCACAAGCGACATCCCTCCATGGACCACCTTATCGCCTTCAAACGGCTGCGTGCGCGGGCCCGCCTCCTTATCCGCCAAGGCAAGAAGGAGTGCTGGGAGCGGTATGTGTCCACCATTGGACTCCATGTCACTCCATCGTAGGTCTGGGCCAAGATTCGACGGGTCTTCGGCTATCGGACCCCTGCCAGCGTCCCTGCGCTCTCACTGAATGGAGCAGTTTGTACTGACTCCGACGTCATTGCAAACCGCTTAGCAGAGCATTTTGCTATGAGTTCCGCTTCTGCGAATTACCCCCAGGCCTTCCGCTCCATTAAAGAGCGGATGGAACGTCGGAGCCTTTCTTTTCGCACCAACGCTTCTGAACCCTACAACGCTCCATTCAGTGAGTGGGAATTTCAGAGTGCCCTTGCCGCTTGCCCTGATACCGCTCCCGGGCCAGATCGCATCCACTGTCAGATGCTGAAACACCTTTCAGTGGACTGCAAGCGACGCCTCCTCGACCTTTACAACCGTCTCTGGGTCGCGGGTGAGTTTCCGTCGCAATGGCGGGAAAGTATTGTCATCCCCATTTTGAAACCTGGAAAGAACCCTCTGGAGGTGGACAGCTACCGTCCCATTAGTCTCACCAACGTTCTTTGCAAGTTGCTTGAACGGATGGTGAGCCGGCGCTTAAATTGGGTGCTGGAGTCTCGGGGCCTTCTGGCTCCGTCTCAGGGTGGGTTCCGTAAAGGCCGCTCCGCCACCGACAATCTGGTGAGCCTTGAGTCGGCCATCCGTACAGCCTTTGCCCGCCGTCAGCACCTGGTCGCTGTCTTTTTCGACATGCGGAAGGCATACGATACGACATGGCGTCAACACATCCTTTCTACGCTTCATGGATGGGGTCTTCGGGGCCCTCTGCCGATCTTTATCAGCAATTTTCTGTCGTATCGTACCTTCCGCGTGCAAGTCGCGGCCTCGTATAGTTCCTCCCTCGTCCAGGAGAATGGGGTACCCCAGGGCTCTGTCCTCAGTGTCTGCCTGTTTTTAATTGCAATAAACGGTCTCGCTGCGGCAGTAGGAAATTCTGTCTCCGCTTCCCTGTATGCTGACGACTTCTGTCTTTACTATAGTTCTATTAGCATTGCAGCAGCTGAACGTCAGCTACAGGGCGCAATCCGCAAGGCGCAGTCTTGGGCTGTAGCGCGTGGTTTTCAGTTTTCGGCTGCCAAGACCCGCGTTATGCATTTCTGCCGGCGCCGAACGGTCCATCCTGAGCCGCGGCTTTATCTTGCCGACGAACTTCTTGCTGTGGTGGAGACCCACAGGTTTTTGGGTGTCCTTTTTGATGCCCGGTTGACTTGGCTGCCTCATATCCGGCAGCTTAAACAAGCGTGTTGGCGGCATCTCAATGCCCTGCGTTGTTTGAGCCACACCCGCTGGGGCGCCGACCGATCTACCCTGTTGCGGCTCTACCAGGCGTTAATCCAGTCTCGCCTGGATTATGGGTGCCTAGCTTATGGCTCAGCATCCCCATCTGCGTTGCGGGTGCTGGACCCAATTCTCCACAGCGGGATACGCCTTGCCACTGGTGCTTTCCGCACCAGCCCTGTGGACAGCGTCCTAGTGGAGGCAGGTGTACCTCCACTGCGGTTCCGACGCCAACGTTTGCTGGCCGCTTATGCTGCCCATGTTTTTAGCTTGCCCGGGCATCCAAATTATTGTGTCCTGTTCCCGCAGTCAGTCGTCCATCTGCCAGACCGTCGGCCCCGGTCGGGTTGTCCGATCGCTGTACGCATCAAGGAGCTTCTCTGCGGGCTTGGGTTTTTCCCAGTTCCACCTCCTTTCCGGGCGCCTCTGCGTACACCCCCGTGGTGTGTTCCTCGTCCTTGCCTTCGGCTCGACTTGGCACAGGGCTCGAAGGACTCGGTCCCTCCAGAGGCCTTCCGACGCCGCTTTTATTCCATCCTGGCCACGTATCAGGGCTCTGGAATTGTTTACACCGACGGTTCGATGGTTGCGGGTCGTGTCGGGTATGCGCTAACTCTAGGGGACCATTCCGAACAACGGTCCTTGGCGGCTGGCTGCAGCGTTTACACTGCTGAGCTAGTCGCCATCTTTCGTGCCCTAGAGTATATCCGCTCCTGCTCAGGTGAGTCCTTCGTTATCTGTAGCGATTCCCTGAGCGGTTTACGAGCTCTCGACCAGTGTTTTCCTCGTTCTCGTCTGGTGATGGCTATCCATGAGTCCCTGCATACTCTTGCGCGTTGCGGCCGCTCTGTGGTCTTTGTGTGGACCCCCGATCATGTCGGTATCCCGGGCAATGAACATGTTGACCGCCTGGCGAAAGAGGCCACGAGTAAACAGTCTCTGGACGTTGGCCTCCGCCGAAAAGTTTTTGCGCTTTAGGACGCTGAATGGCGCAATCGGATCATGCCCAATAAACTCTGTGCCATCAAGGAGACGACGACTGTGTGGCGGTCATCCCTGCAAGCCAACCGCAGGGACTCTGTCGTCCTTTGTCGGCTCCGCATTGGCCACTCCCACCTGACACACAGTTATTTACTGCACCGGGAGGACCCTCCTGTATGTCGCTGCGGGGCGGCTTTGACAGTGGCCCACATTTTGTTGGCCTGCCCCCTTTTAGCTGTGGTCAGGCAGACATTTGCGCTGCCTGATACGCTCCCTGCCCTCTTATGTGATGACCCTGGTATGGCTGACTTAGTTTTCCGTTTTATTCGGGCAGAGGGTTTTTATTATTTATTCTGAGTGTTTGTTCTGTTCTTTTGTGTTGATTCTGGTCATTGGCCTACGATTTTACCCTGAGTTTTTAATGTGTTCTCGGTGGTTGGCTTTTCCTTTTTATCTCTATGGTTGGCCAACCACTGTCACACTCTGTGTGATTTTAATTTGTTTCGTCTGATCTCTGTAGGAGTATTTCTTGTCCTGTGTCGTCTGACGTCTTTCCTGTTGTTCGTTTTTTTATTCTCTTTGGGTGGTTTTACTTTTTTTTGGAAAAAGGGACTGATGACCATCGCAGTCTGGTCCCTTTAATCCCCCCCAAACCAACCAACCAACCACCTGCTTGAACAGTCCCCTGCTGACATGCATGGTCGATGGATTCATGAAGTTGTCTCCATACCCATACACGACCATCCGCTCGATACATGTTGAAACGAGACTCGCCCGATCAGGCAACATGTTTCCAGTCAGTAAGAGTCCAATGTCGGTATTGATGGACGCAGGCGAGGCGTAGAGCTTTGCAGTCATCAATGGTACACGAGTGGGCATTGGGCTCCGAAAGCCCATATCGATGATGTTTCGTTGAACAGTTCGCACGCTGACACTTGTTGATGACCCAGCATTGAAATCTGCATCAATTTGCGGAATGCTTGCTCTTCTGTCACGTTGAACGATTCTCTTCATTGGTCATTTGTTCCGTTCTTGTACGATTTTTCCCGGCCGCAGCAATGTCGGTGATTTGATGTTGTACCTGACTCCTGATACACAAGGTACACTCGTGAAGTGGTCGTACAGGAAAATCCCCACTTCATCGCTGTCTCGGACATGCTGTGTCCCATCGCTCGTGCACCGACTATAACACCACCTTCAAACTCACTTAAATCTTGATAACCTGCCATTGCAGCAGCAGTAACCGATCTAACAACTGCGCCAGACACTTGTACTATATAGGCGGTGCCGACCACAGCGCCGTATTCTGACTGTTTACATAGCTCTTTATTTTAATCCGCATGCCTATACCAGTTTCTTTGGCGCTTCAGTGTATAATGGTTACGATTTCGTCGAATTAGGTACGGAACCCTAGAATAGAAAAATTCTCTGAAATGTGTGAAATCGACGTGGAAAAGTAATAAATCTCGTGCATAATGAACACCGAGTGTACGCTGCTTAATTTTGACAGTCTATCATGTTTATAGTAAAAGAGACAATTAATATTACCATGAACCTTTACATGTCCATGCTTACGTGAAAAATGCTAGTTCTTATTTTATTGCGTATCCCCTTCCAAAGACGTTGTGTTGTTGTGTTGTGTGTGTGTGTGTGTGTGTGTGTGTGTGTGTGTGTGTGTGTGTGTGCACGTTCGTCATCATTGTACTCCTCATGTATATAGTCCGCACAGTCCAGCGTATATGACACCACACATTCCACTGACTCCTCTTATAGAAACCCTAATATTTCATCTCCCACTTCTTTCTAACTCTGCGAAATTCCTCGAATTCCTTTCTGACGAAATGTCAACTTTGGAAACTTTTGTTATAGATATAATGCAATGTTTGTTTTTTTTATCGTTGCCATTGCTCTGCTTTGTATTAACACCACTACCACTGTAACACTGTTGTGAGCTACTATTCGATTAAGCAGAACGACTACGCTCCATATCCTCGTGCTGTGCTCGCATTTGAATATCTCCAGTCTCGTCCTCTGTTGCCATTAGCAGCCAATGTTGCCATAAACATCATTGGCCTTTTGCGACTTCACACTCAAGGATTTCCTTGTTAGCGGCGGTCAGTAAAATAAATGTATTAATAATTTTAGCTATATTGCTCCACGCTGGAAATGTGTGCATTTGACGTTTGAGAAGTTTCTATGCCGTTACGTGTGTCTTCGTAAGTTTCAAATATTTTACGCAAAATTTACATAAATCATATTAATTATTTTAAAACAACTTAAGACAAACCTAGAGTTTCTTTTCCATCATGGGTTACAATAAACTGAAGACGGAAAAACCATAAATGTCTTCAGTTCTCTCCCTAAATTTTCTGTTCCTTTTTTGTAGGCGGTATGTAATGTTATTTTTACTCCAATTGTTTTATTCGTTCATATGCCGAATACGTTGGGATGGATAATAAATTTATTTTTCATTAATGTTGCAGGTAACAGAAGGATTGTTTTCAACATAACCGAAGCCGGAATTGAGGGTGTAATGGACGGCATGACCATTGACAGTGAAGGGAAACTGTGGATCGCACTCTTCAATGGCTGGCGCGTGAGTACCTTAACTGAATGAAAATATTTCGTAGGACCACATTCTGTCTCTCGTATGACCCTCTCCTTCTTCAGGGAGAGTATATTTATATTCAAAAGTTGGTAACAGCAGCAGCTGGGTACATTTTTTAATTAGGAGTCAATACTGTATTGATTTTGAAATGCATGCTAAGATAAAATTTTATCTTTACTTCAGATAAATTTCGTAAAATGCTTTGGCACGAATATTATCCACGTAAGTTCTTGTGAATATCCGTAGAAATTTCTAAGCATGGATATCTCACTGTTTTATAGATATATTCGTTTTATCACTTCGTATCACAGAATATCAACCACTGATCACGAGAGACTGATTTTTGTTGCAAAACTTTTGTCAACGCATGTCTTGACGGCTTTCTCAGGGGCATAGTACTTAGAAAAATAATTTCTTACAACTCTATCCCTATCCTTCGAATAGAAACCAGTTACATTCATCACGGCGTACGAGAAGAGTTGAAGGGATACTGATAATATAGCACTGATTATTTTACTGCACTTTTTTTTGGGGGGGGGGCTAAGTTTTAAGGTCGAAGAAATCATATTAACGGCAGGTGCTTGGCGTATTGTTTAAATGTAGGTAACCAACCTCAGCTTTTGTTCGCCTCTTTAGCAAATTGGAAAGAAAGTTTAAATCCTGTCGGTGTTGAGGTCATTAGCGACTGAACTCTAGAGCAGATGATCAGGTACGGAAAATGAAAACTACTAGGGCCTCATTGAAGGAACTATTTAAGAAAGTAGGAAAAAATTGAAGTTCCAGGGCTTGGATTTGTGCTCTGTACCTCACAAGTAATTGTGTGATCATACTGTACCACTTTGTCCACTCTGGATTCATACATCACACGCGACTGCAGTTAAAGACAATAGACCAATCTGATTAGAGGTGCAAGTGAAGGCCGGAGGAAGTGGCCGTGCCGTTATAGGCGCTGCAGTCTGGGACCACAAGACCGCTACGGTCGTAGGTTCGAATCCTGCCTCGGGCATGGATGTGTGTGATGTCCTTAGGTTAGTTAGGTTTAACTAGTTCTAAGTTCGAGGGGACTAATGACCTCAGAAGTTGAGTCCCATAGTGCTCAGAGCCATTTTAACCATTTTGCAAGTGAAGTTCAAAGTTCAACTGTAGAATCACCGCACAATTTTCGCTGTGAAATTTGCAGTTCAGAAACAGTGATAAGGATAGGCATACTGGGAGAGAAATGTATGCTAGTAAAAAAAATCGTAAAATAACGCCTTTTCAGCTGTCAATGTATAAAGTGCACAGTTTACGTTCGTTGCTAAAGTACTAGCAACCTGCTTCATTGCACAATACGACAACTTGCAGCACAGCTGAGTGATAGATACTGGAAAATTGTTTTGATATATGCAATGTATGTAAACGGACATCGAAGGACGTAAGGAAGGACGTTTTTAAAAGGATCAGGTTTTTTAGACTGCAATGAGAGTGTCACAGAAACTGAACCTAACACATAAAGAAAGATCTCAGCGTCTCTAAGAATCATACACTGACAGTTATAACTACTTGTTTTCAGAAAGCGATATGCATTTATTCTTTAGGCCCCTAGCTGCTGCAAACTGTTTCCAAGCTCCATTGGTCATGGGAAATGTGAGGTGAACAGAATATGTATGGCACACTGTAAGTTGTTGATTTAGTCCATTATAAATGTTTTTTTGAAAGCTTCCCACTGTGAAAACATGGGTTTTGTTTATAAATATTTTTTCTGCTACCTTTCACGATTTTCTTTTCTTCATAGTTTACACAACGCATTTGAGAAAATTGTTCTCATTTTCAGGGTTTTTTCTCTTTGTACCACGCGATTCTTACGTAATGCATATATCTAACACATTATGTAAAAACGGCATGGTACAAAAAGAAAACAAACTTGAAAATGAGAATCATTTCCCGAAAGGCTTCGTTGAAAGAAAATCTTACGATACCCACTTCTAACCTACACAGACATCCGTCGTACGTGTACAATGAATAGTTCTCTTCCTGGTGGCTTAAAGACGGTGGCTACAGCCATATTTTGGTTGCACATACACATGGATGAAATTAGTTTGGATATTCTGTCAAGAACATTTCCAGTTGGACTCTTCAGCGCCACAGAAATTATTACAAGTAGATGTTGAAGCTTGGACTGTAAGAACTACCTGTCATGGCAGTAGTCAAATGCCTTGGATATAAGTAACTCCCGTCGAATTTGTATATTACATAAGGTATCCTAAACAAATTAAAATCCATTAGTATATGACATTTTATCATAGGTGTGAGCTATAGACTGGAGCGTATACTGCACCAAGTCTCACCTCACGCAACCCTTTGTGCTACTTTGATTACTTGTA
Source organism: Schistocerca cancellata (assembly GCF_023864275.1). Classification (NCBI taxonomy): domain Eukaryota; kingdom Metazoa; phylum Arthropoda; class Insecta; order Orthoptera; family Acrididae; genus Schistocerca; species Schistocerca cancellata. Next base: position 472,776,248 of record NC_064629.1, on the reverse strand, counting down.
GGGCGTCAGTTATTAAACAGAAAAAATAAAGAATCGTTATAACTTTTGGTTGTACATACCTGTTTACCTTACCAACATTTGCATGAAACAGTAAGTTCCTTAAGAGAAGTAGAAATGGTCGAGATCTGTGGTAGAAGTTAGACAGATCGAAAGCGAGTTCCACAGCTCAGCCTAAAGTCATAATGTTCTGAAGGTCCGAAATTTACGTCCCTACGCGTCCCCATGCTTGCAGTTTATATGTGGTTATGTTGTACACAAAATTCACTGTGCTGAACTCCCAAAATATGGCTATGGAACGCTACGACACTGCCTCATTCCCTTCTGAACCACTCCAAAGAACGTGAGGTACGGAGACGTGTCTGCTCTGTAAAGTAGGATGAATGGTGATCTGTTGCATCTTTGCCGAAAGACCATTGTGCTGGTGTGCATGCACAAGTGTTTCGGATCACACCGTTCATCGTACATCGTTGAACAAGGCCCAAGGACATCGTAAATCACTATTGCAGTGGGCACAGGACCATCAGGATTCGTCCGTCGGTCAATGGAAACGTGTCGGCTCTTCGGGTGTATCGTTCATTGTTGAACACGTAGGTCCGCGGCAGACCACCCCTACGTATTCAGATGTTGACCCAACGACATCGCGAATTACGACTGCAGTGGGCACAGGACCATCGGATTTCTACCGTCGAACAATGGGAACGCGTCGGCTCTTCGGGTGAATCAAATTTTTGCTACACTAGGTCGATGGTCGCCTCCACATACACAGTCATCGAGATGAATGGCGGCTCGAGGCGTGCAGCGCGCCACGGGCGCAGGATGGTGGGAGCAGTGTTATGTTGTGGGGGACAATCTCCTCCGCTTGCATGGGACCTGCATCCTTTCATGCTTGATGTCTTCCCCGACGCCGATGACGTTTTTCAGCAGTATAATTGTCCGTGTCTCGGAGCCAGAACCGTGCTACAGTGGTTTGAGGAGCATTATAGTGAACTCACGTTGATGTGTTGCAGACCAAATTTGCCTGATGCAAATTCTTCGGATCCCATCTGCGTCTCTATCGGGCGCCATCACCACATACGCAAGTGACCGTCCCGTTATTTACTGAATTACACGACCTGAGTGTAGACATGTAATGCCACACGCCTCCACAAACCCACAAACAAACTGTCGGAGTCCTGATACGCAGAATCAGTGATGTATTTCGTTCGAAAGACGGACAAACAAGCTATTAAGCAGGTAGTCATAATGTATTGTGTCATCATTCTAACTCCAGCCAGGTTTCTTTGCCCACCTTCAACCTAACTTCTTATGTAAGTTGAAGTGCCAGTATTATCTTATTACACTAGTGGTTCGGTAGTATTCACACCTGTCAGTACCCGTCTTCCTTGGAATTGGAGTTCTTGTATTCTTCCTGAAATGTGAAGCTGTTTCGCCTGTCTTATGAATCTTGCACACTAGGTGGAATAATCTTCTAATGATCTTAATAATTCTGAGAGAATGTCGTCTACTCCAGGGGCCTTGTTTCCAGTTAGGCATTTCAGTGCCCTGTCAGTCTTCTCGCAGCATTGTATCTCCTATCCCATGTAAACCTGCTTAGACTTCTCTTTTTACAGCTTTGTTCTCAGGTCTGTTCCCCATACGTAAACCATCTATACAGGCTAGTCCGAACAGTCAGAAAAGCTTGTAAGGATGTTGCAGGGGAGGTAGTGCTGGGACATAATTGCTAAGAAAAAAAATTCGATACTTCGCTCCGTTTCCGAATTATTTAGCATTGAAGTTAACCAATCAGATGGTCGCGCGGGCGAATTCAAGCAACCTGCCAGACAGTGTTGCCAAACTTGTTCTTCGTTTGATTTCCTCAAACCTAACTTATCACTTCCGAAAATGGAAGTTTTTAATTGGTAATGAGCATTTGAATAGTTGGTGACTCATGAACCAAAGATTTCTGTGCGTTGCCGCATTTTAGTTCGTGCAACTGCTTGAATTTGCGCGCGCAGCGACATCATTGGCTAACTTCAATGCTATATAACTCAGAAACGGGGCAACGTATCGAATCTTTCCTTAACGGTTACTTCTTAGCACAACCTCCCGTGAAACAATCTAAGGTTTTCAGACTGTTTCTGACAACCATTGCATATTCCTTCTACCTTTCACATCTCCCATCTTTGCTTAGTACTGGCTTTGCATCTGAGCTCTCAATATTCATACGGTTGCTTCTCTTTTCTCCAAAGGTATCTTTTAATTTTGCTATAGGCAGCACCCATCTTCTGATAATTCTGCATGCTTCTACAGTCTTGCATTTGCTCTCTACCCATTCATGATTAGCCACAGTGTACTTTCTGTTAACCTCATATTTTAGACATCTGTATTCCCTTTCGCTTGACTCATTTACTGCATTTTTATAACTTATCCTTTCTTAAATTGAATTCAATATCTCCTTTGTTATCAAAGGATTTTTACTAGACCTAGTTTTATTTTTTTGCCAATATGATCCTCTGCTGCCTTTCCTATTTCATCTCTCGAAGTTACTCATTTGCCTTCTATTAAGTTCTTGTTCCCAATTTCAGTCAGTCGTTGCCTAACGCTCCTACTGAAACCTTCAACAACCTCTTGTTCTTCAGTTTATCCATTTATCATTTCATTAATTTCCAATCTTTTTGCAATTTCAATTTCAGTCTACAGTTTATAAACAACAAATTATGGTCAGAGCTCACATTTCCCCTAGATCTGTTTTACGGTTGAAAATTTGGTTTCAATACATCTCTCGCCATTTAATAATCAATCTGTGACTTTGCAGTATTTGCAGGTCTCTTCCATCATGTACACAACCCTACATCTTGATACTTGAACCAAGTGTTAGCGATTATTTCTGTACAAAATTCTACCATGTGGCTTCCTCTTTCACTCGTTTTACCCTGTCCGTATTGTCCTATTTTTCCTTTTTCTCCTGTTCTTTCTTCTCATAATATCGAGCTCTAGTTACCCTTCACAATGAATGTATCATCTTCTTTAACTTCCTCAGTAATTTCTTGTACCTCATAATCAATTCTTTCAATCTCTTAATCATCTGCGGACATTGCTGGCATATACAATTGTACTACTGTGTTGCTTGTTGGCTTAGTGTCTGTCTTGACTAAGATAGTGCATTCATTGTGCTGTTCATTGTAGCTTACTCACATTCCTATTTTCTTATTCATTATTAGGCCTACTCTTGCATTACCCCTATCTGATTTTTTGTTGATAACCCTATACTGACCTGACCAGAAAATCTATTCTTCTTGCCACCCCTTTTCACTGATTCCCACTATATTTAACGTCAACCTATCTATTTACCATTTCAAATTCTGTAACCCACCCATCCAATTAACAGATCTAGCATTCTACGCTCCGACCCATAGAATGCCAGTTGTGTTTTTTACCCAAGAGTATGCCATCATCATTTAATGAGACAGTAGAGCTGCATGCCATCATGAAAAAAAGAAAGCTGTAATTTTCTCCCAGCTGTTTGCTGTACCAGCAGAGTAAAACCATATTGGCTGAAGAGATCTATGCATACGATACTGCAGTGCCTGTGTTATTAAGAACGATTCAGTGTTCCTCGTGGCAACACAGGATTTGCAATATCGTATTTATCCGCTGAAAGGGCGCAGCGACTTCCAAGCGAAATGTCCTCCCCTGTACGGGTATTACATAGTGTGTACGAGTGCAGGTTGAGACAGAGGAACGACGACGTATAGAAGTTTAGGTCTGGCCATAAGTTGTGCATGGTAGCGAAAGCAGTCTGCCCTTGGCAGTGCAGCAGATCAGACGTACTGTTTACGTCCTGACTGATCACGCTCGAGATCGAGGTTGCGTTGACTGCAGGTGGCTTCACGTGCGTAAATTCTTATAGCCGAGCACTATGGCACACACTTCCAGAAAGACCACGCTCAAATTCATGTTATCTAACGAGTATGAAAGACCTAACGCCCATGAAATCGAACGTTTTTGGTGAAACGAAGTGCGCATTATGTACAACGACGTTATTGGCATCTATTTATCGATCGTAAGCAGTGTCGCCTACAGATGCGGTATGTCACAACATACTGAACGATGTCAAACGTGGATTAAGATTGCGACACTCAGACGTCCATATAGAGATGTGTCCGTGGATCATACAGGATTAGGGATCTGCACCATATGTATCTTTGAACTGCCGTTCGAGGTAACGGAAATGATGGAGACACGCGTTATGTAAATTTGGTACGGTGGTCAGCCACACCGCCGAAAGATGGATAAGTTTTACAACTTATCCGGTATTTAATGGTTTTCGACAGGACGCATTGAGTTGACAAAACATGTGCCCTCATATTTGTATATCGGTGGATGCAGAGCCATAGTGATATACGATAGACAGCCAAGGAGCTTTTCTGGATACAGTAGTGAGGGCCATGTTCGCTCAGAATGCCTCCAGGGTAGATTAACGCAGTTGCTTAGGAGCGACAAACAAGGTAAAGATGATACCATGCTCCTTCCGCTGACATACGTGGCGGCACTTCGCGACACGCCAACACCGACACGGAAGCTTTCTATCGATCTGCAGCCTCTGGAGGTGGCGGAAAGACCGTTGCACACGGTCGAGGAGACACCGATTGCAATTACTCCCGATGCGCTGCCGCCAGTGCCAGCTGCGACCGAAGGAATACTGGAGCAGAATGTGGATGCAGAAGTGCATGATGTGATTCACAACGAGGTGGAGGATGCACACCAGGATGATGCTTACACTAAGGACGTCGACATACGTACGGGTAAGCAGCGTTCGCCGAAACGACTTGAAAAGCGCCGACTCAATCAAGACGACATCCATTCTCTACTATCTGAGATCAGTGATGATTTTAACTCCTTGGAGCGTTCATCACAAGAACTGCAACACATTAACGACGCCCACCGTTCGGTTTCAGGTGATGAAAGGATATCAAGCTTTTCTGATGACTCTTCTCATATTGATCCTGTATACTCTTCCAGATTCCAAGAGGATACGACAGAGGCGTTGCGGACACCACCCAACAACATGGATCAGGAAGGGGTTGTGGCTCCTGACACTCCTCGACACCGAAACACTAACATACAATGTGTCAGGGACGTGACGATGGCGCCCACTCACTCAGATGACTGGTGATGTTGGACTACTGTAGGACGGTAGCTCCGCCATGGAAACCGTGGGAGTCTACGTTGCGAATGCATACATTACTCCACCTCGAGCTCGTATGACAGACACAAAACGGCATGTCTATATAATTGGGACTGTCGATACCAACAACTTTGGTTCGACTGTGAAGTGGCAACTTTTCCATATTATTTTATACGCATGTGACGTTGATGTCCTGTTGGTGCAAGAAGCACCTCCCGATGCCGAGGTATCTAGTTACTTCATGCAAAAATCCTCTTGCTCGGCCAATAACAGTGGCACGACAGTTTTGATACGCGAGGGGATAACAGCAACGAATCCGTCTTTTCTACCATCTGCACGGGGTCTAGCGGTTACAGTTCATGGGACCCGCGTCATCAACGCCAGTGCTCCCTTTGGCACAGGCTAGCGAAACGATAGGGTACAGTTTTACTCTTTAGATTTTATATGTTTTTCGTCAGCAGGTACGACCAGTTTGTTCTCGGCTGTGACTTGAACTGCGTCCTGGCTCAAAAGGATGAAACTTCAAATTTGAATAACTGCAAGGAACTATATTTGATATCCTGGGACATGAACCTGTGTGAGACATGGTAACGGATCCCTGGGAATAGACAAGACTTAACGTTTTTCATCGGACACTTTGCGAGCCATATTGACCGTATTTATGTTTGTCGTCGACTACAGGAAGCGACGATTGCTGCTGGAATATAGCCCACAGCTTTTGCTGATAATCTAGCATACTTGTGCTCCATCAATCTACCACGACAGAGTGTGTGACGCAGTCGAGGAACTTGTAAATTAAACGTTTCGGTCTTGTCAGATCGAGAGTGTCATGAATGAATTGAGAAGCTGTGGGTCGCATGTGAACAGACTCCCAGCATTTGCAACGCTGACACAATGGTGGCTGGGATGAGCAAAGCCATCTTTACGTCCTGCCCTTATTACGTATGGCCGAAACAAAATGCGGTGACATCGGGACATTATGAAGTATTATTACATGGTGCTTCGTTATTTGTCATTGCAAGCCCCATCTCTTCTCCGTCAGGCTGAAGTTAACCGTGTTAAAGTGCGCATTATCACGCTCACGCTACGCACGTTGGAGGAGCTACCTATAAGGGCCCAATGTTTGGACGCCGTTGCATCACCGCGTCATATGATACGCGAAAACGATGATTTCGTCGAACGTTGATCGACACATTCCAAACTGCGGATGGTCGGTATCTGAAGTCACAAAGGGACATGGCTTCAGCATGTTTCGACAGATTTAGTGGCCTTATTAACTAGCACAGTGGTGGTTGCGTTTCTGACTGCCCTTTCTGAGGTCTGTAGGAATGGTGATACACCGTGTTTTCATAACGACTGATACACCAGCCCAGCGCTAACTTACTCTGTTTCGACCTCGCCGGTTAGAACTTCAAGGAAATTTTAAGCCTGTCTGATAAAATTATTCTGCTGTGCAACAACATGATGTACTCGATCTTCAGAATCGATTGCTCTAACACAGTTTGGCCTCCCACATTGAAATGACCGTCTCTCAATAGAACCTGTCCGCACAAGACGTTCATGTATTCTTTGAAAGGTCTTTTTTTTGTAAATGTCTATTACAGAAACTTTCAGCATGCAAAGGCGGGCTTCAAATGCAGCGGTACACAAAGTACCCTCCGCCACACACAGTAAGATGACTTGCGGAGTCTAGATGTAGAAGTAAATTGCAATTTGCAAGTGTATACGTCAAGCGCATGTCCGTCTTGTGCTGATAAAAATACATTTTAGCCATAAATGTACAATATACACTAGTTAAATAAGAATACGGACGAGCAGGCGCCATGCCCATGATTGGAAGTCACACAACACGTCGCTCTCCAGCTGAGGTCACTAAGGCACGCTTGTTCTGTTGGGCCCATTCGAAAATAGCCGATTCGATTCCTAGTGGGGGAAGAATGTTCAGTACACATGAAACAGTAGTCCAATAACAACTGTACAGTAATCTTCCACTACCGATTCTATTCTCAATACTAAAAGGATCTGTTTATTTCCGAGTACCATTGAAACTAAGATAAACCAAGAAGGCTTTGACTTTACACTTCCCGAAACCAACAACATTTGAAAGAAAATTAATATACGTATTGATCCATGCTCTAAGTTTGAAAACAAAAGACAGAAACGAAGCAAACACGCACGAGGAGCGTTCAATAAGTAAAGCAACATTTTTTTCTGAAAGCAGGTTGTTTTCATTCAGGATTCCAATACACCTTAATATTCCCCACTCTTCTGGCTACAAATCCCTATTTTTAACACAATCTCCGTTCAATGCGACAGCCTTACTCCATTTTACTGGGAGGGCGTATATGCCCGCATAGTACCACTGTATTAGTCTACATCGGAGCCAACGTCTTGCTGCATCAATGACCTCCTCATCATCCACGTACTGCTTCCCCTGAAGTGCATCCATCATTGGGTCAAATACACTACTGGCCACTAAAATTGCTACACCACGAAGATGACGTGCTACAGACGCGAAATTTAACCCCGACAGGAAGAAGATGCTGTGATATGTAAATGAGTAGCTTTTCAGAGCCTGTGGCGACATCTACAACGTGCTGACATGAGGAAAGTTTCCAACCGATTTCTCATACACAAACAGCAGTTGACCGGCGTTGCCTGGTGAAACGTTGTTGTGATGCCTCGTGTAAGGAGGAGAAATGCATACCATCACGTTTCCAACCTTGATAAAGGTCGGATTGTAGCCTATCGCGATTGCGGTTTATCGTATCGTGACATTGCTGTTCGCGTTGGTCGAGATTCAATGATTGTTAGCAGAATATGGAATCGGTGGGTTCAGAAGGGTAATACGGAACGCCGTGCTGGATCCCAACGGCCAGTATCACCAGCAGTCGCGATGACAGGCATCTTATCCGCATGGCTGTAACGGATCGTGCAGCCACGTCTCGATCCCTGAATCAACAGATGGGGACGTTTGCAAGACAACAACCATCTGCACGAACAGTTCGACGACGTTTGCAGCAGCATGGACTATCAGCTCGGAAACCATGGCTGCGGTTACCCTTCACGCTGCGTCATAGACAGGAGCGCCAGCGAACATGGGTGCACGAATGGCAAAACGTCATTTCTTCGCATCCGTGTTTGGCGACATCGCAGTGAACGCACATTGGAAGCGTGTATTCGTCATCGCCATACTGGCGTATCACCTGGCGTGATGGTATGGGGTGCCATAGGTTACACGTCTCGGTCACTTCTTGTTCGCATTGACGGCACTTTGAACAGTGGACGTTACATTTCAGATGTGTTACGACCCGTGGCTCTACCCTTCATTTGATCCCTCCTTCACCCTAAATTTCAGCAGGATAATGCACGACCGCATATTGCAGGTCCTGTACGGGCCTTTCTGGATACAGAAAATGTTGGACTGCTGCACTGGCCAGCACATTCTCTATATCTCTCAGCAACTGAAAACGTCTGGTCACTGACGGCCGAGCAACTGGCTCGTCACAATACGCCAGTCACTACTGTTGATGAACTGTGGTATCGTGTTGAAGCTGCATGGGCAGCTATACCTGTACACGCCATCCAAGCTCTGTTTGACTCCGGTCGCAGGCTCGAATCCTGCCTCGGGCATGGATGTGTGTGATGTCCTTAGGTTAGTTAGGTTTAACTAGTTCTAAGTTCTAGGGGACTAATGACCTCAGAAGTTAAGTCCCATAGTGCTCAGAGCCATTTGAACCATTTTTTTCTGTTCGACTCAATGCCCAGGCGTATCAAGGCCGTTATTACGGCCAGAGGTGGTTGTTCCGGGTACTGATTTCTCAGGTTGGTTCAAATGGCTCTGAGCACTATGGGACTTAACAGCTATTGTCATCAGTCCACTAGAACTTAGAATTACACTCCTGGAAATGGAAATAAGAACACATTGACACCGGTGTGTCAGACCCACCATACTTGCTCCGGACACTGCGAGAGGGCTGTACAAGCAATGATCACACGCACGGCACAGCGGACACACCAGGAACCGCGGTGTTGGCCGTCGAATGGCGCTAGCTGCGCAGCATTTGTGCACCGCCGCCGTCAGTGTCAGCCAGTTTGCCGTGGCATACGGAGCTCCATCGCAGTCTTTAACACTGGTAGCATGCCGCGACAGCGTGGACGTGAACCGTATGTGCAGTTGACGGACTTTGAGCGAGGGCGTATAGTGGGCATGCGGGAGGCCGAGTGGACGTACCGCCGAATTGCTCAACACGTGGGGCGTGAGGTCTCCACAGTACATCGATGTTGTCGCCAGTGGTCGGCGGAAGGTGCACGTGCCCGTCGGCCTGGGACCGGACCGCAGCGACGCACGGATGCACTCCAAGACCGTAGGATCCTACGCAGTGCCGTAGGGGACCGCACCGCCACTTCCCAGCAAATTAGGGACACTGTTGCTCCTGGGGTATCGGCGAGGACCATTCGCAACCGTCTCCATGAAGCTGGGCTACGGTCCCGCACACCGTTAGGCCGTCTTCCGCTCACGCCCCAACATCGTGCAGCCCACCTCCAGTGGTGATGATGATGATGTTTGGTTTGTGGGGCGCTCAACTGCGTGGTTATCAGCGCCCGTACAATTTCCCAACCTTTGCTCAGTCCAATTTCGCCACTTTCCTGGATGATGATGAAATGATGAGGACAACACAAACACCCAGTCATCTCGAGGCAGGTGAAAATCCCTGACCCCGCCGGGAATCGAACCCGGGACCCCGTGCTCGGGAAGCGAGAACGCTACCGCGAGACCACGAGCGGCGGACACCCACCTCCAGTGGTGTCGCGACAGACGTGAATGGAGGGACGAATGGAGACGTGTCGTCTTCAGCGATGAGAGTCGCTTCTGCCTTGGTGCCAATGATGGTCGTATGCGTGTTTGGCGCCGTGCAGGTGAGCGCCACAATCAGGACTGCATACGACCGAGGCACACAGGGCCAACACCCGGCATCATGGTGTGGGGAGCGATCTCCTACACTGGCCGTACACCACTGGTGATCGTCGAGGGGACACTGAATAGTCCAAACCGTCATCGAACCCATCGTTCTACCATTCCTAGACCGGCAAGGGAACTTGCTGTTCCAACAGGACAATGCACGTCCGCATGTATCCCGTGCCACCCAACGTGCTCTAGAAGGTGTAAGTCAACCTTTCTTATTTCAATTTCCATGAGTGTACTTAAACCTAACTAACCTAAGGACATCACACAACACCCAGTCATCACGAGGCAGAGAAAATCCCTGACCCCGCAGGGAATCGAACCTGATTTCTCAGGGTCTATGCACCCAAACTGCGTGAAAATGTAATCACATATCAGTTCTAGTCTAATGTATTTGTCCAATGAATACCCGTTTATCATCTGCATTCCTTCTTGGTATAGCAATTTTAATGGCGAGTAGTGTAGATGGAATTCGGAAGGTGTGAGATCAGGACTGTATCGCGAATGAGTAAGAACATTCCAGTGAATGTTTATGAGTTCCTCTCGGGTGCACAGACTTGTGTGGGACCTTGCTTTGTCATGGACAAGGAGAAGTTCGTTTGCATTTTTGTGGCGACCAACAGGCTTCAATTTCCTGAGGGTAGCGCAATACATTTCAGAGTTTATCGTTGCACCGTGAGGGAGGAAATCAAACAGAATAGCCCCTTATGAGTCCCAGAAGACACTCGCCATGAATTTGAGGGCTGAGGGTGCCGCTTTGAACTTTTACTTGAAGGAGAGGTGGTGAGGCACCACTCTATGGATTACTGTTTCGTTTGCAGCTAGAATTGATGAACCCACGTTTCATCGAATGTGACAATGTTCGGCAAGGAACTGTCACAATCTGCCTCATAACGCGAAATCAATTCCGCACAGATGGTCCTTCGTTGCTCTTTATGGTCTTCTGTTAGGCGGCGAGGAACCCCAGCGGGCAAACATCCCTGAATACCCCAACTGGTGGGCGAGTGTGTCAGGGCTACCAACAGAGACGTCCAGTTGAGCAGCAAAGTGTCTGACTGTGATCACCTCGAATGGGCGTGTCCGTGCGTTCCAACGCTGCAGGAATTACAGCTGTGTGCGGCCGGCCAGTTCGGACAAGTTTCCGCCAGTTCGGACAAGTTTCCGCGACCTTGTTGCTATGATGATAGACGCCTCGCCCAGTGACTCACAGTACTTTTGTTCAGTGCCAGATGTCCGTAGATATTCTGCAAGCACTTATGAATGTCTGCGATGGTCTGGTTTTCCGCCAGAAGAAACTCAATGACAGCTCTCTGCTTGAAAAACTCCTCTGTTACAGACTCAGTTTTGAAGACTACGCATAGGGCCGTCACCTATCGCAACTTCATGAAACCATAGGCGCTGAAGCGGGAATATTCCACGATATCCCACGACAAATACCGCGTTTTTGAACCGAAACTGGGCTGGAAAAACTGTGTTGCATTACTTATTGAACGCCCCTCACAATAACAAAAATGTGTCCGTAACTCAGAAAATAAATCGAATCAACTATATGTGTACGTGAACTTTTTTGCTTATTTCTAAACTCTCTCTCCATTCTCCAGAGTTTTTCCACATATTACTTAACGCACTATACATTTTTTCTATGGTATTCCAAAGAGCCTTCGGAGTGGATATCAACAACATAACATCTGTGCAAATTGATGAAATAGTAAATAGATAATAGCGCCGCAAATAACTGTTCTGTTGTCAGGAGGAGTTGCCACAAATGCCTGCCGTAATGTATGAAATGTAGGCAACATCTAACTCGCGTACGATTTGTGCATTCAAAAAATGGTTCAAATGGCTCTGAGCACTATGGAACTTAACATCTATGGTCATCAGTCCCCTAGAACTTAGAACTACTTAAACCTAACTAACCTAAGGACAGCACACAACACCCAGCCATCACGAGGCAGAGAAAATCCCTGACGCCACCGGGAATCGAACCCGGGAACCCGGGCGTGGGAAGCGAGAGATTTGTGCATTTACGTGAGCGCTTATAGCCCATCAATCTGTTCTCTGCTGTTGTAGCGATCAGATGACTTGCTCTGAAGCAAACTAGAAGTTGGAGAATGAAATACACCACCTAAAAATAACAGCAAATTATGACAGAAATGCAACTAACATTGTATCAGCGTAATCACGCAATTGACATTTCATACTGAGAAAGCTTGAAAGTGCTCGTGGGATCAGCGAAAGGAGTGTATTGCAAGTAATACGTTCTAAAACATTTAATCGTTTACATACGTTCCTCCGTCATTAGCTTCATAACAATGAGTTTGAAAATTTTACGGTTCTCGGAAAGCGGTGTGTGTAAATTGGAATGTTATACGGCATTTCTGTCCAAAGTTTGTCTACGTCTGAATCATAATTTACGAAACTTGGTCAAATCAATCTTCGCAACCTGCACTAGTGGTCACTTGAAAATTTGCGCTGGATAAGAGAAGTTTATAAATAACGACCTTAGTCTGTCAGCATGTGATGTGGACCTCCCAAGAATAGCATCATTTGTCCTTGTTTTACTGATGGAACTTCAAATAACCGCACGTAAGTCAATCCATGTACTACCAACATGACGAATGTTCCGCCAATGCCGCACAGATATTAGAAACCTTGTTAACAGAGCACTGGGAGATCGTCAGAATGGTTATCAGGGAAACGCAAATACGGCCTGCACGTTCATTGGATTTTTGTCTCTGGGAAAAGTTAAAACCATAAGTTCACAAGGACCCCCTGACAGCTCCCGAAGACATGAAGAGCAGTATAACACGATCCTGTGTTGTGCTAAGTCCAGATAAAATACGAAGTGCCGTTTTGTATTTCTAGAATCGCTTTATTCCATGTATCAGTGGTCAGTGTGCAACATTTTGAACAATTGATATGACACACTGGTTGCTCTGTTCTGATATTGCGAACATTAAATTTATAATCTCTTATGGAAACACATTCATTCTTGCAGTAGTTAGCTTGCAAGCCACAAAAGGCTCACCTTAAGATGGTGGGTATTTACAAGCATTTTGTTCAACACTGTGGTGACAAAAGTCATAGGACAGCGATATGCACTACACGGATGGCAGTAGTATCGCGTACACAAGGCATAAAAGGCCAGTGCATCGGCAGAGCTGTAATTTGTACTCAGGTGATTTATGTGAAAAAAGTTTCCGACGAGATTATGGCCGCACAACTAGAATTAAGACTTCGAACGCGGAATAGGAAGTTGGAGTTAGACGCCTGGGACATTCCATTTCGAAAATCGTTAGGGAATTTAGTATTCCGAGATCCACAGTGTCAAAAGTGTGCCAGGAATACCAAATTCCATGCTTCACCTCTCACCACGGAGAACACAGTAGCCGAGAGCATTCACTTCACGACCGAGAACAGTGGCGCTTGCGTAGAGTTGTCATTGGTAAGACACAAGCAACACTGCGTGAGATAAACGAAAACATCAATGTGTGGCGTACAACGAATGTATCCCTTGGGACGTTGCGGCGAAATCTGGCGTTAATGGGTCATTGCAGCAGAAGACCGTAGCGAGTGCCGTTGCTAATACACTCCTGGAAATTGAAATAAGAACACCGTGAATTCATTGTCCCAGGAAGGGGAAACTTTATTGACACATTCCTGGGGTCAGATACATCACATGATCACACTGACAGAACCACAGGCACATAGACACAGGCAACAGAGCATGCACAATGTCGGCACTAGTACAGTGTATATCCACCTTTCGCAGCAATGCAGGCTGCTATTCTCCCATGGAGACGATCGTAGAGATGCTGGATGTAGTCCTGTGGAACGGCTTGCCATGCCATTTCCACCTGGCGCCTCAGTTGGACCAGCGTTCGTGCTGGACGTGCAGACCGCTTGAGACAACGCTTCATCCAGTCCCAAACATGCTCAATGGGGGACAGATCCGGAGATCTTGCTGGCCAGGGTAGTTGACTTACACCTTCTAGAGCACGTTGGGTGGCACGGGATACATGCGGACGTGCATTGTCCTGTTGGAACAGCAAGTTCCCTTGCCGGCCTAGGAATGGTAGAACGATGGGTTCGATGACGGTTTGGATGTACCGTGCACTATTCAGTGTCCCCTCGACGATCACCAGTGGTATACGGCCAGTGTAGGAGATCGCTCCCCACACCAAGCCCGCATCTCGTGGTCGTGCGGTAGCGTTCTCGCTTCCCACGCCCGGGTTCCCGGGTTCGATTCCCGGCGGGGTCAGGGATTTTCTCTGCCTCGTGATGGCTGGGTGTTGTGTGCTGTCCTTAGTTAGGTTTAAGTAGTTCTAAGTTCTAGGGGACTTATGACCACAGCAGTTGAGTCCCATAGTGCTCAGAGCCATTTGAACTCGCTCCCCACACCATGATGCCGGGTGTTGGCCCTGTGTGCCTCGGTCGTATGCAGTCCTGATTGTGGCGCTCACCTGCACGGCGCCAAACACGCATTCGACCATCATTGGCACCAAGGCAGAAGCGACTCTCATCGCTGAAGACGACACGTCTCCATTCGTCCCTCCATTCACGCCTGTCGCGACACCACTGGAGGCGGGCTGCACGATGTTGGGGCGTGAGCGGAAGACGGCCTAACGGTGTGCGGGACCGTAGTCCAGCTTCATGGAGACGGTTGCGAATGGTCCTCGCCGATACCCCAGGAGCAACAGTGTCCCTAATTTGCTGGGAAGTGGCGGTGCGGTCCCCTACGGCACTGCGTAGGATTCTACGGTCTTGGCGTGCATCCGTGCGTCGCTGCGGTCCGGTCCCAGGTCGACGGGCACGTGCACCTTCCGCCGACCACTGGCGACAACATCGATGTACTGTGGAGACCTCACGCCCCACGTGTTGAGCAATTCGGCGGTACGTCCACCCGGCCTCCCGCATGCCCACTATACGCCCTCGCTCAAAGTCCGTCAACTGCACATACGGTTCACGTCCACGCTGTCGCGGCATGCTACCAGTGTTAAAGACTGCGATGGAGCTCCGTATGCCACGGCAAACTGGCTGACACTGACGGCGGCGGTGCACAAATGCTGCGCAGCTAGCGCCATTCGACGGCCAACACCGCGGTTCCTGGTGTGTCCGCTGTGCCGTGCGTGTGATCATTGCTTGTACAGCCCTCTCGCAGTGTCCGGAGCAAGTATGGTGGGTCTGACACACCGGTGTCAATGTGTTCTTTTTTCAGCGTATGTTTGAATGATGGTGTAATGAAAATGGTGCACAATAATTCATCTCGTAACAGGAGGTAATCTTTTTAAGGTATGCTCACTTATACTGTAAATGTCTGGGTGGCATGTATCAGGTGTAACGTTTAAGATTTCTCCACACGATTATAAAAAGCAAACAAACATGATAAAGAACTCGGTGGGTATTTGTTGTTAGTTCTAACACTGTTGTCTATTACCAGTATGGATCCATACACTAATCCCTGAGGCTAATTTTCGCTCTTGCAGACAGTTGTAAAAATATGTTTTGCCAATGTTAACGGGTGGCTAGTACGGTGCACAACAAGTTATCAGAGAGAATTTCAGCATTTGTATTATTGTTGTCGAGAATGCTCTATGGACTTGGGCCTTTCACGCCACACAGCCGTGAGACCTGCTAGCAACATACCAATATCATCCATCACCGTCTCTAACCTTCATAGTGGCTTCATTCTTGCGAAGGTACAACCACAAGTTACTTCATGTATTTGTTATATGCTACTTAATGTAAGTGCAGTCCTACAAAAGGGTGTATTTAGGGATTAATGAGATGTGCCGCTCCCGTACGGCTTGTCTATAGCCTTCTCCACTCGAGAAATTCCATTTCCGCAACAGCATAGCCCCACCCGAGATCAGACGTGAGACTGCTATTAGAACTGATTTAGTTTTCTGTAGATTCCGTGAATATCAGGATATATGAGTTGTGGCATTGTGGAAATGAGGAAAAACAGCGAATCCGGGGACGTAAGCTGTAATTCTCTTTAATTCCAGAACTTTATCGCAAACTTAGTCAATTTATTATCAATTTCGGTGTGTGATTATCATCTTCAGATCTGAAAGTCAATATGATAAAAATCCATGGTATAAAAATATCTACGACAACAATATGATGTCACTTAAAGTGAATTGCGGAATACACCCAGAATATCTGCAGTTAAAAATCATAACATGATGTCAAGCATGTACGGTGCAGTAAGATGTCAACTACGCTATCAGTCAGTAGTTTGTGGATGGTACCCCAACATTCTGCCTGTACGTTTGGGTCGAGCACTGGGATTAAACAGGGTTAAAAACAATACCAGGATAGTTCGTTCTGAGACGACATGACTGAACTAGGGGAGCGTTCAGTCTTCCTTCGGTCGTATTTATTTTTAATAACGCCGCTAAAAGGTTGCTAGAGAATTCAATATACATAGTGCAGTAGGAGTGCCCTCTGTGGCCATCCGCCGTATTGACTAATCCTTTGGGCGCTTGTGTAGGTGATCCGAATGGACCCGCGGACTGGGAAAGTAGAGTTCAAGCTGGACCTGCCGGTGCAGCGGCCCACGTCCGTGTCGTGGGGCGGCCCCGACCTCGACCAGCTGTACGTGACGTCATCCCGCTCTGGCCTCAGCGACGAGGAAGTGGCGCAGCAGCCGCTGGCCGGCTGCACCTGGCGAGTCACCGGGCTCGGCGTGAAGGGCCGTGCGCAGTACAACGCTGTGCGCGACGTCTAACTCTCTGTGTAGCGTACTGTACAAATAATAAAACTACTTCCCTACAACATTAAGGCAGCCTGATCGCATTTTCTTACCTGCCTGTACCACCCTTTCCTTGTTAATACTGAATTCATTTCACTTTTGTCACAATATATAATCGGGTGTCACACGAGATTTCACACACTGTGGAAAGATAAGCTTTATTTCATTGGCCCGCATCTCGTGGTCGTGCGGTAGCGTTCTCGCTTCCCACGCCCGGGTCCCCGGGTTCGATTCCCGGCGGGGTCAGGGATTTTCTCTGCCTCGTGATGGCTGGGTGTTGTGTGCCGTCCTTAGGTTAGTTAGGTTTAAGTAGTTCTAAGTTTTACGGGACTGATGACCATAGATGTTAAGTCCCATAGTGCTCAGAGCCATTTGAACTTTTTACAACAACCTATGGCTTAATTCGACGTCGGCTTTTCCCAGGAGCAATTCGAAAATCGCCAGTTAATGCGAACTTCCGAATCAGGTTCTTCAACGCCGATGCAGAAGAGGATCTCTGTATTCCTTTCGTGTGTCGATACTCGCGAAGAGCTTTGATAAAACAGCTTTACGAGAAGAGACTAGCTCACCTTGTCCAGACCCATGTTGGCTGTCAGCAACAGTAACGCACGTTGATGCTTGTGTTTCAACCCCACATCGCCATAACAGTACCGACGCCTAACGGCAAGTCATGACACTACCACCACTAACAATACAAATACTGAAGCGCACAGTCTGAACTAGGGATACGCTGTGATTGCACTCGAGAAACGCGCGACGCTAAGGTAAATTCTCGCGAATTTCTTGGGCACTCTCGAGAAGTTAACGACGTTGATACACACTGACAGACTGCACGAACTGCTGCGAAGCGTTGAGCCGGAGCAGTCGTAATCGTTATCTTGCGTAAGTGCAAGGAAGAATTAGAAATTGCAATTCTTGCATTAGCTCAAAGTGTATTACTTTTATTAATTTTTACTGAACTAGAAGTATGTATCCCAGAAAGAAAATCTTACAATTTTTACTTCAAAACAATCACGCATTCTGCACGTATCTAAACTTTCTAAAAAGAAAGGGCAATGCTGTAATTCAGCGGTTCCCAAATTTTTTAGTTCTGCGGACCACCTATTTTGTAAAAATGGTTAGACCCCAGTAACTATGAATACACAGGGTGTCCCATTTATCGTGATCACCCAGATGCAAATTACAAAATGTTTCAAGCAAATGTTCTTTAGCCGTCAGGGACACATCAATCAGCACGATTCCCTTCGTTGTAGCTTTATTCTTACAAAGATACGAACAACGGTATGACTTTTTTAAATGGCACCCTGTTTTCTTTATTCTTTAATTCATTTCCTCTCCTAGAAATCAATTCAAAAATGTATCACAGTGTACCATTCACTGAAACACAACTTAATTAATTAGGTAACACAACAATGACTTTAAGCCCAGGATCACAAACTCGTCCACTTGCCAGAGTTGTCAGAAATAAATGAAAACCAAGTAAAACATAACACAAATTTGACTTTCACTCATCTGTATCATTTCCAAGGAGTAGAACATTCAAAGGTACTCAAAGTGGTGACCCTGCACACCGATACACTGGTGCATTCATTGAATGAAAGAATTTATTACTTTTTCCAGTATTGCCTACTGAAGAGTTACAAGCAAGCACGATATGTTCCTGTATGTCCTCTGGACTTGTTGGAATATTGCGATAGACAACGTCTTTAATGCAGCCAGTTGATTTAAATCAGGAAACCTAGCAGGCCAAGTAACTGTTCCTCCTCGACCAATCCATCTGGCAGGATACCTGCGGTTCAGAACACGACGTGCACGCAAGGCATTATGTGCTGGACATCCATCGTGTTGATACAACATAATCATTCTGGTTCTTAGCGGCACTTCATCCAGACGAGGTCCACCCCAGTAGCTGAGTGGCCAGCGAAACAGAATGTCAATCCTAAGGGGCCAGGTTTCGATAACCGTCTGGGTCGGAGATTTTCTCTGCTCAAGGACTGGGTGTTGTGTTGTCCTAACCATCATCGTTTCATCCCCATCGACTCGCAAGTCGCCGAAGTGGCGTCAAATCGAAAGACTTGCACCCGGCGAATGGTCTACCCGACAGGAGGCCCCAGTCACACGACATTTTTTTTTATCCAGAAGAGGAGGAAGAATTCGTCTGAGGAAGTTGGCATACGCTGTGCCGTTTAGACTACTACAGATGAAATAAGGGCCAATAATTGTAGTACCAAGCATCCCAGACCAGACGTTAACTCTCCATTGACGCTGATGTTCCACCTGTCTAAGCCATCATGGATTGTCACTGGACCAATAATGCATGTTCCTTGTATTTACCTGTCCTTTGTTTGAGAAGGAACGTTCATCGCTAAATAGAACATTGGAGAAGAAGTTCGGGTTGGCGAGGATTTGCCGCCGTGCCCACTGACAGAACTGTACACGATTCTGGAAATCATTCCCATGCAATTCTTGATGTACGTGTACATGGTAAGGATGGAACCAGTGACGTGTAAGAATACGATGTACACTGGTTTTAGGAATGCCAATCTCGTGTTCAACCTCTCGTGTGCTCACATGTGGATTCATAGCAATGGAAGAGAGAACAGTAACTTCGGCAGCTTCGTCTGTGCGAGTGCTATGACGATTGCGTTGTCGTGGGTTGAAACTTCCCGTTTCCTGAAACGTCACAACAAGACGAGAAAACATCCATTGGGAAGGTGGGTTCTTGTCAGGATATCGCTCTCTTTACAGTTCCGCTGCCTGCGTAGCATTTCGCCTGCCTTCAACAACAACAACAATAAAGGATACGTTATGTCGATGCAGTTTTCAGGAAGGACCGCCTTTATCTACTCTACACAACAGTACTTAAAAGGACTAAACTATTCTACTAAATGTACCTGTACATAAGAAAAAAATATTGCAATTACTGTGCTGCCAACTTACATTCCCTATAGATGAGTAGCATTTCTATCTTCTCTTCGTTGGTCTACATTCTGCTCTCACAATTCTGCAACTGATGATGGTAGACAGTGATGGTGTGCATTCTACTTATGTTTACATTTGTTCTCTGTCAGCATCAGTACATGGATGTGTTCCATTACCCCGAGTACCTGCAGTAAAGCATTGGGAATATCAAGATCAATGTTGTGTTATATATTTAATAACATAGTGTTTCAGTGAATGGTACACTGCGATACACTTTTGAATAGGTCTTTAGGAGAGGAAATGACTTACCGAATAAAAAATAAAGGGTGTCATTTAAAAAAGTTATACCGCTGTTCATAGTTTTGTAAAAAACAAAGCTACAACGAAGGCAATGATGCTGATTGATGTCCCCATGACGGCTAAAGAACATTTGCTTGAAAGATTTTTGTAATATGCATCTGGACAAAGTTATTTAGGGTGGTCAAGATAAATGGGAAACCCTATATATATATATAAAATCACAATCGTTCCATATCCGAATCTCTGCGGACAATATATTTTGTAAAAACAAGCTTAGACCCAGTAACAATGTTTGTGTATTCGAATCTGGAGCTTGCCGACATAGTGTTTACTTAAGCTACGATTTCCTAGATGGTTCAAATGGTTCAAATGTCTCTGAGCACTATGGGACTCAACTTATCAGGTTATTAGTCCCCTAGAACTTAGAACAACTTAAACCTAACGAACCTACGGACACCACACACATCCATGCCCGAGGCAGGATTCGAACCTGCAACCGTAGCGGTCTCGCAGTTCCAGACTGCAGCGCCTAGAACCGCACGGCCACTTCGGCCGGCTGATTTCCTAGATGCGGGAACTTCCCACAGACTGCGTGCGAAACCCGTCTGCTCACTGGCACAATGCCGTAGCAACACCACCGTTTAAGATGGGAGAAGGTTAGCTAAGGTGCAATATTTCGGAGCGCACAAGTTACACCCAGGCGTGGGCCTGTTGACAGTAAGGTACGCTTCCAGCGGTTTCGAAGTAGAATGGAGGCCACAGGGACGTAGCCTGCCGACAATAATAAATGCAGAGGTTTGCATGGCGCAAGTTACAGGCAGAAGGGGCCAGTGGCCCAACCTAGGTGTTATGAGTACGTGACTTAGAGACGCGCGTTAGCAAAACAGAGAAGCACAGCCACGTAAAAATAGGCGCCGGTTCACTAATAAGGGCCGGCTGCGGTGGTCTAGCGGTTCTAGGCGCTCAGTCCAGAACCGCGCGACTGCTACGGTCGCAGGTTCGAATCCTGCCTCAGGCATCGATGTGTGTGATGTCCTTAGGTTAGTTAGGTTTAAGTAGTTCTAAGTTCTAGGGGACTGATGACCACAGATGTTAAGTCCCATAGTGCTCAGAGCCATTTGAACCATTAATAAGGCATTCAAGTGTGAAAGATCTCCTGGACGGCGGGACGTGTCACACCACCGGCTACGCGCAGCAGCAGATGGGGCACCAGCATTCCAGTCCACGGCAGGTCGCTGGTTCGACCCCCTCAGGCCAATGCGGTGTTCGCAGCCAGCCAGCGGCAGACCACCCCATGGCTCGCTACTGCGGGCATTCCTTTTGGCTCCCAACACACGCTGCAGGCATCCCTAGGCGAGGGCCGCAGATTCGGACTCCAGATCGCAGGCGCTTGTTGTCACCGCTATCCTAGCCACTCTGACAAGAAATCACGCCGTGGGCCGCCTTGCAGCTTCTCAGCAGATCGTTGAGGCGGCAGCGGCGAAGACCGCTCAGTCGACTGCAGACGCATTCTGACGTCGTCACAACTCTACAGCTGTACAAGGCCGACAAGACGCAGGGCATTGCAGAGGTCGCTGAGGCAGCTATTCCTCACCAAGCCATTTCGCAGACACCAAAGTGGTGTCCTCAGCATTGTGGGATCCGGTGACGCAGACCGAGAGGAACGGGGGCACTGTAGCTGGAAATAATAAATCACTTGGGAAACTCGGACGAGTTTTAATACGGCACATCCTGACAGTTTCCATCCTCGTCCAACATCCACTCTACAATGCAAAAATATGAGACCGTTTTCCTACGGTGCGGACAATGCGGAGGGGCAGCGGGCCCCACCTGAGAGAAACGTTTGCGTACTTCGGGAGGAGTCTGTCCCGCACGTCTCATCGATATACTAGGCCGGAGGAGCGGGTGTAGTCGAATTGGGCAGCAGCGAAACGACAGCTCCACTGTTTTATTCGAGCGCACAGGCAGCAACAGACAAATTCTAACAGAGTTGTTATAGAAACAATCACCAGAAATGTCAGCTGACCGCTTCTCTGCCTCAGAAGATGAACAACTTATGAAGTGGTTGTCGAAAAGCAAAATTTGTGGAATATGGCCGATGTAGAGTGGAAAAAAGACTTAATTTGGTCATAAATCGGAAGAAAAATGAATGAAACTATTCGCGAGTGCAACAGGGATGGAGGGATGAGATAGTGGTAGAGAAAGTTCCCTCCGCCACATGCCATTAGGTGGCTTGTGGAGTATAATGTAGATGTAAATGTTTTTTGTTATGTCCAATGTAATACATTTTGCCACTCTGTTACAGGAATTACTTCTCAGTTTGTCTTCAGTTAACGAAAGAAAATAATGAAACTGGTTGAGTGTGAATCTGAAAAATGCCATAAACTTCTCCGCATCGTCGAACAAATATTTTGTAACTAAAATTTTATACGCTTCTTCTTCACGATGCAAGAACATTCGTCTCACTACATTGTGCTTCCTGAGTTCTCTTTCCAATAACATACAGTCCTCCTCCTCTTCCCTAACTTCCATGTACTTTCGGAGTGCCAAAATTAAGTTTTTAGCGCGAGCAGTGCGCTGCATGTTTGTCCTTTACTGTCTCCGCTGCTATTGTCATGCTGCACTGCCCCGGGCCTAGCAGAAAGGTCCCCGCAGTGAGCTGGAAATAACGTCGCGCCAGCGAACCGCACGAAACTGCTCTCGTCTAAACTATTTCAAACCTTTCTCAAACTCTTTCTCGCTTTCACCCCCCACAAAAAATGTAACGGGAAACAGTTTGTTACTTATTACATTTTGGACGTTGGTTTGGTAAAAGTTCCGCGCCAGACGTTACATTTTAATTTATTACTTCACTGTTACCGACTCTATGGGCGAGAACTTTTTCAGATGTTATCGACATATGCTACTGAAGGCAACTATAAAATTATGTTGTTGTACGACACTTAGTTTAGGAGATATGGCGTGATAAATATCGGGTAGCGCGAAAAATAAACTTTTCTTAAAATCATAAATATGTATCTATTTCAATAGCACAAAATTATCATTGAGCTAAAAAAAAGTTATCAGGAGGTATTTCTCGTATCACTCTATCAGGTGCAGTTGCCAATTTCTAAAAAAAAGTTTCATTTTTTTAGGTTCTGTGACGCGCACGGCGCCGCGCTTAGGAAAACGTTTCACGCAGCACCATGTGACCCGCATCCCACAGCGAAGACACGAGCGTATTTCGCAGCACGCTGCGACAGATTCCTGCAGCTAGGAAAACGTAGCTTTACGGAAAGGCAAATGGCAACGGGCGGCGGGCAGCAGACCTAGCCCCGCCGACAACCACCACAGCATTCAATGTTTGCAACAGTGTTTCGCCGTTTGTCTGAGACAGGGTCTTTTCAGGAAGCAGTAAATCGTGAAGGACGTACCCGAAATGTTCGGACACCAGACTTGGAGGAAAATGTAATTAACACTGAGGTAGGTGACATGTGTCAGTACCAGGTAGTTTGCCCGCCAGAACAGGATAAGCCAGATGACCGTGAGGAACATTCTCCATGACAATTATTACTATCTTTATCACTTATAGCTTGTGCAGGGCTTACTAGCGACAGACTTTCCACATCGGGAGCAGTTTTGTCACTGGTTTCTTCACCAGACAACCACGTTTCAGAGATCTGCGTCATCCATCCTATTCACAAATGTGGCCCCCTTTACGCGGAGTGATATCTTCACCTTTCATTAGAGTCACCTGTGGGATAGTATGCAGAAACCCCATGGTATGGTGACAGCGAATCATCAGCATCGGTGCAGCCGGAATGTGCGGCCAGGGTAATTGGCGACCTATTTTGCGACCAGTCTTCCTTCCGCGTCGCTTAACAGGCCGGAACTATCGGCGTTCCTTGCGGGTGACTATGCCTCTCCTGCTGGTAAAGTGCCATTGATGATCCGCAGGCTTATGTGACTGCTACATGATGGTGCTCCAACCAACTTTGCCGTTAACGTCCGGACGCATCTCAGTCGTATCTTTCTTGGTCGATGGATCGGACGAGGGATCCAGTTTCATGGCCTGCTCGTTCACCAGATCTCAACCCGAGCAATTTCTGGTTATGGAGCAGTCTCAAAAGTATCGTGTATGCAGAGCCCATTCCAGATGTAGAACACTGGAATAGCGTATTCATGCTGCCTTTGACACGGGCCGACGTGAACGTGTGAGACAGACCATTCTACGGCGCGTACACGTATGTGTTGAGGCACATGGAAACCATTTTCAATACATACTGTAACTGTGGCTGCAGTCTCTGTAACACTGTACGATTGAATAAATGGTCTCTAGCATGGAAATCATGCATTTCCGTACATAAGTTCATTAGAGGTTTTTTGTTCCTTATCCTCTGATCGATCAAACCCTAGCGTTTGCACACGGTGGAAAAAATCACCCTGTATATGTAATATGCGTGTGTGTGTGTGTGTGTGTGTGTGTGTGTGTGTGTGTGTGCGAGCGTGTGTCAGTAGGCTTCAATACTGTGCAAGAAATATTGAAAATGGATATCTACATTTAATCTAGTCCTGTACTCATATTCCAAAAAAAGTAAAGATGGAAAGGCTCTTTCATATAGTCAGTTTCTCGAAAAGTCCACCAAGTGTCTCAATGAATATTAATTCAGTAATATCATTACGGGGACTGGGCGAATGGTGTAGTGCATTCGAGATATCTGCGTTCAATTATCTGGTCGGCCATCCACATAACGGTTTTCTACGGTCACGCAAGTCACTCCAATGCAAATTCTGGGACAACTGCTCGAAACGGCCATGGTCGCTTCCTTCCTCTCCAGCAGTAATAAATCCGAGCAAAGGTCCATCTATCATAATCTTAGCCGTGGTCAAACACCTACCGTCCTTCCTTCTTCTTGCATGAGGATATTAAAAGAGCAAAATTAAAGTGAGTCGTTCTTGTGGACGCTTGTGTCCGAGAAAATACCAACTCGACAAATTACGATCGGACTGTGCGCGTTACGAGTTTACGCCACGAGCAGCCAGCCAAGGCCGCGCGCCAGCTCCGTAGCGCAGTCTGCAGGGAGGTACACTCCTGGTGGCACACCTCATTGGTAATTTCCAACGTTAATAAATAAAATACTGTCAGTCCTTCTTAACAGCTTCTTTTTATCCAAGAAAACTGCGTAGGTTCGACATGACAGAATGAACCATACCCTTGCGAGAGATGTAAAGTAGCGGGAGGGTGTTTCAGCTCTCTTTTCATTCTGTACTCTCTGACCTTGACGACTGATGAGTGAAACATCTGAAGCTCCCGATAATTAAAGTTAAAGCAATTACAGCCCTCGGTCACAAAATGTAAGACTTAAATTTTTTAACCGAGGGCTCTAATTGGTTTAACTTTAATTTGTAAACGGTCACTGAACTAAGCAGCCATGAAACTTCCTGGCAGATTAAAACTGTGTGCCGGACCGAGCCTCGAACTCGGTACTGGCAGAAGTAAAGCTGTGAGGAGGGGGCGTGAGTCGTGCTTGGGTAGCTCAGTTGGGAGAGCACTTGCCCGCGAAAGGCAAAGGTCGCGAGTTCGAGTCTCGGTCCGGCACACAGTTTTAATCTGCCAGGAAGTTTCATATCAGCGCACACTCCGCTGCAGAGTGAAAATCTCATTCTGTAAGCAGCCATGTTTAAAAAGAAAAAAAAGCTCCCTATAATTTTAATCTTGTCTTCGGTTTCGACCGGCGCTCACATCCCGGTAAGCATATAGTCCACAAGTGCGCCGCGGCCCATGGGTTGGGAACCGTTGCTATAAGCTGTTATACCCAGAAACTGCTGGCAAACATTTACTTATTACAAAAAAAAAAAAAAAAAAAAAAAAAAAGGCAGCAAAAAAGCTATAGTTCATCATCACGCGTTTTTACTTCCCGTTACTGCCATCGATTATTGTTTATAAATATAGTTCTATTAACCAATTGGCCTTTTAGACTGCTTCTTTGTTTGTTTATAAGTAGTCCTGCTTCGCAGAATATTCTCTCACTGGGAACAGAAGTTGCAGGTATTGAGAAATATTTTTTGCCACAACAGGTAGACCTGGGTAAGTATTCTCATTTTCCTTCCAAAACTGTATAGGATTTTTTTCCGTTGTAGGTACGGTTCTTCCAAATATCGCTAGACCTGCAGGTGCACATTATCACAGCCGCTTTTTTTTTTTTTTTAGATTTTTAGTGGAAAGTTCTTCATCGTAAGAAGTCAATAAGGAGTTAGTGGCGTTTCGCTCCAAATGCCACTCGTTGCTAATGTCGCTAACTGGCGAATGAGTAGGTCTTGAGGTCATCGTCACGTGCGTGCACTCTGCAATTAGGCCTGCAGCGGTTTGTTATAATGAATCGGATTCATAAATGGCAACGTTTTGAATCTTGTGTCGAGCACGGTAGCAACTACATGTACTCTGCATACTAACCTGGCTGTTAGTGAGTCGTGTAGATGCTGCTGTAACTCTTGCGCTGTTATGGTAACCCACTTTCCTTTGCAAGAAATTCGTATTAGCTATCTGATTATTCCAAGAGTTTTAGATAGAGAGGTATAGTTTTCAGTTGAGATATTACGTCTTACCAATTCAAAAGGCTCCATCACACGTAATTCGTACAAAATTCGCCACACGTCCACTATGGCGTTCTGAACACCTGATTACAAAGATGACGAACCGACTGCAAAGCGTTCCTGTTGCTCCAGTGGGCGTTGTAGCACATAAAACGTACAATTTCTTCGGGTATTGGTTTCCTGAATTAACTGATGTACAGGTTTCTTCATTAGATCCTATATCTCATGGAGCTTTTCATTAACATTGCAACTTGTTTTAAAGTAACTGACCACCCTTCTGGCATTTTCCCACACAATGTCGAGCTCACCGTTACTATTCAAGGAACTTTTCACAGTGCTTAACAAGATACCTGATCTGTTGCATATCTCTGCTGCCACTGCGAAAAAGCTTTACGGCTGCCGTCATGTTACTGGCATTGCCAGTTGTGATGCATACCACTTCGTTTTCGATGCTCCAGTTTGAAACCACGTTATCTAACGCCTCCCTAGTACCTAGTGCTTATAACTGAGGCGCAGTGACACACAGAAGTCCAGTGTGTGCTGTAATTATAGTATGGCACCGAAACTTGGTAGATATTATAATGTGTTAATGTGGAATCGAGTTATCCTGAAGAAAATAGTTTCAGTTTTGTCTACCACGTGCAAATCTGGGGTTGTGAATGCAAGAAAGACATACAGAAATGTTTCCGTATGTAATGGATTAGGAACGAGACGTGGGCTGGAAACGTTAAACAAGTGAGAGACTCATAACGTTGGTTTATCATTAAGCATCGCCTATACAATTTGTTCAGTATGAGCCCGGAGACGTCGACGAGAGGCTGCATCCGTAAAACGACGTGATAAACATGTCGTCGCAGCGGTTCTGGTGGAATCTGAGTAATGTGTTCCTTTATACTGGCCTTCAGATCAGGTAGAGGTCGAAAATTTCCCTGGTAAATGCGCATTTTTTTAGATAGATCCAGAGTAAAAATTCACGTGGACACATCAGGTGATCCAGCAGCCCATGCGTTTGGAAACCTCTGGAGATAACAGGTTCGAGGAGGATTGCAAAAGGAGATCTTTCGCTGAGCGGGCCCCATATTGCATGAAACAACAGTGGTTTCCACAGAGTTGCGCTCTTCCAAAGCGGGAACCATATGCTGTACAAGGAGGTGTCGATAACGTGCAGACGTCGCAGTACACCTGACAGGCCTCTGGGTATATTCTCCTCAAAAATAACGAACCGAGAAGATAGAAGCTTACGAATCCACATTACACCGTCACATATGGTGAGTGGAACACGCGGTTTTTAACAGTACCCCAGATTCGGCACATCTGTGTATTTACTGCACCTTGTCGTGTAAAATGTGTCTCGTCACTTCAAAGAATGTTACCGGACCACATGTCATAAGCTTCCATGTCAGAGACAGAAGAGCAAATTCAGAGCACTGCCGCCGATCGAGAATTTTCAGTTGCTGCACCGTCTTTGTCTTGTACGTTCACCATTGTAGAACAGACCCCATAACTTTACATATTGCTGACCACGGGATGGAAAATTCTCGTGGTACTGCACCAGCACTAGCACTCCCCAAGGCACGTGCTACATGGTCTGTTAAAGCAACAGCAACATCGTCAATAACTTCCACAAGGATAGGGCGCCATCCTCTTCCAGATGCCACAGCAAGCTCTCTAACATTTATTAATTTCACTACCATCTTTAAGCGTTTAATGACATCGGACGTCTCCTCAGACCTTTCAGTCTGCGATACTCTCTCAGTGCTGCACTGTAATTGCTGCCGTTCACATAAATTAGTTTCACTAACAAAACACAATCTCTCTTCTCGATAGACATACTGTTCACACACGTTATGGCTTGTCAAATGTCAACGTGGATGCCATACCATCATGCAAACACTTTACAGCGGCAGATTTGCACCTGGTGCTCAAAACTGAAACTCATATTTTTCCAGAGTAAATCGGTTCAGCATTAACGCATTAACATATCTACCAAGTGCCGATGCCATACGATAGTTACAGTTCACACTGGACCCTGTGAGTAGCTGCACTCCAATTATAACGACTCGGTATTAAGCGCTGTATGCTTTTCTGGGAAACAGACTGTCTCGAGAGCTAAAGCTTTTAGGGCGCAATTACCGTTAACGAAATGACAAGTGTCAGCCATATGTGCCTTACAATTCAGTGGGTCCAAATATCGATCGTTAAAGAAACACAGGTAGAGTCTTTCACTTCCAAGTTTACAGTCTCTTTCTCTTTCTGATAATTTTCTTCAGTCATGTGGTATAATTTTTTTCGATTTTCTAGCGAATATTTTGGGTCCAGCAGTGTAACAAAACGTGAAAACCAGCCTCCTGTACCGTTAAGAGTGTTTGAAAATAGTGCTTTACTATGGCCAATAGTGCTGCATCTAGTTCTTGTTGCCGTTTACTTCCCTGTATGAAGCGAAACGTAAGATTTAGATCATTGCTCTTGCAAGGATATAAGTTTTTCTCAAAAATTAGTCCAGTAATATAACCTATCGTACCGTGTAAAAGCTTGGACACTTTTGATTTTGGGGTATTTTGTATGTTATCGGACTCCGATATAAAAATTCAATTTTGGCGGATTGCTTGGAGCACTATTCGATCTTTTGGAAGGAATTCCATTTTTGTGCGATTTAAATAGATAACATACATACAAGAATATTTTGTCTCACTCTCATTTCTAGAATCACGAGCCTCTATATGCATGGACGTCGGTGTTTTATTGCCCGATAAATTGGGTAATTTAAGGTCTCGAATTATGCCTGTTATATTTTTTCAAACATTACGGAGATTTTTAAAACACATGTTGCAACAAACGTTACCTCCGTTCTTCGTTAAGTATTGCCAGTTCCGTGTCGTTCGTTTTCGTGTTTGCATGTTGATTTGAAACACAACTTCATTCGAATGATACCTGAGACATGTGAGTTACGAGCACAGCGAGCCGCGAGCGTGTTTGTGTAGTGTCAGCATTCACTTCAGATAACAACCCCGGCGCATGTAGTCGACACGTGCCGCGGCGCGGCTTCTTGTGAACTTCTGGATAATAGCTTGAGAACTGGAAACTTGAAGAATTCCCAGAGCAGTCGAGTCACTGCGCCTCGCCGTCCCGTCCCTAGTCTGAACAACATTCCTTGTCGGAGATTTCCTTCGCTATGTTGTCCTTACGTTTGTATCGTCATAATTGACATTCCAATATTGAGATGGCTGAGTGTCAGTAAAAACAAAAACTTTCCTGTAAAGCTGGGTACATGTACGGTAATTAGTTTCCCGTCTACACTGGCTCTGGTAGCGGAAGTTTAATTATAACCACCCCATACACAGGGGAGCTGTACAAGAGAAGCGAACTTGTAGACAATATTATGAATAGGAAAGCCAAATTAGATGAAGATGAGATGGGGATATAATACTGCGAGAATAATTTGACAGCACTGAACGGCCAAAGCCGAAATAGGTCCACTGGAGTGGAGAACGTTCCCTCACAACTACTGATACTCACGCCAGAGCCAGCCATGACGGAATTATTCCACCTGGTGTGCAAGAATTATGAACAGGCAAAATATCCCCATACTTTGAGATAAATGTAATAATTCAAACTTCAAAATAGTGAGGTGCTGAAAGATGTGAATATTACCGTACTATCTGTTTAGTAAGTTATGATTGCGATATAGTGATACGAATTACGCACAGAAGAAAGGAAAACATGCAGAAGCCGACATAGAGGAATATCGTATTGAGGTCCAGAAAAATGTACGAACTCGAGAGGCAACACTGACTTTATGCGTGATATTAGAAGATTGACTGAAGAAAGGCGAACCTACGTCTAGAACGTTTGTGGATTTCAAAAATATTTTAAACAGTGTTGACGGGAATATGCTGAAATTATGAGCGTAGAAGGGATAAAACACAGGAAGTGAAAGGTTGTATGCAACTAGTACAGAAGCTAGACTGAAATCATGAAAGTCGAAGGGCATGAAAGGAAAACAGAATTTGAGAAGGGAGTGAAACAGGGTTGTAGCCTGTCATTGATGTTATTCAATCTCTACAATGAGCAAGCAGCAAATGAAACAAAGGAGGACTTTTGGAATAGAGTTAAAGTCCAGGGGGAAGAAATTAAAACTAAGCCGAGAAGGGAGTGAAACAGGGTTGTAGCCTGTCATTGATGTTATTCAATCTCTACAATGAGCAAGCAGCAAATGAAACAAAGGAGGACTTTTGGAATAGAGTTAAAGTCCAGGGGGAAGAAATTAAAACTAAGCCGATAACACTGTAATTCTATCAGAGAAGCAAAGGGTTTGGATAGTGTGTTGGAAAGAGGTTGTAAGATTAACGTCAACAACGGTAGAACAAGGGTAACGTAATAAGGTCGAACTCAGACAGTTAACGCTGAAGGATGAAGATTATCAAATGAAACACTAAAATTGGTACATGACATTTGTTGTTTGGACAGCTAAATAACTAGTGACGACTGAAATAGAAAGAGTATGAAATTCAGACTCCCAATAGTTTGAAACGCATTGTTGAAAAAGAGAAATTTGTTAACATCGAACGTAAGTCAAATTGGCAGGAAGTCTTTTCTGAAGATATTGGTCTGGAGTATAGTCTTGTGTGAAAGGGAAACAGAATGTCGAAAAATATTATAAAATGGTGAGCCTGTAGAAATTCTCCCGAGGCACGTTGAATTTGTGGTGATTTGCGAGAGGCACTATAAGTGGTGTCAATTTGAATCTGGAAAATGAAAAAGATGTATCTAATCCACTTGAGTGTAGCTAGGAAACCACATACCCCTATATTGATTTTTGTGCAAGTGGTGAGTGATTGAAAGAAGTCGTTCAATTTTCACCAAAAAATGAGTAATTTCTTAATAAAAATTGTTTAAATTA
Organism: Schistocerca cancellata; assembly: GCF_023864275.1. Lineage (NCBI taxonomy): Eukaryota > Metazoa > Arthropoda > Insecta > Orthoptera > Acrididae > Schistocerca > Schistocerca cancellata. The sequence continues at coordinate 472,744,663 of NC_064629.1, read as the reverse complement.
AGTAATTGAAAATCCGTAAGTGGTTCTTTAAAATGTTATTTCAAAATTTTGGTTAAATTTTCATTAAAAAGTCTGAAAATCGTTGGAGTCATGCTGCATGCCGTTTTGAAAGATCATATTCCAAGAAAAATGCGCCTGAAGTTTTGAAATGTGTTATAGACATGAACAGATGAAAAAATTCTACTTTTAGAAAACTCTTACCAGGACTGATCTGTCGTACTCTTGCCGTTGCGATCGAAATCATATTCAATAGTTTGTCACAGAACTATGGAAATATCGGTAGTGGCAATTCCATGAACGCACATAGCTTAATAATTCCATTTAGCCCTATTCCCAGCAGGCACACTGCTAGGACGATTCGACTGTTGATTTAATATGCGCTCCGTACAAACTTACTACTTGGTATACCAACTTCTGGACACTGGACTGTATGGACCAGCAGCAGTTACTATGAAGCCTAAGCCTTGAGGACATCCTTCTTGCAATGTGATGTCCGCATTGCACGTTTTACATTCCAGGTGTTGCGAAATAACAGCGAGAACGGCAAGAAAATTTATAGTCCTTTAGCTCAACTCATAATTCATATCAAAATTTTGGTCACTGTCTTTCAGTTTCTTAGCAGAGGCAACTGACTCCTTCTGAACTGCTCTCAGCCTCATATCTATTCTTTGCATGCTGCGTCCGCCTGCTTTTCTGATTGGATTAGCTCTGTAATAAAAAAAACTGAGGGAACGGATCAACGAACAACCTGAACGGGTGTCATCGGACGTCCGCCTCGGACAAATTCAACTAACAATATAGAAAAAAAAGAAAAAAAAGTGGTAACGTGCTTTCCTCCCATGCAGCGGTCCCGTGTTCGATTCCCGGCCGGGTTGGAGATTTTCTCCGCCCGTGGACTGGGTGTTGTGTTGTCTACGATTACTTCACTTGTTTTTTTGTATGCTGTGATGACATACTGCATCGACGCCGTGCGTTCGTACCTTTTCTGCCCGAGTATATTTTCCTACTACTCGCTACTACTTGGCAGACAAACCTGTAAGCTCTAAAATCACAAAAAATCTGTCCAAAATCAATGCTGCACACAAAAATCAAGATTCGAAGCGAAAGAATTGTCTTTTTCGTACAGGTACTGATGCATGCTGACGCCAAGCTAACTAATTATTGTTTTGAAATGCTTCTAACAATAAATGGGTTCAAATGGCTCTGAGCACTATGGGACTTAACATTTGTGGTCATCAGTTCCCGAGAACTTAGAACTACTTAAACCTAACTAACTTAAGGACATCACACACATCCATGCCCGAGGCAGGATTCGATCCTGCGACCGTAGCGGTCACGCGGTTCCAGACTGAAGCGCCTAGAACCGCACGCTTCTAACTATACCCAGACACTACAGGGGTATAGAGATGGTGCAGGAAGGCCGTTCCAGGTCATGTAAGGCACTAGAGGAGGAACTCGGAATTCCATAGAACAAATTTTTCATGTTTTGGAATGTCCCAGGCACGTTTTAAGCCAATAAAAATGATTTTCCGAAAAATCTCCAGTGGTGTTACCCCTTAAGACGACAATGACGACGACGACGACGATGATGACGACGACGATGACGACAGCAGCAACATCAGCAACAACCGAGAATCCGCACAGAACTAAACATGATCGTAGGACCTACAGATGCCATCTTCCCATCAAAGTGGTTTCTCGGCAGTTAAATTTATTTATCCTGGGAAGCTTATGGACATCTCTTCCATCTAACCAGCCACTGTACCTTATTTATATTTATCACACATGATATAAGAGGTCGTACATCAAACGGGAATCCAACACTTATAAATAACTATGTTACACACTGAGGAGCCGAAACGTAATAATCACTTGCTTAATACCGAGTTGGTCTATTTTGGGAAAGCAATATAGCTGCGATTCTGCGTGTCATGATTACTTGCTAGGAATCCAGAGGGATGTGGAACAAGACGTCTACTCACAGGACATGCAGCTACTGTAAATCACTGGCCGGGTGCTTGTGGACGCGGAGCAGGCTCCCGACAGCGTCTCAGATATGTTCGATCGGCTGCACACCAGGCGAATTCGGTGGCCAAGTCACCAACGTAAGTTCATTATCAAGCTCCTCAAACCACTGATCACAAATCTGCTCTTGTATCATTGACTGTTATCCTGCTGGAACATGGCACTGTCGATGGAGAAGATATCATGTATAAACGGATGCATGTCGTCCGCAATATTGCTGTCACAGGCCACAGTTGTTATGGTGGCTTCGATTACAGTCACAGGTCTCGTGGAATACTAGGTGAATGTCCCCCACTACATCTGCCACCACCTGCTTCCGTCCGTGGTGTGGGTGGCGAACAGCCATCCACATGAGTGATGGTATATCCAGATACGACCATTGACCTAGTGTAATGAGAAATGTCATTCATCCGAACAGGGGGCACGTTCACATTGCTCCAAACTCCAATCTCGATCACCCCATGCCAACTACAGTCGAAACTGACGGTGACATTGGATCCACTTGGAACAAGCAGGGGTCGTCTGCTACGGTGCCCCATGTTCAACATTGTGTGCTGAACGGCGAGCTCCGAAACACTGCACCAGCATTGGTCCCTGTCAACAGAGCTGCCACAAATTGCCGATTATTCTGCTTTACAGGGCGAGCAAGCCTCTGACCTCCATGTTCTATAACGAGACGTGGGGGTCCAACACGTTTCCGCCTACTAGTGGTTTTCCTGTATCTCATTTACTTTCGGTGCATGCTTACGACAGTAGTATGCAAACAGCTGCCCAGGTTCACCGATTCCGAGATGTACGTTTCCAGTCGGCGGTCCATAACAATCTGCTCTTCTTCAAAGTCATTTATGCCAATGGAGTTCCCCACTTTCGACCTGTATCGTCGCTAAAGTGATTCTCCATTCATCTCTACTCCGATTATATGCACTGTCTGATCAAAAGTATCCGGACACCTGGCTAAAATTGACTTACAAGTTCGTGGCGCCCTCCATCGGTAATGTTGGAATTCAGTATGGTGTTGGCCAACCCTTAGCCTTGATGACAGCTCCCACTCTCGCAGGCATACGTTCAACCATGTGCTGGAAGGTTTCTTGGAGAATGGCAGCCCGTTCTTCATGGAGTTCTGCACTGAGGAGAGGTATTGATGTCGGTCGGTGAGGCCTGGCACGGCGTTCCAAAAATCCCAAAGGCGTTCTATAGGATTCAGGTCAGGACTCTGTGCAGGCCAGTCCATTACAGGGATGTTACTGTCGTGTAACCACTCCGCCACTGGCTGTGTATTATGAACAGGTGATCGATCGTGTTGAAAGATGCAATCGCCATCCCCGAATTGTTCTTCAACAGTGGGAAACAAGAAGGTGCATAAAATATCAATGTAGGCCCGTGCTGTGATAGTGCCATGCAAAATAAAAGGGATGCAAGCCCCCTCCATGGAAAACACGACTACACCATAACAACACCGCCTCCGAATTTTGCCGTTGGCACTACACACGCTGGCACATGAGGTTGACTGGGCATTTGCCATACCCACATCCTGCCATCGGATCGCCACGTTGTGTACTGTGATTCGTCACTCCACACAACGTTTTTCCACTGTTCAATCGTCCAAATTTTATGCTCCTTACACCAAGAGAGGCATTGTTTGGCATTTACCCGCGTGATGTGTGGCTTATGAGCAGCCGCTCGACCATGAAATCCAAGTTTTCTCACCTCCCACCTAACTATTATAGTACTTGCAGTGGATTTTGATGCAGTTTGAAATTCCTGTTTGATGTTGTGGATATATGTCTGCCTATTACGCATTACGACCCTCTTCAACTGCCGGTGGTCTCTGTCAGTCAACACACAAGATCGACCTATACGCATTTGAGCTGTACGTGTTCCTTCTTGTTTCCACTTCACTATCACATCGGAAACAGTGGACCTAGGGATGTTTGGGACTGTGGAAATCTCGAGTACAGACGTATGACGCAAGTGACATCCAATCACCTGACCACGTTCGAACCGGCTCTTGTGACCGAGCGGTTCTAGGCGCTTCAGTCCGGAACCGCGCTGATGCTACGGTCGCAGTTTCGAATCCTGCCTCGAGCATGGTTGTGTGTGATGTCCTTAGGTTAGTTAGGTTTAAGTAATTCTAAGTCTAGGGGACTGATGACCTCATCTGTTAAGTCCGATAGTGCTTAGAGCCATTTGAACCATTTGAACCACGTTCGCAGGGTGCCCCATTCTGCTCTCTCATGATGTCTAATGACTACTGAAGTCGCTGATATGGAGTACCTGGCAGTAGGTGGCAGCACAACGCACCTAATATGAAAAACGTATGTTTTGGGGTATGTCCGAATACTTTTGATCGCATAGTGTTCATTGAAGGGCGGTACTCTTAAATTAAACTCAATAAACAGGGTGGAGAAGAACTCTGTCACGAAATTGTAACCCTGGATTGCCGAAGCCATTAGGAACGAAAATTATTGATGTTGTGTGTGTCGACAACGCACCATTTTTAAACTACTGAAACTCGGCGCCACGCCGTGGGATTGTGCTGTTGCCGTTCGTCGGTTGACGGGCAGCGCTGTAGTTGTCGGTTCACACAAACAAACGTCCCTCGCCCCGTCACTGTCGCAAAGTGATACGCACACGTGTCGAATAGGTCTTGCTGTTTGTCTCCACCTCACGTCAGACGCACGCACACGTAAGTTCGCTTCGGAGCACACACACGTCACCTACTATTTAGTCATACAGTATGCATGGCGGCAAAGTATTCATTTGAAGAACAACGAAATATAGTTTTTGTTTGTGGACTAGACGACGGTAATGCGCATGAAGCTCGGCGGATGTATGAGGAATGGTACCCAGCAAGACGCCACCCACCTCCGCAAACGTTTACAGCAGTTCACCGGCGACTGGGCGAATCAGGCTCGTTATCGGGATATCATGGTGATGCTGGAAGACCTGAAACATTTGAAGAGACTGTTCTCGACGCATCGAGGAAGGACCTACGACAAGTACTCGAGCAGTTGGACACGACATGGGGGCCACTCATCGATACGTCTGGAGGGTTGTGAGGGATGACGGCCACCATCTATTTAGTATCCACCCTGTCCAAGACCTAAATCTCGTGGTGGCCTATGAACACAGTCTAGGGTTTTGATGATGGTTTCTGCGACATGTTGCACGAGATCCCGACTTACCCGCCATTGTGTTGTTTACCGACGAGTGCACCTTCCTTCGGGATCGCCATTAAAACTCTCTAAACGTTCATTACCGGGAAAGGGTAAATCCTCACGTCACGTACGTCCACAGACACCAGGAACGATTTTCGCTCGACATTTCGGCGGGCATTATGGGTGACCATCTGATTGGGCCGGCCCTTCTACCTCCTCGACTTACCGGGCCAAATTACCTTCACTTTTTGCAAGAAACTCTACCTGGCCTGCTGGAAGAGGTTCCCCTGGACATACGACTACACATGTGGTTGCAGCGTGATGAGGCGTGAGCACATAACAATAGTGCTGTCCGCGGATATTTAAATGAACCCTTCGACAGCCGGGTAATTGGCAGAGGTGCTCGTAGGACATGGCCCCCGCGATCGCCAGACCTCACGCCACCAGACTTTCTTCTATGAGGATTCTTCAAGGTTCTAGTTCACCAACCCGGACGCAAACCACCTAAAAATGGGGAGACATTAATGAAGTGCATTAAGCATGCCACCAGTCACATTAGGGCAATGCCAAGAATCTTTGAGAGGGTTCGGCAAAACACCGTTCGACGTTACCAAGCTTGTGTCGCGTCAGAAGGTCGCCAGTTCGAGCACCTGCTTTAAGTAAACAATGACCTAGCTACAAAAAAAGCCCTTATCAGGGACGACACAATTTGTAAAAGACTTCCTGTACGCGAACTAACAGCTGTTTATGGGTTTGTTCCCGGTACGTCCTATCATGAAACTACAATGGCTTTGTCGGGGCCCCGGCGGCTTCGCCCTAGGCCCTCGGAGCGGAAGGCTGGCGCGCTACCACTGAGCGTGGATACATTGCGATCTCCGGCAGGCAAAGCATTCGCGGTTATGCGTTGTACAGAGCATCCGGCCACAGAGCAATTCCGCGGCCAGTCGGAGACCGTGGTGCCAAGTTTCCGTAGTTTAAAAATTGTGCGTTGTCGACCTATACAACATTAGTAATTTTGGTTCCTACTGGCATCAGCTATGCAGGGTTAAAATTCAGTGTCACAATTTTTCTCCACCCTGTATGTGGTAGAGCGTGTTCGCTCAAGCTGCTTCTACTGCAGTACGCAAAGCATAACACGGACACGACATAGCGCAACTTGATGGTATACCAGGATTTCTCTGTACTGCCTAACCAGGAAAGCCATAGGACAGCTTGAGGGTCCTGTATTGTCGGTCATGTCTACTTTCAAAAAATTTTATTTATTCTAAAGTTGAACAAGGTGGGTCAAAAGTTATTTGCCCTTCACAGAATCTTAATTTTACTTTTAAATGAAACAAAATTTGGTTACAAGTAATATGCTTTTAGTAGTATCTCAGTTACTCTTAAATGAAGCAAATGTTTAACAGAAGTTAATAGTAAAATAAAATAAATCAAACCTCGAATTCGGCTAACAGAAAACTGTGGGATGAGCCCTATGGAAGGAAGATTGTATGGATGCTATAGCAGCAAGATATCCTTATCTGCCCAGTTCGCTGATGCAAGATTAAAGAACCCAAATACAAACTGAAGTTAAGTCAGAATTTCTGACAGCACATCCAACACGTATGAGAAGCTAACTGCTCAGATCACGGATCGCGCCACCACGGACTGCGAAAACTCACATATGCTCCAATTCGTGACAGAGTTGCAGACATCCACGGATGGCCGTCATTTCCCGTCTCTCTCGATCATCGAGCGCGTCCGTCGAAACTCCGCCCTTACTCTACGAAAAATTCCTCTTTCCCAACTCCCACCCTCTCAAAAATCCTAGGTTTAGCGGCTGACTCTATGTACAATTGCCAACGTGATGGTCGAAAAATGCGATAAAATTTTCAAAAAATCGGAGAAAAAAGCAGACTTCGCCCTTTGTGCATACACGATGTACATTTTACCTCCACGAAGTTCTTACTGGACTTAAACCGTGTTATTTTCGACTGGGCGGTTCGCCCGTGCCCAACACTAGGCGAACAGACGTAATCTCATTGGGTGACCGAAGATTCTGGAGCAAAAACGGAGACATTTCTCCCTTGCCAGCTTGCTGCGCCAGGTGTTGGGCATTAAGAAGTGGCCACAGAACAGCCAAGTGGTCGTATTTGATTTATATGCGGAAGGAGGCGAGGCAGACGTGACGTCACGGCCCGTCTTGACTCCGCTCCCCAACACACAAGGTCGCTATTGTGGGGTGTTCCGATTTATGCGAAGGTTAGCCCACCCACAACAGCGACATGGTTGACGCAATGAGAATTACCAAAGGGCCGTGTGTCGCCACAAAAGGCTACCTAGTCTACCCTGGAATCACGTGTAGGGTGCGATTGTTTCCCTTCCGGCATACAGCCCAATAGATCGTCAAAGGAATAGCAAAAAGGTTGCTCTGAAATGAACCGCTGTCGTCACTCACATCACCACATGGTCCCTCTCATAAAAAAATGGCAAAAAATTCCTAAGTGTTAATCCTCATTCATGACGGGCTTGGCATCCCAGAAAATTTTCGAACCCATTCAGTCATTAAACTTATAAAACGGTCTTCTACAGTCTTCCTTTACAATAACGGGCATGGAAAAAAATAGTTTTACCTAACTGATTTTTCATCACTAGAAACAACGTGAGGACATACATCGTATCTTAACACAGCATGTAACTTGTATGTTAAAAAAAAGGTGAGTTTACCACTCATAGCAGAAATCTGGGAACTATAACTTAAAAAAATAAATTCTTTGAAAGTATGTGAATAAGACGAGAAGAATTGAAGATAAATTTACGTGTCCACTACTTTTGTTCTTCGTACTGAAAACTTAACCCCTTAACTGCTCTGGACATGTTAGCGCGCGCGCCTTTGTACCTGTCCCTGTCTGCACTGAACATGTTCACGCGCGCCATCAGTCATTCTATCTGGTACTCTGAACGTGTAGTTGTGCACCGACGTAACTGTTAGAGTAATTGCATTTTGGGGGTAACTAGACAGTTAAGCATGAGGACATGAGAGCTTGTTAATCACCAGTTAGAATCTGAAATTAACTCTTACTGTGCAGACCATGTTTGTTTGAAATCATTCGAAAAATAAAGAAACTTAAAGTAAGTATAGCATTTTAGCACAATTCATATCTAATTTAATGACAGGGATATCGTGCACTGTGTTAAATACGTTGCACAGACACAAAACTCAGTGACGCTTTCACCTGTTACAGAAAGACAGGTCAAGGAGTACGGCGGGAGTGCCAGCTGTGCAGGTGTCGTGAACAGCCCCGAGTAGGTAGGGGTGCACGGGCTAAGTCGAGCAGCATTCCGGCGTCCCACAGACTGAACGTTCAACGCTACTGGGCGACCGCCACTACGACAAAGCAGGGCTGTGCCTGACAGCTTACTCTAAACAAGCCATTCCTCCGAGGGAAGGAAACTTCCCATTATGAATGGGCACAAGGCAAAGCAAATCTACGCGTAGACACGTTCAGTCCGATTAAAACCAGCTTAAAAGCCTCCTGGTCAGTCATCTCAGTGCAAAGCAAATCCTCAGTTGGCATTTTGCTGACGAAAAGTTGCATGAGTATTCCAGGTCTGTATGGATGGTGATTATTCTTCAAATCCTGTCAAAATACTGAGAATAGAATTGGAAGTACATTTCTGCCAGTGGTGGGGATTTTATTGTACTTAATCACATCCTTTTATTCTGTGGCCGACCAATATACTTTCATTATTTATGCTTTGAATTCTGCATGTGTGGTGAATTGTCTCATTTTGCTATAATCTCCCCATTCACGTGATTCGTCATGAAATCTATTTTTCTCTGGGCTGCCCAAGAGTTCAGTAGACTGCCTTTAAATTGTTAATCCAGGTTTTGATGTACAAGTCTCCACCTGCAGAATAATCGTGCGTGAGCAATTTCCTCAGCGAGAATAAATGTTTGTTATGAAAGTCCTGCCCTCTCGTGAATGTCCTGTCTTTCATCACTGACGGCACACCACATGATTCTGAATTCGCACAATTATGCTGCTCATTATCCACGGCTATCCTATTCCCTGTTAGGAGCAGTAATGGCTACTCAGATTGCGGTCGCAATATTTGTTGTATTGACACAAGCTCCTCGGTTTCAGAGAATTGCACTGGCTGTATAATCTCGGACTTATTCCATTGCTCCAAAGGTTGCATCCTCTCAGAAAGTGAGTTGTTGGGCCCTTCTGCCATTTTTAAATCTTTATGAGCGTGCATCAGCCTGGTCACAATGTCTTTTAAACCTCATCTAGATTTTCATCAACAGAGTTAACTTTTTCATAACTTCTCCATGCAGCGCTGTCGAGGTGTTTTCCAAACATTTATCTGTCTCCTTCGGCATTTTTCTTTCTTGCTTCCGCTATCCTATCTCTCTCTTCTGTCGTTTCTCTGGCCTCTTCTGTCTTTTTGTGTCTGTCTTCCTTCTTTTTGTCTCTTTCTTCTGTCCTTTCTGACATTTGCTTTCAGACATATTCGGAAGAAAACACCAACCATTCATATAACTGATTCGCCTCGTTGGACCATGAATCCACAACCTTCAGTGCGAATACAAAATATCGTTCGAAGTCCGGCGTGAGTCTAAAATTAGCGAGCATGGAGGACATGGACAGGGACTGCAGATAGGTGGTGCTAGGTGGGTCGACCGGGCTGAGTGCCGAGACAGTCCGTGCATTTGCGATAAACACTGTATCTGGGTGCAACGCAAATGTCTAGCAATCAGGACAGCCGGGTTCAATTCCCGGCCCAGCATACATGTTTCACTCGTCGACTTTGATTCCGTATAAAGTCTCCTTGAAGCTGATGCCATCACTTCCTTTCTTTTACTTTCGTTTCTTCCCCCTCCAGCTCCAGTTTACATAATATGAGTAGGGGGGCTAGGATAGCACTATCCCAAAGTACCTTTATCCAAGATTTTGGCCGTGACGTCAGCTGACGACGCAAGTACGTGACGTCACGTGACGTCAGCTGATGACGCGACTGGCGTCATTCAAGATAGCTGCTGTGACGTCACCTGATGACACGAGTACCGTTACCCAAGATAGCGGATTTTGTTGGGAATGTGCCACGCCCCCCCTGCCACGCCCCTCTGGTGGGAAGTTTGAATTTGGGACGGAAAATAGGTCAATTGGGCTACCTCTACTAACCCAAGAAAATGGCAGGAAAGAGAGGGTACTTGGGTTACCTCTACTAACCTAAGAAAATGGCGGGAAAGAAATAGCAGTTGGGCTGCCTCCACTAACGTAAGTCACCCTACCGCCACCTCTTTCTAGGAACTGGAGGTAAAGGACTCGGCCTGTGCTGGACATAAGTCTTTATTTTGAAACTTTATTTAAACAATTAGAGGCAGTACCACCATCATGTGTGATCGCCATGGGGTCCTGGCGCGTCATCCTGTTGGAAAATGGGTGGGAATTTCGAATTTTGCTCTAAGAGCTTACCCCTACAGCTGAGAGGAGTTAGTATGTTGTTGCCCATACTAGGGCTGCTCATTAAGTCATTAAATTCGAATATAATTTCTGTAAATTTGTATAAATTTGTTTAAATTTATTATCTACCTTCAGCAGTAATGGCTTAGTTTGGAGTTACTATCACAAGAGGCTGAGATATCAGTGTTTATTGAGCTGTCGGGGTTCAATTAGCGAGATGTTGGTGCCAGACAGGGTGGGTTACAATAGCTGTATTACATGCACTTATTCAGCTGAGGAGTGCATCCACAGCTCACTGCATGTAGAATCGAAGCGAGTATTAATGCTTGAACATATGAAAAGGAAGAATACGGTCATACAAATTAATGCTTTGCATTAAATATGCATTACACAACGCATGCAAACATGTGTCTCTGCTGGAACTATCTGTCATTTGTGAAACTTGCATATAAGCTCCCACCCAAAAAGAAACAACTGCCTCCAATACAGCATGCTGAGAAGCTGCGCTAGAGGGTCCTGCATCGTACTGGCCTCCATCGTATGTACCTTCCATTGAGCAAAGCACAAGAGACATTCCAGCATCAGTGGAAGAACAGATGGCTAACCGTGCTGGTGTGGATATTGTGGATGAGAAGATACGAACCTCCAGTGCACCGTCACCTTTACTATTAACCTCATGCTACGAGTTAACGGTTAGCGGTTCGAAACGTCTTCATCTAGGAATTGAAGTTTCACAAGACAGTAGCCTTTCAAATGCGTTAGCGCTCGAAAATGTGCCTAAAAATATTAAAGTTCGGTTTTTAGACTACGAATGTATATAAATCAAGAAACATATGACAACAGAATATGTTACGTCCCACTCCTACCAGGACATCTACAACAACGGTCTAACAGCGAGTATATTATCAATGTATGATGATGCTACACTAAGAGTTAAAAGAACCGAGGGTCAGAATATTTACATGCAGCACTCAACTGTTGATAACTTTTTCAATCTAGACTCGGCGATAACTACTACGATTCAGAGACTAAATAGATACAGTGATATCATGAACTGGATTCACACATACAGCATTCACAAAAAATATATAGATCATGGGTTTAGTATCTGTATAAGTGTAGTGCCGAAGTCTTGTCTATTCGCCGAATAGGTGTGGAAAATGTTGAACTCAAATTTACTGATGGAATACCAGACTATTTCTATGCGCCGATAACGATGAGAGATATACATGCAAAATTTGATGGATATAAGAAAAAAAGGTTCAAATGGCTCTGAGCACTATGGAACTTAACTTCTGAGGTTATCAGTCCCCTATAACTTAGAACTACTTAAACCTAACTAACCTAAGGACGTCACACACATCCATGCTCGAGACAGGATTCGAAACTACGACCGTAGCGGTCGCGCGGTTCCAGACTGTAGCGCCTAGAACCGCTCGGCTACTCCGGCCGGCCGGGATATAAGAATCACCGATTTTCCAAATACTCTATTCCATTTGCACCGAATAAGAAAAAGAAGCACCTGATTTTTTCGAAGTTGATGATACTGGTTATTTCTCGAGACAAAATGATCCTACATATAAATGTCACGCAAGTTTAAGCACTTAAATGCGTGTTTACCCTCGCCTTTTGTGACAAAATGATCCTACATAAAGGCCTATTGCACGCCAGTACCTAACACAGACGGTATCATGGCAGGCTGGATGAAAGACCCTCGTCACAAGGACTTTTTTTGTAGGTGACTGGTCTTGCGATGATGATGAAGATCCTGCTTGAAAAAAAATCGCAGTACCACTCCAAACCTACCCAAATATCGATCGTAATTACGTAATTAATCACAAAGATCGGACCTAATTAAACAACTATATGCATAGCGCTTCACAAGGGCGCTAATACTCTTCAGGAACTTACGATACCATACAACTGGTGTTATCCTGCTGGGAAAAAATTATACCACTCGAAACAAGCGACAGAAACACTCAAACTCTACCCTACACCTACAAGCTAGTGGGAAAAGGCTGTGGTGTAAGGTGCAATCTTTGTTCTTTTTGGTGGTAAATACGTTCAACTGACTTGATGCTGGTGTTTGACAGAGATGAGTTTAAAAAAAGTGTATTACCTGCAACCATATAGCATCTATGCCTGTTTGATGTCAGAGTTGACTACACACGCCTACAGCCCACCCTACAGCCCAGCTAACCGAAGCCAGTACACACATCACAGCTCAGCCGATATGCCGTGCTGGCGGGCGCCAAGGTGAAATCCCTGCGGGCTGTGTAGCCACCTGTATCGATACGATCAAGCTTCGCCAATACAACAGCAGTTATAGGGATAAAAGGACAGCTTTCCCCCAAATGCATCTTGTTCGTCTAAAAGTATAGTGTCGCAGCCCGTACTAATGGCTTCAAGGCGCCGCTGTCACAGCCCCCCAAACGCCTCTCGTTCTGAGATGGAAAACACTTATTTGACGTCTCGTAGAACGCTCGAGCAGGGACCGGACGAGAGCCACAGTATAGTAGACAACTCACCCGCCGCAACCATACAGCTTATTGGGCTACCCTGTGTACAACGGTCGCTATATCAGGTTGCATATTGTTGTAAACAGTGTATTCCATTTTTGGGCAGTTCTCTGTCTCATCGTGTTACAAGAACGTGGAATGGCAACTATCGTTACTAGAGGTTTGTTCACCGTTGCTGCAGAACAGTTTTCTGCTAGAGGCCTTTCCTGTTTTTTGTCTTCCAGATCGTAAACGAGAACCATTTCGTGACCCAATCGGTCCCCATTCAAGATTTAGCCTCTTTACTATGGTCAAATGGCCAGCTGTTTGAGAATACTTTGGGTCGGGCAGATAATTTCGAGATTCATATCTCCCATAAACCTTCAGTAAAATCCAAATCTTGTCGCCAAACCCCATTCCCTTAGCCATGTGCGACGACATCGAGGCCGAGTTGCGGCGTTGACAGGATGTTATTTATTTAACACGAACTTGACTCTTATAATAAAGCAACTATCAAAAATATCCCTGACAATAATAAATGCCCTCTTTCTACGAAAATAAACAAAGGCCAGTTTGATTTAGTTTTATCAGCAAAATCGGTATAGTATTTTCACGTTTGACTGAGAAACTTATCACGTCTGCGCAGACATTTACGTGGAAACTCGAAAAAGAAAATAGGGGAAACAGATATTTCTACTCGCGAATAGAAATAAAGACTGCAAATAAAGACTTATGTCCAGCACAGGCCGAGTCCTTTCCGCCCCAGTTCCTAGGAAGAGGGGGCAGTAGGGTGACTTAGGATAGTTGAGGCAGCCCAGCTGCTACTTCTTTCCCGCCATTTACTTAGATTAGTAGAGGTAACCCAAGTGCCCTTACTTTCCCGCCATTTTCTTAGGTTAGTAGAGGTAGCCCAATTGACCTATCTTCCCTTCCAAATTCAAACTTCCCGCCAGAGGGGCGTGGTAGGGGGGCGTGGCACTTTCCTGCCAAAAGCCGCCATCTTGCATAACGGTACTCGCATCATCAGGTGAAGTCACGGCAGCCATCCTGAATGACGTCAATCGAGTTATCAGCTGATGTCACGTGACTTCATGTACTTCCGTCATCAGCTGACGTTACCGCCGCCATCTTGGATAAGGGTACTTTGGGGTGGTGCTCGCCTAGCCCCCTACTAATATGTATCGCACCTGCGAATTCCACATTATGTCTGTTCTTTCGGATACCTTCGAAAGAGCAGACAGCATGCATTCATATAACTCATTGTGTTGTTCAGTGGTCATCATAAGTGAAGGAAAATTGCATGCTTGTAAGTGAAAGTTTTGTAAAGTGGGTTTGGCAGTAGAGAAGACGCAGGTTGTAGTAGCGTGCCTATCCTGAATAACTGTGTCCGGCAACCTCATTGACTCGACAACGTCGATATCTTCCGTGGTGTAATTGATTTTGTTATGTTGATGAGATACAAGGGAATGTTTGTAAGTGTGTATCATGGCACTAAACCTTTTTCAGTAAACTGAAGTTAAACGCATCTTTCAAACTGTATGTAACACGTTGCACACAGACAAACTGAAATTATTGTTTTATTACTAGTAACTGAGGTTGGCAAATAAATTAAACTAAAGATTTATTTACATGTTTATGTAGTTTATAATATGAATGACAAACGCAGTAAGAAATACTGAAAATTGTGGATGTAATGGCAGACATCTAGGTATGGAAAAAGAAGAGACGGTTCGAGATAATGGTTATGCATTTGAAATGCTAAAAGTTGGAGGAAAACTGTTTGTACAATGCCTTTGTAAGGTGACTTTTCTACAACACTAGAACAATGCAGTAATTACTCTACCTTACAAGAAAGGACAAAGAGAAAACAAAAAAAAAGCTATGTATGTATCAACCTCCTTTCAGAAATGTACAGTATATTCAGTTTTATGGTGTTGGGGCTGGTGTCTAAAGGTAAAGCGTAAATCTGGAGACCGAGAGATCGCCTGATCTAATCCCGATAGGAACACGAAAATGTTCAGTCTGCCTTTAAGCTAGCTTTCACGTCCCAACGACGTCATGAGTCACCAGGACAGCGCGTGGTTTGGATTCTACGTTTTTTTTTCTTTTTCAATTGGATAATTAGGGTTTGCCGGCCGGTGTGGCCGAGCGGTTCTAGGCGCTTCAGTCTAGAACTGCGTGACCGCTACGGTCGCAGGTTCGAATCCTGCCTCGGGCATGGATGTGTGTGATGTCCTTAGGTTAGTTAGGTTTAAGTAGTTCTAAGTTCTAGGAGACTGATCACCACAGATGTTAAATCCCATAGTGCTCAGAGCCATTTGAACCATTTTTTGAATTAGGGTAAATTAGGCACAGGGAAGTTGCCGAAGTGTCATTCAATTGAAAGACTTGCATCTGACCATTGAGACAGGTGTCATTATTATTTTTTTATCATCACAATGCGAAGACATGAAACATATTTTAACCAGACAAAGAAGAAAGGCTAGCTTTCGAAGTGCTATAACATCAAGTACCGTTTTTAAATCTTACATGAAATAATAGAATGGAACAATGATGGATATGAATTACCAGTTCTTCTGGATTCATATGTTTACTATCACCACCAGCAGACATCCAAGTGGTCGTAGATAAGCTGGCGTGCGTATCGCAGCAGAGTAGTGTGGCAAGCTGTCACGAACGGCGCGTGCGGAATATTGTATGGCTAGGACTGCTGACGCAGGTACTGAGATAGACCGGGAACGTCAGTTATTATGCTGTCATTGACCAACTCGGGCTTGGCTTTCGCATTGGGCCTTGTTCTTGGATCCGAATAGCAATTGTTCAGTCATTCACGCTGGTGACGTTTAGTGCTTTTGTTGATGCCCTGCTCGATGTGATGTTTGGACCCTCTGCTCCCCAGCTGATTGGCCCGCATGTTTAGTTTGTTTTCCTCTTCCTCTGTTAGGAAGATTCGCGTCATAGTCGCGCCGAGTAGATACAAATGTGGTGATGGAGAGTGTACTTATGCATGTGACGCTTCTATTTTTTTGGAATACCCCGTCGGAGGTTTGAGTCCTCCCTCGGGCAAGGGTGTGAGTGTGTGTGTGTGTGTTGTCATTAGCGTAAGTTAGTTTAAGTTAGATTAAGTAGTGTGTAATATTAGGACCGATGACCTCAACAGTTTGGTCCCATACGGTCTTACCACAAATTTCCAATTTCCTAGAAGGAATTTCAGTTACAGGAAATCACACAATTCTAAAGGCTGTAAATTCCACTAAGCAGTTAGATATTACAATCAATAATACATCGGAACGATCACATAGATAATATAGAAGGGAAAACAAACCAAGTTCTGCGATTTACTAACACAACTGACACAACACTAAGAAAATGCAAGAGGTCTATTAAACGGTTTGCTTACACTACGTTTGTCCGTCATTTTATGGAGTATTGCTGTGCATTGTGGGATCCGCACAAGATAGAATTGACAGATAACATCGCACAAGTTCAAAGAAAGGCAGGTCGTAGGGGAGAGTGCCATCGACATAATAAGCGAATGGCAGTCATGAAAACAAAGAGAATTTTCGTTGCGGTAGGACATTCTCATGAAATATCAATCACCAGTTTTCTCCTCAGAGTTTGAAAATATCTTGTTGGTGTTCACCTTCATAGGAAGCAATGATGATCACAATAAAACAAGAGAAATCAGAGCTATCACGAAAGATATAAGTGTATGTTTTTCCTGCGCGCTTTTCGAACGTACAGGGTGTTTCAAAAATGACCGGTATATTTGAAACGGCAATAAAAACTAAACGAGCAGCGATAGAAATACACCGTTTGTTGCAATATGCTTGGGACAACAGTTCATTTTCCGGCGGACAAACTTTCGAAATTACAGTAGTTACAATTTTCAACAACAGATGGCGCTGCAAGTGATGTGAAAGATATAGAAGACAACGCAGTCTGTGGGTGCGCCATTCTGTACGTCGTCTTTCTGCTGTAAGCGTGTGCTGTTCACAACGTGCAAGTGTGCTGTAGACAACATGGTTTATTCCTTAGAACAGAGGATTTTTCTGGTGTTGGAATTCCACCGCCTAGAACACAGTGTTGTTGCAACAAGACGAAGTTTTCAACGGAGGTTTAATGTAACCAAAGGACCGAAAAGCGATACAATAAAGGATCTGTTTGAAAAATTTCAACGGACTGGGAACGTGACGGATGAACGTGCTGGAAAAGTAGGGCGACCGCGTACGGCAACCACAGAGGGCAACGCGCAGCTAGTGCAGCAGGTGATCCAACAGCGGCCTCGGGTTTCCGTTCGCCGTGTTGCAGCTGCGGTCCAAATGACGCCAACGTCCACGTATCGTCTCATGCGCCAGAGTTTACACCTCTATCCATACAAAATTCAAACGCGGCAACCCCTCAGCGCCGCTACCATTGCTGCACGAGAGACATTCCCTAACGATATAGTGCACAGGATTGATGACGGCGATATGCATGTGGGCAGCATTTGGTTTTCTGACGAAGCTTATTTTTACCTGGACGGCTTCGTCAATAAACAGAACTGGCGCATATGGGGAACTGAAAAGCCCCAGGTTGCAGTCCCATCGTCCCTACATCCTCAAAAAGTACTGGTCTGGGCCACCATTTCTTCCAAAGGAATCATTGGCCCATTTTTCAGATCCGAAACGATTACTGCATCACGCTATCTGGAAATTCTTCGTGAATTTGTGGCGGTACAAACTGCCTTAGACGACACTGCGAACACCTCGTGGTTTATGCAAGATGGTGCCCGGCCACATCGCACGGCCGACGTCTTTAATTTCCTGAATGAATATTTCGATGATCGTGTGATTGCTTTGGGCTATCCGAAACATACAGGAGGCGGCGTGGATTGGCCTCCCTATTCGCCAGACATGAACCCCTGTGACTTCTTTCTGTGGGGACACTTGAAAGACCAGGTGTACCGCCAGAATCCAGAAACAATTGAACAGCTGAAGCAGTACATCTCATCTGCATGTGAAGCCATTCCGCCAGACACGTTCTCAAAGGTTTCGGGTAATTTCATTCAGAGACTACGCCATATTATTGCTACGCATGGTGGATATGTGGAAAATATCGTACTATAGAGTTTCCCAGACCGCAGCGCCATCTGTTGTTGAAAATTGTAACTACTGTAATTTCGAAAGTTTGTCTGCCTGAAAATGTACTGTTGTCCCAAGCATATTGCAACAAACGGTGTATTTCTATTGCTGCTCGTTTAGTTTTTATTGCCGTTTCAAATATACCGGTCATTTTTGAAACACCCTGTATAACGGTAGAGAAATAGTTTGAAGGTGTTCCGATGAACCCTCTGCCTGGCGCTTGATTGTGAATTGCAGAGTAGGCAGATGTAGATGTAGATGGGACCGTATTTTACTAGGAACAGTTGCACCTCCAGGAGCAAGAGCAAAAACTGCAGCAAGAACCGATGCAGGAGCTTCTCAAATAGAATGCTGAATTGATCCACTTTCACTTCTCACTCGTGGCTGTCCAGGCGCCTGCAAAATAGCCTTCTTCTCCACTGTCCCTAACACTGTTCGCCAGTTCAGAAGAGTCTTTGGAAATGTTGGAGGATTCCCAGCGGCAATTCTTGCTGCACTGCCAGCTAAGGCGTATCGCCTATCCAGATGATAAAGCCACCTTGTTAGTGTCCAGCAGCGTAGGCTTCTACGTGACCGTGCAGAATTTGAACCATACCGACCCTGAGAAACTTAACTTACAAAAACTCTGTCAGTTGCTTATATAGTATTCTGTACAACAGATTCCTGTAGTGGCGCCACGGTTGCAGTTTAAGCAACATCACAAGTACCCCAGGCCTGGATCGCCGACCTTCAAGGCCTTGCGCTCAAGTGTCGGTTTGAGTGTCTCCCGTGTGCTACCTCGTAAGCGTACTCACTGATTTGGTATGTGCTCGTCTGGTAGGTACCCGACCACCAAGTCCAAACAAGGATACTGGCCCAGGAGCTCCTTGTGGTAGGCCGGGCGCGTTAGCCTTCTGCCGTGCGTTGATGACGCTGATTATTTGAGTGCGGTGACGTCACGACTCTGCCCGTCTGCAATCGTGTCGAGCTCGGGGAGTACAAGTAAGACAAAGCGTCGTGATTGCCGCTTGCGACGTTTTTCGGGTTCTCAGCATCTTTCTCCTTTCCCATCTGTTCTTGCTGAATGGGCAAATCGGTGGTGCTCTCCTGTTTATCATTTGGTACATATTAGACAGAATTGCCTGTATGTACATTCCATGTGTGGGGTGTACCGTGAAGTGGGACATTTGGCGTGGGTTTTTGAAAATTCGGCGAGCCGCAGGGCAGTCGTCGGAGGTTCTGTTTTCCCTGTACTCTCAGGTTGTCTGTGGCGCCCCATAAGCATCGCTCCATTGCATTCTGCTCACGATGGTCATGGATGGGCGATCGACTGAGTTTCAGATAGATACGGGGACAAGGGTCAGCTTAATTCAATTAGAATCATACAGGTTGTTGGGCTACCCTGTGTTACAACGGCCGCTATATCAAGTTGCATATTATTGTAAACAGTGTATTCCATTTTTTGGGCAGTTCTCGGTCTCATCGTGTTACAAGAACGTGTAATGGCAACTTTCGTTACTAGAGGTTTGTTTACCGTTGCTGCAGAACAGTTTTTTGCTAGAGGCCTTTCCTTGTTTTGGCTTCCAGATCGTAAACAAAGTCCATTTCTTGGCCCAATCGGTCCCCATTCAAGATTTAGCCTCTTTACTATGGTCATATGGGCAGCTGTTTGAGAACATTTTGCGTCGGGCAGAAAATTTCTAGATTCATATCTCGCCCAACCCCATTCGCGACGACATAGAGGCCGAGGTGCAGCGTTGACAAGAATTCGGTTGTGTTTCTCCTATTTCGTCCAGTCAGTGGACCATCCCTTTGGTGGTGACACGAAAGCCAAATCACGCTGTGTGCTTCTTTGGTGACTTTAAACACAATCAATGCCCAACGTATAGCGGATTCGTGTCCCCTTCCGCAACCAAAGGAGCTCTTTGCAAAGATGTCACCGGAGGTCAGTATTTTTCCTGCATTGACTTTGCATAATGCAAACCTGTAGTTGCGATTGTAGGCAGCTTCTCAGTGTTTCTTGGTGCTAAACATTCCCATTTTGGTGCTACCAGTTTAATCACTTGTCTGTTGGATTTTATTCTACCCCAGCGATTAATCAAAGATATCTAGAGCATTTTATTAAGGATATTCGCTGTTATGCCAGTTATGTCTGTGAATCTGGATCATGAGATTCACATGACAGGTGCATTTTTGGAATCTGCGGATGGTTTTCATGCGTCTTCTGGATAACTGCCTTCTTTGACAACCGGCCGGTGTGGCCGTTGGGTTCTAGGCGCTTCAGTCTGGAACCACGTGACCGCTACGGTCGCAGATTCGAATCCTGCCTCGGGCATGGATGTGTGTGATGTCCTTAGCTTAGTTAGGTTTAAGTAGTTCTAAGTTCTAGGGGACTGATGACCTCAGATGTTAAGTCCCATAGTGCTCAACGCCATTTGAACCGTTTTTGAACCTTCTCTGACAACTGGAAAAATGCAGTTTTTTCCCCAAAGTTGCATTCATTATTTGGGTCATGTACTTAGCAAAGATTACCTGGTCCTTACGGATGAGCACATCTATGCCATCGTCAACCTGCCAGCCCCAACAACCAGAAGGAGCTCCAATCTCTTTTCGCAAGATTTCTTATTACGGCAAGTTCATTCCCCAGGCTGCTCACATCTGCCGTCCTCCCTACCGGCTCCGCCAAAAGAATGTCAGATTCGTACTGTCTGCAGACTGTCAATGGGCTTTTCTGTCTCTCGAGTTGTATACGTTTTCTGCTCTCTGTTTGGCTTCTTGTATGTAACATGAAACATTAAACCTGGCTGCCAACTCGTCCCTGTATAGCATAGGTGCAGCCTTGTGGTACTACAACCCAGGTGGCATGGAGGACTTCATGCTTAGGCACCGAAAACACTTCCAGTGGCGCAACATAACTATTCACAGGTGGAATAGGAGGAGCTGAATATAATTTTCGACATTAAAAAGTATCATGTTTTCCTGTACGGATATAAGTTCCTAATAGTCACCGACGACAAGCCACAAATTTCACTATTCTCTATTTATTATAAGCTACCAAATACAGGGCTATTACAAATGATAGAAGCGATTTCATAAATTCACTGTAGCTCCATTCATTGACATATGGTCACGACACACTACAGATACGTAGAAAAACTCAAAGTTTTGTTCGGCTGAAGCCGCACTTCAGGTTTCTGCCGCCAGAGCGCTCGAGAGCGCAGTGAGACAAAATCGCGACAGGAGCCGAGAAAGCGTATGTCGTGCTTGAAATGCACTCACATCAGACAGTCATAACAGTGCAACGACACTTAAGGACGAAGTTCAACAAAGATCCACCAACTGCTAACTCCATTCGGCGATGGTATGCGCAGTTTAAAGCTTCTGGATGCCTCTGTAAGGGGAAATCAATGGGTCGGCCTGCAGTGAGCGAAGAAACGGTTGAACGCGTGCGGGCAAGTTTCACGCGTGGCTCATGCCACAACTGGAGACCGAAAGCGCCGACTTCGTCTTTCAACAGGATGGTGCTCCACCGCACTTCCATCATGATGTTCGGCATTTCTTAAACAGGAGATTGGAAAACCGATGGATCGGTCGTGGTGGAGATCATGATCAGCAATTCATGTCATGGCCTCCACGCTCTCCCGACTTAACCCCATGCGATTTCTTTCTGTGGGGTTATGTGAAAGATTCAGTGTTTAAACCTCCTCTACCAAGAAACGTGCCAGAACTGTGAGCTCGCATCAACGATGCTTTCGAACTCATTGATGGGGACATGCTGCGCCGAGTGTGGGAGGAACTTGATTATCGGCTTGATGTCTGCCGAATCACTAAAGGGGCACATATCGAACATTTGTGAATGCCTAAAAAAACTTTTTGAGTTTTTATATGTGTGTGCAAAGCATTGTGAAAATATCTCAAATAATAAAGTTATTGTAGAACTGTGAAATCACTTCAATCATTTGTAATAACCCTGTAGAATTGTACAATGACTGTAGAGGTGGTCAATATTTCTCAGTAATTTTTTATACGACATTCGTTACTGGTGCACAGCCTAGTCTGCTAATGCAGATGCGCTATCGCGGTTGTCAGTGGTACCCGATCCAGTTTTCGATTGACAGGAGGATCTAGTTTTCGCATTAGTCGATACCATGCAGCAGACATTGCTGAACTTTCCTTTTATGACGCAGGACAAAGTGACCGCTATGGATACTGACCAACATTTCTGGAAAATCGTTTCAGCAGTTTAAATGGGATGACAAAGAGCCCCTTTGGGAGTGGATTTGGGGTGGCATACCATTTTCTTACTATGTGCCGGGCTGAACTTTATTGAGCAGGTCCTCACTCTTACCAGAGAGGAATAAAGCTGTCGATTGGTCGTTCCTCTGGCATTGCATCCTCGCATACACCAACTGATACAAGTGTCACACTGGGGTACGCCTCATATGAAGGCTTTGACACAGTATCACTTATAATGACCAACTATCGATTGCGATAGTGAACATCTTGTATGAACTTTCACGGTCTGTGCACAAACCCGAGCACTGCCATCATGTCAGTTTTCGCCTCGGTCAGTCCAGAAGTACCCTTATTGACTTTGTGGGACGCTTTTTCTGAAGAATGTGCTGGTTGGTTGTGGATTTGTTATCCAATTTCTCATATGTTCTATGATGTCTGCATCAACTATTCGTGCACTGTCAGCCATGTTTTGCTATTGACGGTTCCCTCTGGACCCTCGCATCTAACAACGCTCGGCAATTTGTGTCGTGAGGGTTTGAGGATTTTTGCATTTACAACGGTATCCAGCATCTGACTATTACCCAGATTTATCGGCCTTCTAACTCGGAGGTGAAGCACTTCATGCGATTGTTCAAGGCCCAAATGAAGAACACTGGGCCTACCTCATCCCGCGACGATGCACAGTCTAGTTTCTAGCCACCTACTGGGTGACGTCGGTTAACGGTGCAGTCCGGCGGAACGTTGGATGGATGTTAGCCGCGACGTCTCTTGGATTTCTTGTACCGGAAGTCGCGTGCCCCGGACTGTCGTGGCCCGCCGCATTTCTCTCGTGTGTCTGCTGTTTGAGCCTGGTCTTCCAGCCGGTATCAGGGGTGACTGCCAGGTGTAGTGGGGCCACAAATTTCGACATTTACTGGTGGTACATGTCGGTTAGGAGTAGATGATCCATCATACTGATCAGTTGCATCTGTGACATGTTGGATCCATGATGCCACCTTCTCTGCGTCAGCCAGGCGACGGGCTCAGTCAGGTGTTTTCCCGGTACTGGGCTCCCAGTTGTGGATGCCTGCACACCTGGTGCTGCTCCCACCACTCCCTACGTCCTACTTTCTCTGAAGGTGATTGCTCCTATGACTCCCGATGCAGTGTCCTCCCATCCCTGCCCGCCCTTGGACGAGTCCTCGCCTCCCCCTGAGTGGGCGGACTAGCGATTATGTCAGCGTCCACAATGTTTCGCCATTCCAGTGGAATCAATTGCATCGGCGTCGCCTCATTCGGTAATAGAGCGCTCTCCCTGGTTTATCCACTGAGGACGCGCCAGCTACCTGGCCATAATCGATGGCCTTTCCGGGGGGCGGGTTTTAGTATACCCACCAGTGGACGCAGATGAACTTGTGTGCGTCCCACGACACAGTGCGGCAACTTGTCATGGAAGGCATGCATCAAGTGATGTATGGGTAAAACTGTTGATCTAGGTAGTTACTTGCCGGCGGCTATAGGCGGGCTAGCCGCTTCTTACACTGATATAGACCTGTTCGGATCTGGCTTTCACACTGCGCCGTGCTGTTGGTTTCGCGTGTTAATTATTCAATCATTGGCGCTGGTCGTGTATTGTGCTTTTCAACATGCACGTCTCTACGTGGTGTTCAGACTCTCCATTCCACACCGTAGATTGATCTGCACGTCGAGTTCGTTTTCCTTATCAGTGGTCCAGATCCCTGTCTCCCTAGTCGAGCAACCACCAGCTAGAGTAGTTACAGTTGTGCCGTCTAGACGGTATCGCAGCGTTGTCTTACAGAGCAGATCAAAAATATGTTTTGAGAAAAAAGTGCATGAACACTATGAATGCGTATAGCTGGAGAGCATTATGTACAGAAAAGTCTATCGGAGGGGTTTATACCGCAGTAGAGACTATTGCTGTTGCTGAAAGAGGTGGTGATGATCAAGTTTTAACGTTCCAAGCTCGACTGGTATTTCATGTTGTAATATATCCCTTGCTTGATGTTTGCTACAGAATGAGGTTTCCGCTCCGTAGTTATGTGAATGAATGTAAGAGTGAAGATCATTAGAGGCGGAGCCCAGATTTGCATCGGTCAAAAATTGGTGAAGGATGTTGTCATTTGCTTTAACTGAATCAGGAAATTCACAGAAAACTTACATCTGTATGACAGGACAAGAACGTGAGCTGCAATATTTTTGAATTCGAGCTGAGGATCTCAACAGGGAACAGTGTTGATGTATCTGTCACAATGCTACACGTTGCAGTATCAAAGACCGCTTTGGTGAGATTCAGTCTGTTGTTTACTTTCTGTGTTTTTCAGCTATTCATTATGAGGACATGCGAGTGCGATTAAGGTGTACATGTAGTCTATAGATTTAGGGTCAAGCGAACCGATTTGAAAGAAATGTATGTTAGAAAGCAGTGTATGTAACAATGGAATTACTTCATTCAGTAATGCCCAAATCAGTATTATCTTAGCTATATTACAATATCGTTCAAGGAGAGTCACTAACCGCTTGTTGCAGCCGTTTCTTTCCTTTTTTTTCATCTCATAAATCTAGTCAGTAAATTAAAAGTCTGACGGAACTCCTAAATCCTGCGACTTTTGTAATATCCTTTGTCACGGTGAGTTTTACAGTAGTATCATAAAGTAAAGCACGGGAGTTTGGCGGCACACCAATTGTTGGTTAGGGAACGTTATCATGCAGCGTTAACTGCCCTTTTTTGCATGTGCTAGTGGCCCATAATTTCGTATCTCCCTGCTCTAGTTCGTAACTGGTCTTAGAAATGTGCGATAAGTGCGAAGGCTGAAATATATCGACCGTGCTAAATTGTCATTGATAAGCAAGTTAAGGCCGTCGAGCCGTTACACGGTATTACTGTTGACTTGTTACTGAGTGACAGTTGCAGAATGCGCTAAGTACAAGAATCGTTTCCAAGACCAGGACGAATAACAGAAAAATATGAACATTTGCTACGATCAGCGTGCACACAGATTCTCCGTGCGTCAGTTTCTCCTACTATAGATGTTTTCTCTTTGTTCGGGAATTTAGAATGACTGTCAAATATAACAATGTTTTAACGCATGAATACAACGAGTAATTCGAGTTGTAAATAAAAAGGGCGTAATGTCGTTGATTTTAGCTAAATTTGTGGACCATCAGTTGTAGTGAATCCTGTACTTACGGCAATTAATTTACATAATGCGGAAAAAAGTGATGGCCTACCAGTCTGGTAAAAGATGTTGTTGAGCATGTGAACAAAAATGTGCTGAGAAATTGTCTCTTGACACTTAATACCTTAACCAGCATTGAACAGAACGATTAGCAAGAAACGGAGCGGGGTGGCGCAGTGGTTAGCACACTGGACTCGCATTCGGGAGGACTATGGCTCAAACCTGCGTCGGGCCATCAAGATTTAGGTTTCCTGTAATTTCCCTAAATCGCTCCAGGCAAATTCCGGGATGGTTCCTTTGAAAGGGCACGGTCGATTTCCTTTCTATCCTTGACACAATCTGAGCTCGTTGTCCCTCTCTAATGACCTCGATGTCTACGGGACGCTAAACGCAATCTTCCTTTCTTCCTTTTTGTTAGCTAGTATCTGAATGATTATAAACTATGTAAACGGTAAGTGAAAAATTAATATACATAGTACAAAAAATAAACTTTACGTGCGCAGTTTTGTACAAATACTGGAAGGAATGAAATCAATTTTCTTCGCACTTTACAGCTGGTAATAAAACAATACCCCATTCAATGGTACCATTCAGTACCATTTCCGCTGAAAAGTATGGAAACTACAATTCTGTAGCGCGAGGGTGGAATGTCATGCAGACGAATGTCATACAAGCGATTGCATAAAAACACATGAGTTTAACGTCGAATACTTCAGTGAGAGCTCATGACGTACGAAGTTAAAATATAGAAGTTTCGTATATTCACGACTATTCACGTCCATATATTGCCGCGATCACAGTCCAAGATTATTCGGAATTATGGTCGGAATAGTCTGGAGCGTCGTTTCTACAGCTCCAATATTACACCATGGAGCTATCTACTCCTTCTATGCCTTAAAAATGTCTACATTTAACGCGTTTTGTAAAACTGAAGAGCTGAAACGTATGTTTGGGACTGTCACCAAACCCAGGCGGTGCAAGTCTAAGAAACGCTAAGAATACTAAATGAGCTGTGGCATTCCTTCTCACTGTATCTTTATATGCAGCTCAGGAATCCAATATTAAACATGATGCACACTCAGTAGACCACATGTGCTGCAAAGTGTACCATAGTTTAATAACTCTCCATAGCTAAATGAACTGAACTAATTTTTTTAGCTTCTTTCTTGCAAGCTGTCTCTTCCTTTTCTTTTCGTGTGTGATGTTATCAGAGTATTTTACATATTTTTTCTTGTTGTTAATTTACGAGGATCATTTCAAAATTTCTACACACTGTAAGAGAGAATTGAATAAAATAATTTATTTTACAAAATACCTTTACGGGCCTTCTTTATAATCTCCATTCTTGTCTATGACAGCTACCCAACGCTTTGGCAACTTCTCTATTCCGGGCAGGGGACCTGCATTGTTGAGATATCTGATTACTCGGATCACCTCACTTGAAGCTTCATCAGTTGTATCAAAATGTTCTGCACGGAGTTGTTCCATCAATTCGTGTCACATATTAAAGTCTGGTGGGCTCATATCAGGACTGTATGGTGGGTTTGAAGTACATCCTATTCATATTTTTCGAGCATTTCTCTCGCTGATAGGGCAACATATGGATCTTGCGTTATCGTGAAAAATGAGTACAGGAGCTGGAAGCATGCCTGGCCTTCCTTGGCGAACCTTTGGGCCTAAAACATTTAACAGAAACAACTTGCAGTACGCCCCTGGGGTACTGCATTTGTAGCTATAGCTCTGTTCATGTCATATGCAAAGATAATCATCAGTTTCACCTTTGATTGTTGCTCGTGGAATTTTTCGGGCTTGTTCAATCGAAACGTTTCTATTATGACGACTCAGACTACAGTTCTGCCACAAAATCTCGCATCCAGGTTTCATCAAGTGCAATCAGAAACTTTTATCGTTCTGTTCGATAACGCTGAAGCAATTCTTCTGCAGTTCTTTTGTGACTTGCTTTCTGCTCGTCACTCACATCATGCGGAACCTATCTGGCAGCAATTTTTTCGTTTTTAACTTTTCAGTTATGATTCTGTAAACTGAAATGACAGACATTGTGGCATCATATGCAATTTCCTTACATGATTTTCGTCGATCGTCTTTCAAAATGTCATTAACAATAACGTGAGAGGTGCAGCCTGTTGCATTTGATGGCCTGTCACATCTTGCTTGTCCTCGGTGCTTACCAGACCTTCACGGAAACGAACAGACCACTGTGATACTGTGCTAAGATCCACTGCGTTATTCCCACTCAACTCTCTTTCCACGTAGGGATTCGATTTTGATGTAGGAACGCTGTTCACTACATGTAATCTGACATGAATCGGTTTCAGCTTCCGTTTTAAAACAGAATTGCTCACGACACAGCCACGCAAGCCAGCAGACGCATATACGACCGTCAAACCTAAAGCCTCGCTCACAACTGACTTGAACTTCAACTTGATCACGCCACCTCAACCGTCACGCATGAGCAATGGGCAAGACTTTTTAAATGACTCTCGCATATTAAGATTACTTCTAACATTAATATGTTTCAATATGCTTAGTAAGTGCTGAGAATGAACTCGTAGACGGCACAGATGTCACGTTAGTTTCGGTACTATCCTAAGTGCTTTTTATGGTGAAATCATTTACGAGTTGTAGGCACAGGGTAGACGTCTTTTGTTTGAATAGCTTTCCTATCGGTGGTGGGGGGGGGGGCAGAGAACGATGTACCGAAATGATGCGCCAAGATACCAGATCTTGTAAGGAGAAAGAGTAGTTCGAATTATGGTGGAATTCTGGGAATCCAGATGTTCTTGCAAAATATCCAGTTCACAAAAAGAGTTAGTTTTGACTAAGCGTACTGAACTAATTATATGATTGGCCCTAATCAGGTCATAACATGTTTGAAGTGTCACTGATTGTTAGAAGATTGTATTTACAAGCGTCTTTCTTCTAAAATTACATTCCTGGTATTTTCAATAACGTGTTATTAATTTGAATCTCCATTGGTAGCCTTTCGGGACAGTGTTTCCTGAGGGTAAGGTGTGGTACCATGTAAGCATAGTCACGCAACTGTACTGCCAAACAGCGAGTAAACTCGCATGAAAGATACATTACGTGCGTTGCGTACAAATTCATGATCGTTGGGATATCTACGTAGGCTACAAAGTTGAATTTGTATCGACTCTACGTACCACTCCACACCCCGAGATCACATGGTTCCACTGTAGCATGTGACGCGGAAAGGAAAGTGTACAAGCGGAGCCAATATGAATGGAGAATCATTCTAGTGGCTGTACGGGCCACTTGTAGGAAGTTCCACCGACATAAGCGTCATCGACACAGGGTCATTGTAATGGCATGACGCCTGGGAAAGGGCTACTAGAAAACGAAGAAGATGGTCTGCAGTTCGCATGCTACTGTCGTCGGCTCCTATGGAAATAGG
The DNA here is from genome assembly GCF_023864275.1 of Schistocerca cancellata. Classification (NCBI taxonomy): domain Eukaryota; kingdom Metazoa; phylum Arthropoda; class Insecta; order Orthoptera; family Acrididae; genus Schistocerca; species Schistocerca cancellata. The sequence continues at coordinate 472,715,585 of NC_064629.1, read as the reverse complement.
TCGATGGATGGTGAAGCCAAGAGTAGGCGACATTGTCTTGCACGCCCACTCCTTGTCACCGAACGCGGAGGTTGGATGCTCGCTCCTTCTATAAGAGTGACCGGTGGGAGATCAGACGACAGAGTACAATGCCAATGCAGGCACAAATGTTTAGGAGCTCACCGTTCAGAGCACATTGTTGAACAGGGGACTCAGCAACAGACAATCCCTACGTGTTCCCATGTTGATCCAACGACATTGCCTGTCACGATTGCAGTGGACACGGGATGATCGAGACTGGACCATGGATCAATGGGAACGTCTCGCCCGGTCAGATGAATCACGTTTCTGTTACACAGGTCGATGGTTGTACCCTGGTACGCAGTAATACAGACGAACAGCTGCTCGAAATATGCAACGCGCCATGGACGCGCTCCGGTGGCGGCGTTATTATGGATTCACCTGCGCTGCCATCGGACCTCTGATAGCAGTCGAAGGCACCATCAGAGCTGTGGACAGCGTGAACATTTTGAGAACCACATGCATATCATCATGCTTAATCTCTTCCCTGATTGCGGTGGCAACTTCCAGCAGGATAACTGACCGTTACTCAAGGCCAGAAACGTGCTACAGTGGTTTCAGGAGCGCGGTATGGAACTCACGTCAATGCCTGAGATCGATTTCTGAATCAAAAGGTAAGAACTACTGCCTATCCAACGTTTCCATAACTTACATGCAGTTGACGATTCCTCCACATCCGCCCATCGTCTGTCACTGGCTTTCGTGTCTACTGCTACTCTTTGGCCCCACGTTGACCACTGTAGTGGTTTTGCAGTGGTTGCTGTTGTGGTTGTGCGAATATGCGAAGTGATCACCATCATTGAGAGGGTGCTTTAATGTTCTTGGGTTGTTACGAATATTCTCGACTGTTAATGAATGGTTTCGACCGTTTTAGAATGTTCTTGAACTATTTAGAATACAATTTTTTGTTGGCACACGTCCCGCAAAATCATCTTATCGGATGGGTAGTGCAACGCAGTACAGAGTCATCGAAAAATTGTAACCACTTATAGAGAGCAACTACGTAAACAAAGACTGGTTATGTGAGCGAACAATTTTAGCTGAAAATGATTTATTTCAACAAGAAATACTGAGAATATAGAATATGACGCCAGGAGAAGAAAAAAATCTAAATCGATCGATACAATGGATCAAGAAGGAAACGTAAACTCTTCAACAGAATTACTAAATTTGGTGATTGTTCCCTGTCTGTGTTCCTAAATAAACGTTTCAAACAACATAAATGTGAACCTGAAAAGAAAGTGAAGTCGGTATTTGTACCAAAACGTCCATTCTTTTTAGCGAAATTACCATTCCCTTGTAAAAGGCACCAATTTCAGGTAATATTAAGGTGCAATATAACTTTCAATAAAGCGTAAGGACAAACATTCCAACGTTGCGGAGTGTGTTTGAAAGAATTATATTTCTTCCATGGCTAACTATAAGTTGTGTGTTCGTGTGTTGTACATAATAAAACTTCTTTGCACCCGAAAGCAAAATATCAAATGCAGTTTCCGGCAATACAGTTTGAATAAGTTGTATGCTTTACAAGGGAAATGATTAACTGCCCATTTTATTCCAGTCCATTTTGTTCCAATCAAACAAATAGGGAAAAGGAACAAGCAAAATGGTTCCTTTGCAGCTGTTATAGGTTTACATATAAATTACAAATGTTATATATTTGCATTTGGATCGGATTAGAATCACTTGATCACTCTTCAGTCAGAAACAGAGAATCGCACAATGCCTACCGGCCGTCGTGTCATCCTCTGTCATATGACGTCATTCGGATGCAGTATCTGTGTCGGCAAGTGGTCGACACACTTCTCTCCCTGCCGTTGACGGCTTTTCCAGACCATGGAAGCGTTACTTCTCATTCAAGTAGCTCCTAGTTGGCATCACGATGCTGGATGGACCCCGTTCCAGTAATCCCGCCATGGAAAATTCCCTGGCTAGCACCGTAAATTGAACTCGGGTCCTTCGTACGACAATCGAAGCACTGGCCACTCAAATGCGGAGGTGTACCACATCAGAGTATACGAACCCTTAATATTAGTAATAGGAATTTCTTATAATTCGTAAAATTTCCAACATGCTACCGCTCAGAACAAGACTGACTGAAGTATATGGGAAAACTAATATTTGTACACCTGCCATGTAATTCGTCCGTTCACTCAATTAAACCTAAAATAATATGTGAATAAGAAATTTTGCAAGTTAGGTCACTTTAAATGGACTTAATCTGCTACGATGCTTCATAAAAAGTTAGCGAAACCTGCACTTATCGCTACACGAAGTAAATGCTCGTTCACATAAATATTGTGGTGCGCATGTTCTGTGGTGCTGCTTAATGTGGTAGTATTGCGGGTATTAGTTCTCTTAGATACTACAGTAGCTATATTCAGAATGGTAGAATGTTAGAAACGTCACTCGTGTAAGGAATTCCTGTTACTAACAGGAAGAGTTCGTATTCGGCGAGGTGACTCGACGCAGATAGAAATTCTAAACGTGACGCTGTAATAGTGAAAGAGTGCTCATCCGATTCTACTCTGATCCGAATGCAAGTCTATAGATTTATTATGTATCATTGTGACTCGTGACCATTCTTACCAAAGCTTTTGATTTATAAATCGATGTCAGTGAAATTCCAAATTTTCTGAGACGATTAGAATGCAAAAAAAAAAAAAAACTACGGCATTTCTTATTGCAATATCTTTCTAGAAAGCGCTTGGATGCAATATTAATGTCACGTGACAGTAAAAAGTCTTTTTAAATCATGTTGTTTCTTGATACCTAGTAACTGCTTGGAAAGAACTCGAAGACAGCAAAAGAATCGCACGAGTTTCGGTGTTATAGTCATGTGTGGTTTTTGTGGCGAGATCATTTTCGAATTGTAGTCACAGGGTAGAAGTCTTCCGTACGAAGAATTTCCTTACTCCATAGACTAAAAACGATGTTACTGAAGCTGTGCTGAAAGACGCCATATCTTGTCAAAAGCAAGAATACTTCGAATTTTCGCAGCCCTTACGGAGCACAGATATTCTGGCTAAAACTACAAATTACAAAAATTAAAAAAAAAGTTTTCACTAAGCGTGCTGAACTAATTGTGTAACATAGTTTCGGGCATTACGTATTTCAGAGACTTTAGAAGATACTAATCAGAGAGGTTAAATGTTAAAAATGTCACTAGTTGTAACAAAAATGAGTCGACAAACGTTTCATATCTAATGGCGCGTTTCCTAATAACCGAAAATCTTGTGGTATTAATTTACATGTGCGTTGATTACCATAGGGGACAATATTTGCAGGAGTTACATGGTGGTATCAGTCTAACTCAGTCACATAACTGTATCTCCTAAATGATTAGGAAACCCGCGTGGAGTCTCCGTTATGTGGATTGCAGGGAAATTCAGATCGTTCAGAAATCTTAGAGTTTTACAGTATCTTGCATGTAACAAAATAAGGTTAGTGGTTTAAACACCTAAGATCTAAATGTATACAACTTGGTTTTGGAATGCATCTGGAAGGCAACAATGAACGTAACATTGCATTAAGCGTACGTTACTAGAAGGTAGTATGTGGTAAAGGTAAAACGCGCATCCCATGACAAAATGAACTGCTACAATGATGTAGCAGCACGTTGCCTCAGTATAAAACATTAAAAAAATCAAATATTTTAATTTAAAATAAAAGTTGAATCGGATAACACCCACCTTACATAAGAGTGGCGTGATGCTAATGACAAACACATGATAGGCAGGAAGGGTAACATCCATGCATGACATACCATGGTGACGTTAAAAAGAATTAACTAAAACTGCCGAAAGTAAATATAAGTTACAAAGAGGAACATGGCCAAAAATATAACTCCAATACCCACTCAGGTCAGAACTGTGCTGAGGCGTCTACGCTGCTGTAAGATCTTGTATATTGTGTCGTCTGGAGAACGCTTATGCTCGTCTGAAGCTCGGAAGAGCAACTGTATTTTCAAGGAATGCTGTTTCCTTATCTGTCCATTTATATACAGCCAATCCATGGCATATTTTGAGTTGTTTGGAAACGACGAATGGTGGAAATTTTTTGTATTACATTAAAAACAATATTTGACAGCTGCAAGCGAGAATTAGGTTGTATAATGAGGAAGAGGAACTACTGAATCGGGGAGAAAATAATTTTATGGCATAACCTGGCAAAATAAAACGGTCAGGTTGATATGACAGATGCAGAATCATCAAATAAAAATAGTACTTGTATCAGTGGAAGGAAGTGTAAAGCATAAGAGCTATGGAGGAAGACAAAATACTTGAATATAGTTAGCAGGTTCAAATGGGGGTGGATTGTAGAATTCATGGTGAGATGCAGGGACTTAAAAATCTTCGAAATGCAGTCTGCAACAGCAATAACATTTCTATGTCCACAGAGGTTCACAGAGAAGCAAGTGGACACCCTTGAGTGGTTTCTCCAAAGCACCGACGTGAAACTTATCGAAAGGCGTGTTGCGCTGCGTCAACGCTAGTGTACTGGATAAATCTGTGCCTGCACCCAGTAACATGGTTTCCACAGTTTTGGGTGGTATGGAAGGAAATCTCATCTTCAGTGTATAAAAAATTGTAAGAAAACTGTACTCAAAGACTGTTAGTAACGAGAGGAGGTCCTACACAGTAATTAAATGGTTGAAACCTTTTTTTCTGTACCATGCGGCGTCTCTCGCATCCAAGTTTGCATTTCCTTCTATCTTGCCATCCCTCTTCTTGCTTGGTCCTGTCCTGCATCGCACGCCTCACTCCATCGTTCCAATGAAGTCCGGATCTTTCTCGTTCTCTATGTCGTGGAGATCTACAGTGCCATATTTTAGAGCGCCATCTTTCCTATGGCATTATTCTAAGGTGTTTATACCATGATAGCCATTTATTTTCAATTGCGTCTATAATATCTTTTGTTGCTCCCGTCGGCTCTCGTAGAACTTCATTTCTTACTTTGTCTCTTCTTGTTTCTTCACAACTTTGTCTCCTAAACTCCATTTCCTTTTATTTCTTCTCATTGGCCTTGGAGACTTCCCACTGTTCAGCACCATACAGAGCAATGCTGTAAACTAAGGTTTCGTGTATCCTCCTTTTCATATTTTTTGATGTCGTTTTATTCCAAATAAGAAGTGTAACTGCTTAACTGTCATCTGTCCTTTACTTATTATAAGTTTTATTTCCTAGTTGCTTCCGCCTTTATCAGAAATGATTATCCCTAAATACATATATGAAAGGCTACACTATGCTATAGATTCATCATCCATAACAAGATTCCTTCCCATACCTCCGACAACCAATTATTCAGTCTTTGTAAAGTTAATTTTCAAGCCCACTGCTCATCAGCCTCTTTACGCGTTCCTAACATATAAGACACATCCTCTTCGTCCTCGGCGAGGATGACCTGTTCGTCGACGAAAATTAGGGAGAACAAGATGTCATATCAATTCCATGTTTTTGCACTACAGTCCGTAGAAAATCCAAGAGTAAAGCATCGGTTGATGTCTTATGAACAAAAATAGATTGAGGTCCGGAAACCTTGGCATCATGGTGTATGTCTTCTTCAGAAGAATTCCTGTCAAGCACACCAGTTTGTATTCTTCTTACTGAAATGGATGGGAACCAAATGCAAATTCACTTTAAGCACCGACTGTAAAAGGAATTCTCGAGACGGAAAGCTGCCGCGATCTGGGAATTACTATGATTTTCCAAATGAAGCCTGAAGCTTGATTTGAGTATTTTGATTTGAGGGACACGTGATCTCTAGTGTGCCGGCCAGAGTGGCCAAGCGGTTCTAGGCGCTTCAGTCTGGAACCGCGCGATCGCTACGGTCGCAGGTTCGAATCCTGCCTCGGGCATGGATGTGTGTGATGTCCTTAGGTTAGTTAGGTTTAAGTAGTTCTAAGTTCTAGGGGACTGATGACCTCAGCAGTTAAGTCCCATAGTGCTCAGAGCCAGTTTTTGATCTCTAGTGGCTCATTACATAGTACGGTAACTGCATTTGGTTTGATTTCTTTTTCCATACCATTTTATCTTTGTATCTGTATTGGTCTGTAAATAGTTGCACAACTCTGCAAATGCATCGTTAACAAAAAACTCATGGTACATGCTGTTGACAACAACTTTACTCCTCGTCTTCAAGTTCGCGTTACTGTTCCGCTCTATCTGTGTTTAGCTTTTTCGCCAATGTTGGTCGTACGTTAACAGTGATACACAGCGTTATGCTTAGATTTACACATGAAGAGTTGGCATACAAGCACCTCGTGTATGGTTCACTGAGTAAAATGGAGAAACGGCACAACGCACTGCGCTGATCTGTTCACATTGCGACGGTAACCACATTACTCTGTTGCGTTACTCTCCATGTTGTGTTGAACGTTTTGCTGATTGCATATTACGGGCTTTTTCATTGTTGTAATGGTGTTTTACAGACACAAAGGTAAATGGGGTACCAAACCGTATAAAACTTTATTTCATTATTGCTCTGTAAAGAGCCACCGGTAACTTCGGATCCGCCATACCAAAATACCTCTGATGGCCTCTGAAATTTTGTCGATCGAGTTTGGGTTCAGCCTGCATATTATTAACCTGGCAGCAATGTACCTTTAATCAAGACGTAAATTCCGTCAGCTGTCAGTCACAGGAATGGAACGCTAAGTACAGTCACATTTGGGATCGCAAACGCGCGCTCTACCTCTGAGATGTCATTTCTGCTGCGGTGTAAATAGATTATGGCAGACATGTGCCCTCTCTTCCACTTCCTTGGGAACGTCGCTTTGAACTAATAAAAAGAAAAGTGGAAATTGGAGGACGAAGGGAGACTAAAGAGGGAAAGAATACAGGACATTGAAATGTGAGAGAGATATGGATGTATAAAAGGACATAATAAGGAGATTCGGATTGGACTATGGTGGACAGCAATTCAGTAAGTCCAACATTTCCTTGCTATGGAGACGTTTGTTTCTTGTTTTCGGCTACTAGCTGAAGCCACATTCTTTATGCCAAATAATCCAAAGTATTCTTTGCACTGGTAAGCAAGTAATTAATGGAAAAGGAAACACATTACTGTTGTAAGCAATACGAATTAAGACTATGGCTTTTCCATGTTTTTAATTTACCATACACAGGAGCGAATTACGACTGTGCTTTTTCCATGTTTCGAATTATAATCCAAAAACCATTATTGAAAAGTTTACTTTTGTACAATTTTTACAAATGATTTAAATAACGGGTCACTGCATTTTCCTAACAACTTGGAAGCTTATCCGGTTTTGGTGATTTGGACGTGGAAGATTGGTAACTTCATGTTGAATGGATAACTAAAGGATTCCAGATTTGTCGTTTTGCATTACTGATACAATTAAATGTAGCAGAGTAACAAGGGCGGATGCATGCACTGGTGCAGTGAAGAATAAACGCCGGCCGGGGTGGCCGAGCGGTTCTAGGCGCTACAGTCTGGAACCGCACGACCGCTATGGTCGCAGGTTCGAATCCTGCCTCGGGCATGGATGTGTGTGATGTCCTTAGGTTAGTTAGGTTTAAGTAGTTCTAAGTTCTAGGGGAATGATGGCCTCAGAAGTTAAGTCCGATAGTGCTCAGAGCCATTTGAACCATTTGAAGAATAAACAAGGTAGGGGCGACATCTGCGGAGGAGAGCTAAACTTAAGGTTGGGTCGGATGCCATTTATCTAAGTAAAGCCGCAGAAATATTGCATGTGCCCAAAGCGGATAGGCATCCTATTCTCAACGCTATTTAAATCTAAATTGAAATTTTAGCCTAAAGTTAATCGCAATGTTTTCACACTTGATGAATCCGTAGTCTTATCTTTGCAGTTTTAAGATTGTCAAATTAATCTATTTCCGCCGCATAGATTCAGCCTCTTCTTCACAGGGAGGTTCGTGTAATTGAGTGAAAATACCGAAATTTTGGATCCTTCCACGGCATCTGTCATCGCCTCCACGCAGTGAATTAGCTGTTTCTAGGGTTGCCACATTTTCTAACTAAAAATATTGGGGTTCTGGAAATTGTGGCCAAAATAGTCCCATCGTGGTATTATCGGCATGGTTTACCTTTAGGAGACCCTTATTTACAACTGTACACAAAAGCGTACATAAATAATGAATGTTTCCCCGAAACGTTTATACATTGGAACTTCTTTTGCAAAACAGGGTGAAAATGAACGAGAATTTATCATTATACATGATACTGAAAAAGTTTACTAAAACAACTTTCATAGCATTATAGCACTATCCACATGTACCGTAACATTTAACTACAGCAACTTTCATAGCATCATAGGACAATCCATATTTACCAAAAAATTTAATTACATCAACTTTCATAGGATCATAGCTCTATTCATATTTAGCATTTGATTTGCCCTAATTCACAAATGTGACATCATCTTTTACACATCTAAACAAATTTCTACAAACAGAAGTTGAAATTTGTAACAATCTGCAATTAACTTCAATACGGTCAACAGCATTTCTGTTCCTTACATCAGTACATTTGTTGGTCATCAATGAAAACACACTTTCAGTATTGGCATTGGATTCTGGAATGCTTACTACGAAGCACAACACTTTTTTTTCAAATTTGGCACGTGAATTTCTTTGTTCTTACATTCACAAAAAAGCGCCACCCACCTCTGACAAACATTACGAAGAAGATTAACTTTACAATAAAAAATTTGTCTGACACTACGGTCTCAATTATACACTTCTTCATTTTGTTCAAATTCACACGTGTTCAAAATACCCCGTAATGCATTGAACTTAATTTCTTTGTTGAGGCAAAGGAAAAGAAAATTATTAACAGGCATATTTTGTTGAGTATCGAAGTACTTATTTAAGTAAAAGTGCGAAGTATTCAAGAATCCAATGAAATTATTTTCTGTCTTCTTCTTTATGTCTCTGAGTGATCCTTGCCTTAACTTTCCGTACCCATTGTTAAATAGATGTACTAAATACAATAAAAATTGCACATTGACCTGAGATAGAGAGCCGGCCGGTGTGGCCGTGAGGTTCTAGGCGCTTCAGTCTGGAACCGTGCGTCGGGCATGGATGTGTGTGTTGTCCTTAGGTTAGTTAGGTTTAAGTAGTTCTAAGTTCTAGGGGACTGATGACCACTGATGTTAAGTCCCATAGTGTTCAGAGCCATTTGAACCATTTTTTGAGATAGAGCTGCAAGTCTACGCGCTACCGAAGGACAAGACGAAAGTTTCGTCACGAAAGCTTCGAGCTTGCCAACATGAAAAAGGGAGAATTCAAAGATGATAAACTGGAAATATCTATTGTTGATTTCGGAACGATAATCCTTGAATAGTAAGGAAATGTTAGTATATATATGAAATACGAGAAAAAAATGATTAAGTACGTCAGATTCGTTATACGGGTAAAATACGGTTACACCTGCAAAATACGGGAGACATTTCAAAAATACGGGAGACAGGAGAAAATCTATGTAAAGTACGGGAGACCTGGCAACAGCAGCTGTTTCTGAAGTCAGTACTGGGAAAGCTTATGTTGAATGTAGATCACGGTCACGTGGTCGTTCCTCTAACATCTGTTGTTTGCGGCTTATTGCGGAATATTTACATAATGTGTTTCCGTCTCTAATGATAGAACGATATTGGCATCCTCTAGGAATTGTCGAAGCTCTAAGAAGAAGTTTTAAGTCCAACGTGCACTGTTCTATGTGTGTAAATTCCTAAGAGACCAAACAGCTGAGGTCATCGGTCCCTAGACTTACACACTACTTAAAGTAACTTAAAACTGACTTACGCTAAGGACAACACACACATCCATGCCTGAGGGAAGACTCGAACCTCAGGTGGGAGGGATTGCGTAATCTGTGGCATGGCGCCTCAAACCACGCGGCCACTCCGAGCGACTGTAGTGTCCTATGAGCCGTACGTTCTTTCCACCTACCCAGTTATTCGTTCCCCGACCTGATAGGTCGCGCTGAATGTCAATGGCTGCTATTGATAGCAGCAGTGATTGTCCACGGCAAGTTGGCAAGCGCTGCTGTCAGCCTGCGCAGCTGTTGTGAGTTTGCTCACGCCATTTACTGACAGTGGATGCGACGTTGCGACGGCTTCCCTCTCATTACGTAACACGGCGCGGCGTTGGCGCTGCAGGTTCGACGACCTGTGCAGCTGGAGATGACACTCTTTGTTTACGTTAGGCGGTTGGAGGAAGGGAGTAGCATTACGCCAGCCATTCCACATTCTTTGCTTTCTAGTCTTCTGCATGAAGACTGCAGTACATGCTACTTCAGAATAAACAACCTATAATTCACTTTTATATTTACAGGGGCGTTCAGTAAGTAATGCAACATGTTGAATCCTCGTTAGCCGGTTTTATGTCGTATCGTTGTCTCTGTAGAGCTGTACCATTGGAAGCAAGGAGAGGATGCTGCTTGGTGGCCGATGTCCTCGTTCTATAAACAAACTTCACGCAATTATCAGCTGGGTTCTTTATTCATAAAAAAGTTACTTAACTAAAACTTCCATGTGCTGTGGTGCAATCTTTCCTATACAGTCCACTTTCGGCTCACTACTGTTGAAGTACAAAGTCCGCTATGAACACTTAAAGGTTGCTATACAGGGAGTGCCATTCATCTGGACCACCCTAAATAACTGTTTGTCCAGATCCAAATTACAAAATATTTCAAGCAAATGTACTTTAGCCGTAAGGGGGACATGAATCAGCATGATTGCCTTCGTTGTAGCTTTGCTTCTCACAAAGATATGAACAGCGGAATGACTTTTTTAAATGGCACCCTGTATTTTTTATTCGGTAACTCATTTCCTCTCGTAAAGACCTATTCTAAAGTGTATCACATTGTACCATTCACTGAAACACAACGTTATTAACTACATAACACAACAATGACGTTGACGCTCCCAGAGCTTAGTGCAGATACTCGGGGTAATGGAACACATTTACGTACTCACGCCGACGGAGGACAAATGTAAACATAAGTAGAATGCACACCCGTCATTCCGTCAACCATCGTCAGCTGAAGAGTTTTGTGAGTATAATGTACACCAACGAAGAGAAGGTAGAAATGCCGCCACTCATCTGTGGGGAATGTAAGTTAGCAGAACAGTAACTGTAATACTGTTTTCCTATGTACAGGTACATTTAGTACAATAGTTGAGTCCTTTTAAATACTGTTGTGTGGAGTAGGCATACAGTAAAGGCTGTCCTTCCTGTAAACTGCATCGACATAACGTTTCTTATATTGATGTAGTTGTTGAAGGTAGGCGAAACGCTACGCAGGCAGCGGAACTATACAGAGAGTGATATCCTGACAAGAGCCCATCTTCCCGACGGATGCTTTCTCGTCTTGTTGCTACGCTTCAGGAAACGGGAAGTTTCAACCCACGACAACGCAATCGTCGTAGCACTCGCACAGACGAGGCTGCCGAGGCTACTGTTCTCGCTTCCGTTGCAATGAATCTACATGTGAGCACACGACATTCCTAAAACCAGTGTACATCGTATTCTTACACGTCTCTGGTTCCATCCTTACCATGTACAACTACATCAAGAATTGCAGGGTAATGATTTCCAGAACCGTGTACAGTTCTGTCAGTGCGCACGGCAGCAAATCCCCGCCAACTCGAACGTCTTCTCCAATGCTCTGTTTACCGATGAATGTTCCTTCTCAAACAAAAGACGGGTAAATACAAGGAACATGCATTATTTGTCCGCGACAATCCACAATGGCTTAGACAGGTGGAACATCAGCGTCAATGGAGAGTTAACGTCTGGTGTGGGATGCCTGGTACTACAATTATTGGCCCTTATTTCGTCAATGGTAGTCTAAACGGCACAGCATATGCCGACTACCTCAGACGAATTCTTTCTGTTCTTCTGGATGAAGTGCCGCTAAGAACCAGAATGCTTATGTGGTATCAACACGATGGATGTTCAGCACATAATGCCTTGCGTGCACGTCATGTTCTGAACCGAAGGTATCCTGCAAGATGGATCGGTTAAAGAAGAACAGTTACTTGGCCTGCTAGGTTTCCTGATTTAAATCCTCTAGGTTTTTTTGCATTGGGAATGCATTAAAGACGTTGTCTATCGCGATATTCCAACATCTTCAGAGGACATGCAGGAACTCATCGTGCTTGCTTGTAATTCTCTGCAGCAGGCAACACTGGAAGCAGTAAAAAATTCTTTCATTGAACGAGTGCACCAGTGTATCGGTGTCGAGGATCACCACTCAGAGCACCTCTGAATGTTCTACTCCTGGGCAATGGTACTGGAGAGTCAAAGTCAATTTTGTGTTATGTTTTTACTTGGTTTTCATTTATTTCTGACAACTCTGGCAAGTGGACGAGTTTGTGATCCTGGGCTTAAAGTCATTGTTGTGTTACCTAATTAATTAAGTTGTGTTTCAGTGAATGGTACACTGTGATACATTTTTGAATTAATTTTTAGGAGAGGAAATGAATTACCGAGTAAGAAATACATGGTGCCAAACAAAGCTACAACGAAGGCAATCATGCTGATTGATGTCCCCCTGAACGCCGGCCGAAGTGGCCATGCGGTTCTAGGCGCTGCATTCTGGAACCGCGAGACTGCTACGGTCGCAGGTTCGAATCCAGCCTCGGGTATGGATGTGTGTGATGTCCTTAGGTTAGTTAGGTTTAACTATTCCTACGTTCTGGGGGACTAATGACCTCAGAAGTTGAGTCCTATAGTTCTCAGAGCCATTTTGATGTCCCCCTGACGGTTAAAGAACATTTGCTTGGTACATTTTGTTATTTGCCTCTGGACAAACAGTTATTTAGGGTGGTCAAGAGAAATGGGGCACCCTGAATGCTACTTGTCTCTGTGCTAGAGGCTAAGTCTGCGGCCCCGACTTTATGAAACGCTGGAACTCACAAGGCGTACAGCCCCGAACTAACTGGAAGTAACTGGCGTGACAGACTCAAACTAACTGAACTAACTCGGACGAACTGACTCTCCGGTCCGTGGCGGCGATCCTAAATACTGGCGGCCGTGCCGATCTACTTGTAACCTGGCACACAACGCTTTTTCTTTTCGGCCAATTTCGATTTCAAAAATGCGTAATTTGTTATGCAACACTGTGGCATATACCCGCTTCAGCACCGCTAATTCCGCGATGTTCCGATAGGTGGCGGCGCTTACGTAGCCTTCAAAATGACGTCTTAACCAAGGTGCGTTCGAAACAGAAACATGTCATTGTGTTTTTTTTGGCAGAAAATTTTGCATCGCAGATATTCATAGGGTCCTGCTAAAATTCTACAGAGACCTGCCAGTGACCAAAAGCACGGTGAATAGTGCGTGAGGCGTCATTCGTCATTGCAAAAATGTCGCACAAACCTGTCCGATCTCACACGCGCCAGCCTGTCGCATACAGCTGTGATATTTAATAAACGACTTCAGTGCCTCTGTCGCCACAAAAATGTAAACGAACTTTTCCCATCACAACGAAAGTCTGCACCGGAGAAGACCTCACAAAACGTTATTAGACTCTTCTTCCATATTCATCAAATAGCCCTCATTTCGCACCTTTCAACTTCTATCTCTTTGGTCTGATGATGGATGCATTCGCGGAAAGCAGTTCGTGGACGATGGGACGGTTGTTGAAGCAGCAAGACGCTGGCTCCGACGTCGACCAGTAGAGTGACGCCATGAGAGCACACAGGCCCTCCCGGTAAGGTGGCGTAAGGTGGCCGCATTGAACGTAGATTATGTTGAAAAAAATGATTTTGTAGCCAAAAAGTTAGGAATAATATGGTGTATTGGAATCCTATAAAAAACCAACCTGCTTTCAGAAAAAATATATGTTGCATTACCTACTGAACGCGTCTCGTACTTTTATTTATTTATTCTCAGGCGTGCCTGGAAGACCCATGCCTGTACCTATAGTATGGGAGGTTAGAGAATTTACATCTGTTGAATTCGACGTTTTTCCTTCCTTTGTTCTACATTTTGCTAGTTTCAATCATGACAATAACTAGTAGTGAAAATGTCTAAGTTTCTTGTTTCAACGTCGATCAGTTGTAGAATTTTGGAACACGTATTGTGTTCGAGTATAATGACTTTTCTCGAGACTAGAAATCTACTCTGTAGGAATCAGCATGGGTTTCGAAAAAGACGATCGTGTGAAACCCAGCTCGCGCTATTCGTCCACGAGACTCAGAGGGCCATAGACACGGGTTCCCAGGTAGATGCCGTGTTTCTTGACTTCCACAAGGCGTTCGATACAGTTCCCCACAGTCGTTTAATGAACAAAGTAAGAGCATACGGACTATCAGACCAATTATGTGATTGGGTTTAAGAGTTCCTAGATAACAGAACGCAGCATGTCATTCTCAATGGAGAGAAGTCTTCCGAAGTAAGAGTGACTTCAAGTGTGCCGCAGGGGAGTGTCGGAGGACCGTTGCTATTAACAATATACATAAATGACCGTGTGGATGACATCGGAAGTTCACTGAGGCTTTTTGCAGATGATGCTGTGGTATATCGAGAGGTTGTAACAACGGAAAATTGTACTGAAATGCAGGAGGATCTGAAGCGAATTGACGCATGGTGCAGGGAATGGCAATTGAATCTCAATGTAGACAAGTGTAATGTACTGCGAATACATAGAAAGAAAGATCCCTTATCATTTAGCTACAATATAGCAGGTCAGCAACTGCAAGCAGTTAATTCCATAAATTATCTGGGAGTACGCATTAGGAGTGATTTAAAATGGAATGATCATATAAAGTTGATCGTCGGTAAAGCAGATGCCAGACTGAGATTCACTGGAAGAATCCTAAGGAAATGCAATCCGAAAACAAAGGAATTAGGTTACAGTACGCTTTTTCGCCCACTGCTTGAATACTGCAATGTGGGATCCGTACCAGATAGGGTTGATAGAAGAGATAGAGAAGATCCAACGGAGAGCAGCGCGCTTCGTTACAGGATCATTTAGTAATCGCGAAAGCGTTACGGAGATGATAGATAAACTCCAGTGGAAGACTCTGCAGGAGAGACGCTCAGTAGCTCGGTACGGGCTTTTGTTAAAGTTTCGAGAACATACCTTAAAAAAAAAAAAAGGTTCAAATGGCTCTGAGCACTATGCGACTTAACTTCTGAGGTCATCAGTCGCCTAGAACTTAGAAATAATTAAACCTAACTAACCTAAGGACATCACACACATCCATGCCCGAGGCAGGATTCGAACCTGCGGCGGTAGCGGTCGCTCGACTCCAGACTGTAGCGCCTAGAACCGCAAGGCCACTCCGGCCGGCCAACATACCTTCACCGAGGAGTCAAGCAATGTATTGCTCCCTCCTACGTATATCTCGCGAAGAGACCATGAGGATAAAGCCAGAGAGATTAGAGCTCACACAGAGGCATACCGACAATACTTCTTTCCACGAACAATACGAGGCTGTAAAAGAAGGGAGAACCGATAGAAGTACTCAAGGTACCCTCCGCCACACACCGTCAGGTAGCTTGCGGAATATGGATGTAGATGTAGATGTAGAAGTGATGATAAACATTCACGCATTTTTAATTTTATGAATTTGCTTACGTTTTCCACCAATATACAGGGTGCGGCGCTTAAATCCGGACATTTTTTAATTTGAATTTTCCGCCATTTCCTAGTTTCGCCGGAGGTCGCGACTGCCATTCTTGAAAGCCAAAGGTATCTAGTGAACAGTCAGAACCTCAAAATGGCCGAGATGTTACGGACAAGCGCGGAGTACGACCGAAGAGCCGCGATTATCGATGGTTTTGGCCCTGGGCGTTCGCCCACTGAAGTAGTTCGATTCTTCGTGTACCCGAGATCAACTGTTTACGATGTTATGGACAAGTATAATGCGTCGGAGAAGTCTGGAGTTCACGTCCTAGGTGTTGTGTTCAGTGACGGTGATGTCATGCCGTTACATTTCTTTGTAAAGGGACAAACTGTCACGAAAGAAGTTTATCTGCAGCTTTTGACGAATGTCATGAAACCGTGGATGGTAACTGTGATCTCGGGGAGACAATATGTCTTTCAACAGGACGGTGCACCAGCTCATACGAGCTATTTAGTCCAAAACTGGGTCTCGGATAACGTTGACATGTTGTGGTCAAATGAGTTCTGGCCTGCGAATTGCCCGGATTTGAACGCCCTTGACTACTATGTTTGGAGCGTAGTCGAAAGAGTTACCAATAATACGACGCACCCAAAGTCGCATCTGTACGCACCGCTATCGAAGCAGCATTCGCGAATACGGACAGCGCTGTTATAAAGTGTGCTTGCGATCGCTTCAGGACAAGATTTGAGGCTCTCATTGCGGTCGAAGGGGTTACATCGAGTAATGTTACTCCTGAAAAATACCACTACTTATATGTAAAATGATTTCCATTTTCATTTGTATTTCGTTTTAATAAATTTGCTTTTAAAAAAAAGTTTCTCATTTGTTCGGATTTTAGCGCAGCACCCTGCAGTCTTCAAACAGTACTCACACCTGTTAGCCGCACTTTTTTCAAAGTTCATGCAGATCAAGGTACTTGAATACTGAACACATGATTTTTATTCTTTTGTAAAGAGGTCTTAAATTATGATAAATCTACAGTCACGTTAATCCGCTTATTTTTAGGAGTAGATCGAAAATTTATTTTTAGTATAGTCGTAGGTATTTACGAATTTTTCAGAAGTTTCTGAAAATTTTCATTGATCATTTTTCACATTATTTATACATACTTTTCATAATGCACACTTTTGAAAGGCTGAATATCTGATGCTGTAAACGACTATAGCAGATTTACCATATGGTCCCTTGAATTTAATCTGCAATTATCCCATGCAACGCGCAGAACAATGAGAATATGTGATTTAAAGCATCACAAATCGTGTGAAACTATTTCCCTTCTAAATTATCTATCGATTTCTCTAACAGTTATAATTCGCCCAGAGAAAATTAGCTTTCCATTGTGTCGTTTTTATAGCAATACCGCAAATACACTGACGAAAAAAAAATAATCGCAAAACCAAGAAGAAGACATGCGACATAAACGAAAGTTGATTGGCATATCACTACATCTGAACGACGATGTCTATTCCAACTTCGCGTGAATCGCGTAAGAGTAGCGCTAGTAGCCTTGCTATGAGGATACAAATCAGATTTGCTTTAAATAAACGCTGCAACGGAAGAAATGGAAATTTGTGGTAAGGACTATGGGACCAAACTGCTGAAGTCATCTGTCCCTAGGCTTACGCACTACTTAATCTAACTTAAACTAACTTACGCTAAGGACAACACACACACCAATGCCCGAGGAAGGGCTCGAATCTCCGACGGGGCGAGCAGCGCGAACGATGGCAAGACGCCTGAGACTGCACGGCTACGCCGCGCGGCTATACGCTGTAACTGTCGTGAGCCTTAGTTACTTTTGAGACTGGACACGACACGTTGATATTAGTCAAGTATGCCTTTAAGGCGATGAAGACGACGTTATCAACACCTCATTGAGTTTGAACGAGGTCGTATAATACGGCTACGGGAAGCTGGATATATCTTCTGCGATACTACAGATAGACTTGGCAGGAATGTAGCCACTGTACATGATTGCTGGCAGCGGTGGTTACGACAAGGTACGGTCGCAAAAAGATCGGGCTCTAATCGGCCACGTGGCACTACCGAGACCACCGCGTTCGGCATATGACTGTGGTGCACCATACTCCATTTGCAGCAGAAATTTGAGCAGTAGTTGGCACCACAGTGGCACAACGAACTGTTAGAAATAGGTTACTTCAAGGAAAAATCCGAGACAGACGCTTTGTACCGTGCATTCCATTGACTGCAAACCACCGCCACCATTTGCGACTTCGTTGATGTCAAGCGAGAGCACATTGGAGGACTGAGCGGAGGTCTGTTGTGTTTTCGGATAAAAGCTGGTTCTGCCTCGGTGACATTGATGGTCGTCTGTTGGTTAGGAGGAGGCCAGTTGAGGACCTGCACTCAACCTGTTTGCGTACTAGATGCACAGTTATGGTCTGGGGTGCGATTTCGTATGACAGCAGAAGGACTCTCGTGGTTATCCCAAGAACCCTGACTGGAAATTTGCGCGTCGATCTGATAATTCGATCTGTCATGCTGTCATTTGACAACAGCACTCCAGAGGGTGTTTTCCAACAGGATAACGCTCGTTCAAATAGCTCTGTTGTAACCCACCATGCTCCACAGAGTGTCGGCATGTTGCCTTGGCCTGCTCGATCACCAGACCTGTCTCCAATCGAGCACATATGGGACACCATCGGACAACAACTTCAACATTAACCGTCCCTGTGTTGACCGGCCAAGTGGCACAGGCATGGACTTGCATCCCAAAACCTGACATCCTGCACATGTACAACACGATGCTGGCACGTTTGCATGATTGCGTGCAACATTCTTGTGGTTACATCGCTCATCGCTTATTGATGTATCAGCATTTCACATTTGCAATTACTTATCTCGTGCATACATTAACCTGTGATCTTGTGATGTTAATCACGTAAATATGTTACCTAGAAATAAAGTATTCTCGAAATTTCATTATTCTTTTTTAATTATTTTTTGTGATGCGATTTTTTCCGTTAGTGTATACCCACTAAAAAATGTTATTAATGCGCATCCTTCTGTAGTGTTTTTTTACCATTCCCAAGGAAAGATTTCGCAAGTAATAGAGAAGTATCTCGTACTTCGATGTTATTCAGTGGACGTATAATGATTCTGGAGGAAATATGCGTCTTCGAATGTCGGAGCCAAATGTATAGCCGGCCGCGGTGGCAGAGCGGCTCCAGGCGCTTCAGTCTGTAACCGCGCGACTACTACGGTCGCAGATGCGAATCCTGCCTCGAGCATTGATGTGTTTGATGTCCTTAGGTTAGTTAGGTTTAAGTAGTTCTAAGCTATAGCGGGCTGATAACCTCAGATGTTAAGTCTCATAGTGCTCAGAGCCATCTGAACCATTTTTCCAAATGTATAACCTATTCTGCTACAGTCAGGTCACAAAAAAAGTTGTGTAATTTTCAGTAAAGTAACCTCAGTTACACTAACCCATAGAAAATCTTCACGGTAAGAACCAACAGGAATTTCGTAACCACAGGTGATTAGAAATTCGTGTACATCATTAACGATTAGTTCGAGGACTGCAGTAGATCCTCAAGATAATGGAATGTACTGTACTGTAAATAAATACGGTATAATTGCAGCGAGTAAACCCTATATTGTATAAGGGTATGTAAAGCCTTGGTTCACAGAGAAATGCCAGAAAGATAACACACACACACACACACACACACACACACACACACACACACACACACACATACATAGTAAACACTAGCGCAAACCAAAGATGACAGACGTGAGAAGTTATCAATAGTGAAGTTAGTAATCAATGGGTCTCCCGGTTTTATGACCAGAGAGAGAGCAGGATTCCATGCAGAATTTCAACAAAAAACCATCTATATTTATAAGGTTACTTGCTAATATAGTTTCAAGTCTTCCGTGATAACACTATCCCAATAGCTGGAACTGCATGCCAGAATTTCCGTGTTGTTATATTCCATGGGATGACCTGTGCCAGGACAATGTTCTGCAATAGCGAATTTGATTGGCTCATGTAAATCTGTCCGCCACAGCCTCGCTAGTCACATCAAAATATGTCATACCATAACTACAAGGAATGTGTGCGCCTCCTTAGCTGCGTGGTAATGAGCTTGCCTCACATACACTGGGCCTGGGTTCGATTCCCGGCCGGGTTGGAGATTTTTCTCCGCTCGGGGACCGGCACGCGAGTCGCCCTATGTGGCGTCTACTGCAATAAGATTCGCACTCGGCGGCCGAATTTTCCTGGATGGGGCCTTCTGGCCAGCAATTCCATACGATCATTTCATTTCATTTTTGCAGGAAATACAGTAGACAACCGCCTTATCCAAACAAAGATCATCCTTTATGGAACCTAAAAAGACCCTGATTTTAGATGGTTGTGGAAAAACATATTTGATGTTATGTTTCCATAAAAGACTACAAATACTGGTCGAAATCAGCAAAGAAGGCGACATCA
This sequence comes from Schistocerca cancellata, assembly GCF_023864275.1. Taxonomy (NCBI): domain Eukaryota; kingdom Metazoa; phylum Arthropoda; class Insecta; order Orthoptera; family Acrididae; genus Schistocerca; species Schistocerca cancellata. The sequence goes on along the minus strand of NC_064629.1, from coordinate 472,695,444 downwards.
GGTTCAAATCATCCAATTAAGATGATCTCACGGTCCAGTCAACCAAGGAGAACAACTTCAAGGTCAAACCAATCAACAGTATGACCCTAGGTTCCAATCACTCAACGATGGCGATCGTAGGGACGAATCACACAATTAGGACAACCTCAGAATCGATTCACCCAACCAGGGCGACCTCAGCGTTGTATCACTAATCGAGAGTGACCTCAGCACCAACAAGATCGACCTCAGGGTCAGACACCCATTGAGTGTGGTCTAGAGGTCCAATTACCCAACGATAGCTACTTCAATGTTGAATGATATAAGAGGTCGATCTCTTCAGTCGACTCACACAAAGAGGTCGACATCAATTGCATCACCCAACCAAAGCCACCTCAGAGTCATGTAACATATTGAGGACGACTTCAGTGTTCAGTCACACAACAAGGTCGACTTCATCGTCGAATCACACAATGGAGACGACCTCAGAGTCGAATCACTCAAAAAGGCGAAACTAAGGGACCAGTGCTTCCAACAAAGGCCACCTCAATGTAGAATCATGGAAAGGGAGTAACCTCAGGGTCAAATCACCCAATGTGAGCGACCTCAGTATCTAACCACCCAAAGAAGGGGCTCTCATGGTTCTATTACCTATTGAAGGTGACCTCAGTGAACAATAATCCGAGAAAGACGACCTCACAGACAAATAATTGAAGAAAGGTGTTGCCCCAGGTCGAATCGCCCAACAATGGCGACCTCAGGTCTATGTCATCCATTGATTGTGACCTCAGGGTCCAGAGACACAAGGGAGACTTCAGAGTCAGGTCATCCAATGAGGGTGACTGAAGCTGAAATCATTCAATGAGAGTCACCTCTGGTGTCGAACCATCGAATGAAGGGCAACCTCAGGATCGAATCACTTAATGAGAGTGGCCACAGGGTCCAGTCATCCAACAAGGTTGACCTCAGGATCAAACCACCCAACAGGGGTGAAATCAAGCTTGAATCACTCAATGAGCATGGCTTCATGCTCCAGTCACCCCGTGAGGTGGACATCAGACTGAAATCAATCAGCAAACGTGACTTCAGAGTCATTTCACTAAATGAGGATGACTTCATGGTCAAATCACCCAATGAAGGCACCTTTAGATTTGAATCATGCAATGGCGGCAACCTCAGTGACCAGTCTCCCAACAAAGACAACCTCAGGCTTAAATCATGCAAATGGCGACCTCTGGTTCAAACCACCTTATGAGAGTGACTTCATATTAAAATCAATCAATAACAGTAACCTCAGAGTCGAATCACCCAATGATAGCAACCTCAGAATTGAACCATTTTATGAGTGTTACCTGAGGTTCAAATCATCCAATCACAATAACTTCAGAGTCAAGTCATCTAATGATGGTTTCCTTGGGTTTGAGTCAACCAATTATGGTGACCTGATGGTCGAAAGATGAAATAAGGACGACATCAGGGTCATAAAACCCAAAAAGTCAGCCACAGGGTTCATTCACACAATGGAGGTGGCCTCATCCACCTATCAAGGGTGATCTCAATGTCCAGTCATGCAACTATGGTGATATTAAGGTTGAATAGCCCAGCTGAGTGGACCTCATGGATGAATCACCCAATGCAGTCAGCTTCAGGGTCGATTAACGAAATGGGGGTCCAATTACCCAATGAGGGCGACCTCAGCTTCCAGCCACCAAATGAAGCCGATCTTTTCATCCAATTACTTAACATAGGTGACCTCAGGAAACACTCACTCAATGAAGATGAACTCAGAGTCGAATCATCTAATGAGGGTGGTCTGTGGGTCGAATTACTCAGATTTGAACCAGCAAATGAGGGTGACCTTATGGTCCAGACACCAAACTGGGATGAATTAAGGATCCAATCACACTTTGAGGGTGACCTCAGGTTTCAATCACACAAGCAGGACAACTTCAGGGTCCAGTCATCCAAGGAGAGGAATTCAGGTCTCAATTACACTAGGAAGCCGACCTCCAGCTTAAATCACACAGAAATGACGACCTCTGGATTGAATCACCTCTGGGTCAAAACACCGAACAAGAGTGACCTCAGAGCCCAGTTACCCCATGAAGGCAACCTCAGTGTACATCAACCAGTCAAAGGCAACTTCAGAGTCCAGTACTCAATGTAGGAGACCTTAGCATCCAGTAACGTAATGAGAGGGGTCTGAGATTCCAATAACGAATAATGGTGACCTCAGGATAGAATCACCCACCCAGGGTGACTTAAGGGTCCTGTCACATGTTGAGGGTGACCTCAGAGTCCAGTTACCAATGGAGTGCGACATCTAGGTCAACCATTTAGTGTGGGTGGCCTGAGGTTCCAACTGACCAACAAGCATGAAACCAGGTTTCTTTCACCAATGAGAGCGATCACAGGATCGAATCACACATCTAGGGCGATCTCAGGGACAAATCATAGAAAGAGGTTGACCTCAGGATCGAATCACCCATCTTGGGAAACTTAAGGGTTGAGTCACAAATCGAGGGTGACTGTAGGGTCCAGTTACAAATGCAGTACAATTTCAAGGTCAATCAAATGATGTGGTGAGCTGAGGGTGCAGTCAGCCAATGAGGGCGACCTCCAACCACCAAACGAAAGAGAACTCATGGTCCAGTCACATAACGAGGGGTACAATCACCGAATGAGGTGTCGGTTTGGAGAGAAACTTCGGAATTAAAACATGCACACACACACACACACACACACACACTGTTAACTGTAACGCCATCACAAAGCAGACAGACATCAAATGGCTCTGAGCACTGTGGGACTTAAAATCTGAGGTCATCAGTCCCCTAGACTTCGAACTACTTGAACCTGATTAACCTAAGGACATTACACACAGACATGCCTGAGGCAGGATTCGAACCTGCGACCATAGCAGCAGCGCGGTTCCGGACTGAAGCCCTTATAACTGCTCTGACACAATGGCTGGTTAGACAGACATCAGAAGTTGTCGCTAGTGTAGTTAATAATCAATAGATTACATAGCATGAACTCTGTCCCTCCGGTTCTTGACAAGAGAAAGAGAGAGATAGAGCAGGATTCTATGCATAATTTAAACAAAAACCACCATTTATATTGATAAGGCTACTTGCTGATTTAATTTCAACAGATTACTTGATAACACTATTCCAATAGCTGGAAGTGCATGCCAGACTCTGTGTTTGTGTATTCCATAGAATGACCAGTGTGAAGACAGTGCTCTGCAATGATAGATTTTCTTGGCTGTTGTAAAAGTGTGTGACATTTATGCTGAGTACCACTCTTCCACAATCCTGATAGTCTGACCAGTATGTGATATGCCACAACTGCAAGAAATAAGGCAGTCTTCCACTCTCCGCAAATGAAGATCATCCTTTATGGAGCCTCCAAGGACCCTGATTTTAGATTGTGGTCGAAAAACATGTTTCAGTTATAATTACATGGAATACAACCAGTCATTTTTGAAATCACCCAACCATGGGGACCTCAGTGTTGAACCACACATCAAGAGCAACCTCAGCATTGAGTCTCCGAATGAGATTGACCTCAGAATCAAACCACTCAAAGAAGGTGTACTCAGGTTCGAATCATCAAACAAGTGTAACCTCAGGGTCCAATCAGCCATAGGGGATGAGCTCAATGTAGAGTCACCCAATGAAGGTGACATCAGTGTTGAATCACACACAAGGTCGAAATCTGAGCCAAATCATGCAACGAAGTTGCCACCAGACAAATAACCCAACCAGAGTAACTCTGGTTCAAATCATGCAATGAGGGGGACCTCAGGTCCAAATTAATATGTGAGGTCGACCTCAGATTCGAATCATGTTGTGACGGCGACCTCCAGGTCGAATTACCCAACCAGCTTTACCTCAGGGTCGAATCACCCAACAAGGAAGATATCAGGGTCGAATCACCCAAAAAGACGACCTCATGATCAATTACCCAATGCAGGCAGCCCCTCATCCAGTCACCAACTGATGACAAACTCAAGTTCCAATCACCTAACAAAGGTGACATCAGGATCCATTCAACCAATGAGGGCAGCCTCTACATCCAATGACCCAACTTGGGTGACCTCAGGGTCCATAATCCAGTGTGAGCAAACTGATTGTCCAGTTACTGCACAGTGGCGAAGTAAGCTCAAATCACACTATGAGAAAACCATGGGGTGCATTCAGCCAATGAAGATGACATAGTCCAGTCACCCAACGATTGCCAATTCAGGGCCAATTCACCCAAAAACTGTGACCTCATTTCCAGTCACCCAGTGAGGGTGACCTCAGGATTATGTCACACATGAATGTGACCATAAGTTCTAATGTTAGTTGAATCCTCACTGACAAATCACCTAATGAAGGTGACCTAAGGGTCCAATTACCCAGTAAGGGAGAACTCAGGTTAGAATCAAGATTTGAGTGTGACCTCAGGTCAAATCACCCAATGAGGCGACTTCAGTGTCGAATCATAGAACGAAGACCACCTCAGAATTGAATCAACCTATTGAGGGCGATGTCATACTCGAATCACCCAACCTTGGCAATCTCACAGTTGCATCACTCATTGGGTGCTATCTCAGTTTAAAATTACCTACTGTGGCCACCATCTGGGTGAATTCAAGAAGTAACATCGACCACAGGCTCCGATCATAGCAGATCGATATCAGGGTCAAATCGCACAAAACTGACATCAGGATTGAGTCACTCAAAGAGGTCCATAACCTCAGGTCTGAAGCACACAATGATGGTGAACTCAGTATCGAATCACTCAACAAAGGTGACCTCAGGGATAGATCATGCGACAGGGGCCCGTCAATGTCGTATAATTTGTTGAGGCCTACCTGAGCATCAAATCACCAAATGAAGACAACCTCATGGGCCAAATACCCTAAAAGGACTACCCCATGGTCCCAGAGAGGTCACATCAGGGTAAAATCACCCACTGAGGGCAACTTCTAGGTCGAATCGTCCAACAAGAAAAATCATACGGTCGAATCACCATTCAATGGTGACTTCAGACTCAGATCACCAAATGAAGATACCCTCAGTGTCCAATCACCACACAGGAGCGCCCTGAGTATCCAGTCACAAAAGAAGGCCACCTCAGTGCCGAATCACCTTATTAGTAAGGCCTCAGGGTCAATGCATCCCATGTGGATTACTACATGGTCAAATCATGCAATGTGGGCCGTATGAGGGTCAAATCAAACAATGAGGGCGACCTCAGGTTCTGATAACCCAGTGGGATGACGTCACGGGTGAATCACCCAATGAAGGTGAACTCATATACCAGTCATCAACAAAAACAGGCTTGGTGTCCATACAGCCAATGAAGGGTACATCAGGGTTAAATCACCCAATGAGAACAACCTTAGGATCAAATCACTCAAAGGGGCGTCTTCAGCGTCCAGTCACACAACATGGTCGACATCAGTATCCAGTTGTGGCTGTCAAGGAGGATGACTTGAGTCTCGAAGCCCCAATGCAGGTGATGATGCATCCATTTAACCTGTGAAGGTGATCACCGGATCCAGTCACCCAACAAGGACGACCACAGGGTCTCATCAGCCAACAAGGGGGATCTTGGAAACGAATCACACCATGAGGGCGACATCAGTGCTGAATTATGCAATGAGGACTGCCTCATGATCGAGTCATCCTATGAGCGTGACTTCAGAGTAGAACGACATATGCAGGATGATCTCTGGGTGGAATAACCTCAGTATTAAATCACCCAACCAGCATGACTAAAATTCCGAAACACACATCGAGGGAAAGCTCAGGTTTCAGTCACCCATCAAGAATGACCTGATGGTCCAATTCTCCAACGAATGTGACCTGTGTATTGACTCAGCTAATTAGCGCAACATCAGCATCGTATCACACAATGAGGGTGTGCTCAGCATCGAATAATTCAACGAAAGTGACCTCATGGTTCAATCAGCCAACAAGAGGACCTCACTACATAATCACACAATGAATGTGGCCTCTGTGTAAATCACCCATCGGGGGCAAACTCATAGTTGAATCATACAATGAGAGCAACCTCTGTTTGTTATAATCTAATGAAAGTGGTCTCATGGTTTAATCAAACAAGGAGTTTGACCTCTGGTTCGAGTAACCCAATGAGGGCAACCTCAGGATGCAATCACTCAATGGAGATGACCTGAGGCTTGAATGAATGAATAAATGAGGTTGTGCCAAGTTTCTAGTCCCCAACAAGGGCAATTTAACGGTCCAGTCACCCAACGACAATAAACTCTGGCTCAAATGACCTCAGATCGAATCACTGAATGAAGGTGACCACAGTGTGCAGTCACCCACTGAACGCTACCTCATTGCATAATAATCCAATGAAGGTGCCCCCTGGGTGCTGTCACCCAATGAGGGTGACCTCAGAGTCTAATCAGTCAATGACTGGAACCTGAAGGCTGTATACAAAATCATGACGACCTTAGGCACAAATAATGCAATGAGGGTGATCTCAGGGTCGAATCACCCAAAATGGTGACATCAGAGTTGAATGATCCATTGAGGGCGACCTCTGGCTCGAATCGCTCGATGAGGAGGCATCAAGGTCGATCACCAATGAGAGCATTGATTTACCGAACAGGAGTGACCTCAGGGTTTAATCACACACTTAATGTGAGCTAAAGATCGAACCACCCATTGACGCCGATTTAGTGTCGATCTGCCCAATGAAGGCAACCTTAGGATCGAATTAGTCAAGGAGGGTGATCTCAGATTCAAAGACCCAATTAGGGAGCCTTGGGATCCAGTCACCTTCCGAAGACGATCCCTGGATACAATCACCCAACAAGGGTGATGTCAGGCTCAAAATACCCAACAAAGGTGACCTCATGTATTAATCATCAATGTGGGTGACCTCAGGATCGAATAACCCAATGAAGGCGACCTCAGTGTTCAGTCACCCAGCGAAGTCGGGATCAGAGTCCAATCATCCAACGAGATGGGGTTCAAGGCCAAAGCACCCTACAAGGGCGACCTCAGAGTTGAATTAGCCAATGATGGCGACCTCAGGGACGAGAAACTCAATTAGAGTGACCTCATGGCCGAATCATCAATGAGGGAGGCCTCTGTGTGGCATCACCCAACGAGGGCATTGCAGTGCTGATAATGATTAAGCAGCCACTTATACTATATGAATATAACACATTTATAATGGGGAAAAGGGGATAAGAGGTGGCATATGAGGTTACAGCAAATAATAAATATTTGTGAGATTATGATCCTAAGAAAGAATGATATTACCTTATTTATTTTGATGCAAATAATTTATATGGGTGGGCATAGTTACAGCATGTATCATAATGTGATCTTAGATGGGAAGGAAACATAAATTTATTGGTTAAAAACAATCTGAAGCCTAATACAGAATCAGAAGCTTCAGTACTGCCACACGACGCTGTGGCGCATTATGCTTACTACCTGAGCCCCCATTTTACTGTTACTCGCTCCTGTGAATGGGAACGCGTTATGAAGATCTTGGTGCCTCTCGCGTCCATCTAGAAAAGGTAATGATTTTACTGTTTTATATTTCTAATTTTTACTGAGTTTAACGAAGGCGATGTTGGCCTGATATATTCGACGATGCCCTTTGGCTACACTGACTAAAGGATTCTTAAGAAATACCAAATTAAGGTATTTGCTCTGTTTATATTTTCAATAGGTGATCTGTTTATACATTCTTATAGGTTATCCAAGTCTGCACAACGCGATCGCGATTCTTAAATAAATGTATTTGTTCTCTGTTTTCTATTTAGATAATCCAAAGATACCTAAATATGGCGAAACGCGTCGTTGAAAAATAAAAAAAACTAAAATTGCAACCAAGACTGTTTTTAACCAGTACTGTTAAGCATTGGTTTGCTGTTATGCCACATATGGACTGGAAGGAAATATAAATGTTAATGGGAAAAATATACCAGATGATTCAAATGTTGTATATATACTTGAAGTTAATTTGGAATTTCGAAAGGAGCAACTTGATAACCAAAGAGTCTACTTCTAGCACCCGAGAATAAGTATAGACTATTAACTACATGAAATAATACATATGAATAAGTGATGCATTATGGAAATTTAAAACAATATATTTAAAATTAGGATTAATTTTATCTAGAATACATAGAGTATGAAAATTCAGTGAATCTAACTGGTTACAATAATAAACTGATTTACATTGGTATCTTTATTATGGGTATGTCAAAGGGGTTTATGTTTAACTGCCATTACAATGTAATGAAGTCTACATATGACCGAAATACTGAGCTGTGTTGTCAAGTTACTGATAATTATATATTCAATATAACATATGGTGATGTATATGCAGGTATGGAGGATAATATGCGGGAACACTTTCATACATGTGATACTCATATGTTATTTAGTTCTAGACTCACGTAATTCTTTTCCTTTCAGCATAATTTACATTAGAGAAGTGAGTTAAGGTTCCCTAATTTTGATGAATGGAAGGAGGAGAGTGGCTCACGACATGTTGCCTTCCCTCATTTGCTCATGTTATATCGTATTATACTTTCTGCTAAGAGCTGATCTATAACCGACAGTCAAATAGAACAAAGCAAGTAAACATTTTTTGTTTCAAAAGTAATCACCTTATCTGTTAATAAACTTACACCGCTGTGAGACAAGATGATCAGTGCCTTCATAAAAAAAACCTTGCGATTGTCTATGGAACTATGATTGTATCCATGTGTGCAGCTCTTCAGCCAAAGCAAATCGACGACCACAAATGTCTTCTATCAGAAGTCCAAAAATGTGGAAATCTGTGGATGTGTAAGGACCTTCCATCAAAACTTCTGTGCCATACCCAAAACAACCATAACAACATGTGGGCCACAGACTCTCATGTAGCACTTGATAAAGACAACGAGTCACGTTGTCAAAATATTGTGCATGGGCCACACAGATATCCAGCAGCACACCAACACTTCAAGATATCAGCAGATCGTTGGGAAAGTCCGAATAATTACATCATTAGACGTTACACAGAGGAGCTGTACTGCGATATCAAGAATCTGAAGAAGCTTCGACAAAGAAAGCGGAAGTTGCTGAGTTTTCTGAGCTATCTGTTGGGATGTCAAGAGGAATACGTATTACTGGTTTTAGCCAGGATCAAACTTCACATCAATTCCAGAGCGTGTACAGGATAAATCGTCCCGCGAGCATCACACTTGTGAAGGAAAGGATTCGAGAAATGCTCTACAGTCTGGATGTGGTGGCCAGGTGGCTTTTTCGCCTTCACCTGTACGTGTCAGCCTCCCTGCAAAGTAAAGACTGCGACTGAGTAGACAGTGTCTCTTGGTCCATAGCAGTGTGTGCCACGAAGAATGCCTCAATTTAGCACTCTGCGAAGTTTGACCATATTAGTAAAAAATCACAGCAGAAGGAAGATACTCTCTCTGCGATTGGCCTAAGTGGCAAGCAGATTGTGACTCCACCTCCAAGGTGCTTAGCAGGGGCTTCAACTTCGCAACTGCTCCTAGTACTGTCTCTATTTCACGTTTCATCAGTGCATTTGAGCAAGGTACCAAAAAAATTCCACAAAACGTGTCAGAACAAATCGTCTTGGAGACGTGCAAGCCGATTACCAAGACGAAACCTCCAAATTAGAACATTCCCAGTGATGAGAGGCTGACATTCAAGAAACTGCGGGAAGACAGCAATAGTGCCACGCAAAACAACAAGGGGTGCAAGCCGTCTTCATGAAAAACACGACCACACCGTAACACCACCGCCTCTGAATTTTACACACGTTGGCTGATGTTGTTCATTCGCCATACCCACACTCTGCCATCGGATCCACACATTGTGTACTGTGATTCGTCACTCCACACAACGTTTTTCCATTATTCGATCGTCCAATGTTTACGCTCCTTACATCAAGCAAGGTGTCGTTTGGCATTTATCTGCGTTATGTGTGGCTTATGAGCAGCCACTCGACCATGAAATCCAAGTTTCCTCACTTCCCATCTAACTGTCATAGTACTTGCAGTGGATCCTGATGCAGTGATTGTGTGTGATGTTCTGTATAGATGTCTGCCTATTACACATTACGACCGTTTTCAACTGTCGGCAGTCTCTGTCAGTCAACAGACGAGGGCAGCCTGTACGCTTTTATGCTGTACGTGTTCCTTCATGTTTCCTCTTCTCTATCACATCGGAAACAGTGGACCTAGGGATGTTTAGGAGTGTGGAAATCTCGCGTACAGACGTATGACGCAAGTGACAACCAGTCACCTGACCACGTTTGAAATCCGTGAATTTCACGGAGGCCACATTCTGCTCTCTCACGATGTCTGATGACTACTGAGGTCGCTGATATGGAGTACCTGTGCAGTTGGTGGCAGTGCAATGCACCTAATATGAACAACTTATTTTTCTGAGGGAGTACGGATACTTTTGATCACATAGTATATGTAAAATGTAACCCTCCGGACATAGTTTACAAGCAGACTCGGGCTCTCTTGGAGCGAAATGGCATGCCTGGAAAGTTCATCAAACAATTAAAATCAAGAGTGCCAGTTCAACTTACACTACATGAACAGCCTAAATTACATAAAGTGCGTGTGTCACTAAGCCTAATTTTCAGCAACATTGATGCATCAGCGTACTAAGCAGCCGAGAATTTGAAGAGGCCGCTGTGTCCACATCGGGAGAAGTGTATTCACCACTTCCACAACTTGTAGGACTTCACCCAATGTTTCAAGCAACTAAATAACACACAATCTGATATAATTGTCAATTTTGATAGTACTCATGTTTGCCAGGATACTACTGAAAGACGCACTGAAACTGACTGCAGAGAAATTTGACGATGCTCTTGTGGACATGTTCCGGCATATACAGACTTCAACGTATCTTCTCTGTGGTGGCCAATATTTTGAGCAGAACTGGGTGTTGTGTGATGTCCTTAGGTTAGTTAGGTTTAAGTAGTTCTAAGTTCTAGGGGACTGATGACCCTAGATGTTAAGTCCCATAGTGCTCAGAGCCATTTGAACCATTTTGAGCAGACAGTAGGAATAACAACAGGCATCCCCTGGTGCCCATTGGTTGCCAATGTGTTCATGGAGAAATTTGAGAAGGAAGCATTAGAAATGGCCAGATACTAATCCACATGTTTTTTGAGGTATGTAGCTAACACTTATGTGACCTGGCCTTGTGGTAGGCACAGGCTCAGTGAGTTTTTGGAAAGTCAGCTCACGCAACCCAAATATAAAGTTCACCATGGAACTGCTGAAGGATGGTCAGCTTACATTTCTGGATGTTCTGGTGAAAAAGGAAACAGAGAGGCTGTTTAGCCACAGTGTGTATCGCAAATTAACACACACTGATTTATATCTGCAAGCTGTCAGCTGTCATCACCCAGTGGAGAAGAATAAGTTCTAACAACACTGTTCCACAAGTCACAAACCTTGTCAGACCAAGATAATTTTACATCTGAAATCGTGCATCTACGCTAAGTCTTCTACAAAAATGGACTGATGGTCAAAGAGATTCGTTGGCTATTCAAGCAGCCACTATGCTACATGATAGAGAAGAAGAAGAGCAAGATGAAGCAAAGAATCTGGTTACTTGATCTACGTACGATCTATTTCTGCCAAGATCAACAGGATTCTCAAGAAACATAATTTCAAATGTGAGTCCTGTCCCCCTACCATAATAAGACTGCTACTGGACAACGTGAAAGATGACCTTTGTTTACGAAAACCAGAAATTTATAACATACCTTGCAAATCTGGAAGCTTGACATTGTCCAAACAACTGGGACAGTGGGCATCAGATCTCAAGAACATTAGAGGCACACTTCACTGAGACAGGCAACCAAATCAGCCATTGCCGAGCAGGGCCTGGAACTTAATCATCTATAATCTATAAAAATTAAAAAAATAAAACTGGGGTTCTGTCGCAGACTCCACGGTACTGGGGAGGTAAGGTTTCAGAAAATTTCACTAATCGTGTTACTGTGTACCAACTCAGCAAAGCCATGGATCCTTCTCTGAAGCTGCTATAAATTGAATGGTTGCTGCAGAGTACTCAACAAAAAGAAGAAACGACAATGTAGACATGAGAAACTAACCCAGAGAGAGCATCAGGTTCACCATACCGAGAACAGAGAACAGAGCGCCAGATAGCTGCCAGACGCATCGGTCCAAAAACAGAAAGTCTCAGTATGATTCTAAAGCTCGTATTACACGATGAGCCTAAACCGTACACCTGTGCATCAGCGCCCCTAACGTGCATAACTCTAACTAAAGACTGGTTCACTTTCGACCTATTACACCATCCACGCGGGTTATACCTAGTGCGAGCAGCAGACGATACGCGCGAAAAGAAAATGGAACTGTCTGATGTCTTGCAAAGTCATTCGTTCTACCGCGCGCAACCCAAGGGCGACTGTATGATATACTGGAACGTCATACGTTCAAATGATTTCTGTGAGCTCAAGGATCCTTTTAATAAGAAATTGTTTTCTACCATTATTTATTAAGTAATTGTTTTTCTCTCATGTAGGTTAGTACTGTTCTGAATTACAGACTGAACAGTTTTATATTACGACACTTGGTTACACAGGCATATGTATATCGAAATTTACATTTATACAGCATATTGCACATGGAGGATCGACTTGTTTTTGGAGCTATTGCCCTGGCAGTGACAGTAAATCTTCGAACAAGGGCAGAACGGCGACGAAAACGAAAAGCCAGACGTTGTTAGGTTCGATTGGGGCTGAAAAGAAGGGACGAAGCAGGGGAATATATTGACTGCTAATGAAAGAACTGAGGCCCGAAGATCCGCAAGAATTTCGGAACTTCGTAAGGATGGACATGGCCTGTTTCGAGAAGCTGCTGTCTATGTTAGAAGACGGAATCAGAAAGTGTGACACAGTCATGAGGGATGCTATCTCACCTTCTCAAAAGTAAGAATTATATGTTTATACGTTTTGTGATCATACCAGCCAAGACCACTTATAATATACCGGTGAACGCCCTGTAATGTTGCAGGCTGGTTGTAACATTACGTTTGCTGCCAAATGGGGAATCTTTTAAGAGTCTGGCTTTTAGCCACAGAATAGCACAGCCAACCATTTCAAAAGTTGTTGTGGATGTATGCACTGCAATTTGCAGCACTTAAAAAGACCAATGCTTAAAGGTGTACTTGTGTTATTTTTCCAAGTTTTAAATATACGGTATGTAAGTGCTACTCAGAGTTTTTCAGTCCTCGTCTATAGCACTGGGCGAAACTGCACGGACTTTGTCGCCAATCGCTGCCAGCTTCTCTTTTCTGGCATCCTGAAATAAACAAGAGATACAATCACAACAAATATGAACTGTCGTAAGCTACGGCATTACGATACAAATCGAAAATCACCGTGTGGCGTTATATGCACATTACTCAGAAAGAAACGATTGCCGACGTGTCGTATTATTATACAGCGAGTCACATGTACACCTTTCCTCGCCGTGTGCCCAAATTAAGACGCTTAACCCCTCATTGCTCCATTTAATTTCACAAACAGCTAGTATAAAAGAGTCTACTACAAAGAAAAGTTTCTTTTCTGCATTTATGAAACCTGATTACTGAAAAAAAAGAGGAAGATAACCCAACGCGAAAAATTCCGAACACGAAAATCTGAAATTAGCCACTGGTTAGGTTAGGTTAGGTTAGGGTTAGATTAAGTTAAAGGCCAAATAACAAGCAGAAAGCACTATTGTATACCCTTCTGCACATGCGCGGATTGACGGCAGTTTAGAACTGCTTTCTATTCTGACGCACGGATAATTTGTCTGCTAACATCGTAGTTTCACCCGTTTTACCGCTAGATGGCTGTCGCACTTGACCAGTACCGATCGCGGCGGATTGTCGTGTAATACCCTCTTAACGGAAACGAATCGCAGACGGAACGCGTAGAACGGACCATAAAGGGGGAAGTTAGCAGACATATACTGATCAGCCACAACTTTATGACCACCTACCTAATAATCGGTATTCTATCTATGGCGCACATAACAGCAGTGACGCGTCATAGCATGGAATCACTGAGGTTTTGGTAGGTCGCTGGAAGGAGATTGCTCCACATTTGAACACACAAGTCATCTAACTCTTGTAAATTCCCATGAGCACTGATGCCACGTTCAGTCATATCCGAGATATGTTCACTTGGGTTCAGTTCTGGCAAGTTGAGAGCCAGTACATCAACTGGAAGTCTCCACTGTGTTCTTCAAACCACTCCATCATACTCCTGGCCTTGTGTCATGGAGCGTTATCTAATAGAAAAATGCCACTGCTGTCAGGAAACATGATCCTCATGAAGGGGTGTACGTGGTCTACAACCAGTGTAGCATACTCCGTAGCCGTCACGGTGCCCTGTACAAGCTCCTCTGGACCCACGGATGCCAACGTGAAAGTTCCCCAGAGCATAATGGAGCCGCCGGCAACTTGTCTCCATCCTGCTGTGCAGGTGTCAAGGAACTGTTCCCCTGGAAGACGACGGATTCACTCCTCCCCCACCCCATCGGCATGATGATGAAGAAGGTATCAGAATTCATCAGACCATGCTATAATCTGCCGCTGCGCCAACGTTCAATGCTGATGGTCATGTGCGTATTTCAGTTGTAGTTGCATGATGCTGTGGTGTTAACATTGGCACATGCATGGGTCATCAGCTGCCGAGACACATAGTTAGTAGTGTTCGGTGCACTGTGTGTTCAGACACACTTGTACCACGTCCAGAATTAAATTCTGATGTTAGTTCCGCCACATTTCGCCACCTGTCCTGTTTTACCAGTCTGCCCAGCTTACGACGTCCGACATCTGTAATGAGGGGTGGCCGAGAAACCTCAGGACGTATGGATGTGGTTTCACCTTGGTTTTGCCACGTGTTGAAGCCACTCACCACAACACTCTTCGAAAACTGAACAGGCCTTGCAGGTTCCCTCCGCCACACACCGTCAGGTGGCTTGCGGAGTATGGATGTAGATGTAGATGTAGAAATACTCGTGCCGAGCCTCAGGGCCCTCACAAGCTGTCCTCAGTTAAACTCATTCTACACACGAACAGCACGTTCACTGGCGGTACATGAACCGTGCGTGTGTCTGACTAGCAGTCGTTCTTCCCCAGGTGAGGCTGCTGTAGCCATGGACTGGCTAATATCGGTGTTAGGTCGGTGGTCATAATGTTCTGGCTGATCATGGTAAATATTCGATCCGTTCCA
Organism: Schistocerca cancellata; assembly: GCF_023864275.1. Classification (NCBI taxonomy): domain Eukaryota; kingdom Metazoa; phylum Arthropoda; class Insecta; order Orthoptera; family Acrididae; genus Schistocerca; species Schistocerca cancellata. Next base: position 472,680,186 of record NC_064629.1, on the reverse strand, counting down.
TTTGACTAGCAGTCCCACGTAGCACTTGATCACGGCAACGAGTCACGTTGTCGAAACATTGTGTATAGACGACACTGGTTCAAATGGCTCTGAGCACTATGTGACTCAACATCTGAGGTCATCAGTCGTCTAGAACTTAGAACTACTGAAACCTAACTAACCTAAGGACATCACACACATCCATGCCCGAACAGGATTCGAACCTGCGACCGAAGCGGTCGCGCGGTTCCAGACTGAAGCGCCTAGAACCGCTCGGCCACTCCGGCCGGCAGACGACACTGGTATCCGGCAGAACACGCGACACCTCTAGATGTCAACAGATCGCCGGGAAAACCCTCAAGAATTACTCAGGTAAAACTTATTTAATGTTGTGCTTTCAGTATTGGTAGACATTTCAAGTCTCTGTCTAATACAGACTAGCGTAACGCTGTCTAAACATTTCTCCTTGAAGTTCACCACAGATCGTTGCGATGTTATCTTTTCTGGCGGTAGCTGGTTCAAAAAACGGTTCAAATGGCTCTGAGCACTATGGGACTTAACTACTGAGGTCATCAGTCCCCTAGAACTTAGAACTACTTAAACCTAACTAACCTAAGGACACCACACACATCCATGCCCGAGGCAGGATTCGAACCTGCGACCGTAGCGGTCACGCGGTTCCAAACTGACGCGGTTAGAACCGCACGGCCACACCGGCCGGCTCTGGCGGTAGCTGCACCTGCGGCTGCTGTATCCAGAAACGATCATATTTTGACATCTGTTTAGCCGTTGAACATAATTATAGAATAACAATTACTGTGCAATTTCGTTGTAAACTATTCCAAAGTTATCATAAGACGAACTTGATCACGTGGTGAGACGTCAGTACTGATTAAGTTGAATACATTTTCCACCACCTAAAAATACTGCGAATACAAAATATTTGAGTCTTTAGAGGCGATAAAGGAACATTATTTATTGGACAAAAATGTCACAGGTGCACTGTTTTCCCGTTAGGGGCTGATGACAATTTTGATACTAGTTTAGTTTAGTGATGTTACTAAAAATGTCGTCCTCTTACTTTAATGCAAAACTAGTTTCTGCGTGCTAATGATTTTCTAAGACGCTCAAAACAAGCAGGTGTTTTATGAATAATGGATGCAGCTTCTGTCAAGCGGGCAGTCAGCTCTTCTGAAGTGTGTCAGATTCTCGCACTCGAAACGCAAACGCCAGTTGTGCATTTATGTAAATGTGCGTCATTTTCAACAACGTCTCTAAAACAATATTCACTACACGGCAGTATGAACACTGTCCCTAAGATCAATAGCGTCAAAACAACCATAGACCCCTAGCGGTGCGCCGGCAGGAGTGGCCGTGCGGTTCTAGGCGCTACAGTCTGGAACCGAGCGACTGCTACGGTCGCAGGTTCGAATCCTGCCTCGGGCATGGAAGTGTGTGATGTTCTTAGGTTAGTTAGGTTTAATTAGTTCTAAGTTCTAGGCGACTGATGACCTCTGAAGTTAAGTCGCATAGTGCTCAGAGCCATTTGAACCATTTGAACTCTAGCGGTGCAACGGTGCACCTGTGACACAAAAATGTGTTTCTCCTCATCTCCTCTAAAAATTCTAAAAAATTTTTACACCTTATATGTAGTGAAAGAATTATTGTGTTGAAAATTACTGTAACTTACAGTGTATGTTATTAGTAAACATCACACACAACTTTTCCTCTTCAGTTAGAACAGATCGCACACTACTAAGTGTGACATTCGGAACATTATATCCAATCTACTTGTTGAAGAGTCAACGTTGGTCTCATTATATGGAAGATATCGCAGTATACTTTCTTTGCAAGTCTTTCTTTGTTGCTGTGAAACGTTTCTCTTCTACCAAGTGCCCTTCCTTATCAACAAATATACATTTCATAAATTACCTTGTCAAATCACTGTTCATTTTCCGTTTTGTCACACATGGATACTCTTTAGGCAATTAGCCAACTCAATGAAAACCAAAAAAGGTCGATTAGGGGAAAAATCGAGTAGTCCCAAATTTTTGCACAGTGCTAGAAGAAATTGCTATGAACAACATAGTAAAACTCGTAACTCGTGACCCGGGGGAGGGGTGGTGTGTGTGTGTGGGGGGGGGGGGGCGGCGGGGGGGGGGGGCAGGGGAAGGGATTTAAACGTCACCTTTTCACGGTTTTATCGAATAACTCCCAGCGATAATATTTTCGAGTATGAAATTAAACTACATTAAATGTACTACAAAAGCAGTCCTATTCATTTTTTCTCTAGGACTAATAGTTCCAGTGTTGTAGGGGAGAGAAAAACCTCCGATTACAACAACTGTTTTAAAGCGATAAAATTGATATTTATCGTTAAGTGAAGTGGTTTAAGAACAAATATATTTTTGCACCACATCTAACTGCAGTACAGCCGTGTTAAGGGATAATTTGTGTTTTGTGAGTGTAACCAGATGCAAAAGTGGGGGTCGAGATTAGAAGTGTGGAAGAAGGTAGCTCGCCGGATTTGGGTCGCGCATTTCCCTCCTTTGTAATTCTGCAGAATGAAAAGCGAGCAGACAGTTCCTAGTTCTCTCTACTGCATTACTTCACAAAAGCAATAGCGCGTATTTCATAAAGTTGTACCGCCCTTTCCGCAGCTTGCCTTATGAAGCACTGGCGATGCATTGGTCCGTCCCTTCCGGGAAAACGACACAGCGTGCTAATTATTACGTTTAATACAATTATGAGTTGCTAATAATACAAACACAAGACAAGCATATGGACGGATTCTTCGTAATCTCTGCACTATTTTCTACACTGCTAGAGGGAAAATTGATTTCAGTCGTCCTGTATGGCAGTTGTAGCATTCTTCCAGGAAAGACAATTTCCCCACCAACAGTGCTGCTCGCTTTCGACGTTACAAGCAGACACACCATCCTCAAATTTATTGTCCAGTGCTCGCTTGTGAATAGACAAAATAATTTTACCGAGCTCGTGGTTTATACAATGGAGATACCTTTCGTTTCTTAAATGGACACTTATTTGCAGTTATTAAGTCGGCGTTTTATGTAAAAAGTCTCAACAGCTGGAGCTATCAGCTGTCTACCCTACTGAAGAACTCGCTCTAAGTGTAACATGCTGTCAATATGTATTCGGCAATTTCGATTCCATTGTCTACACTATCAATCGCTGGAATTCTTTTCTCACCTTGTGGGTATCAAATGCCTCACCACAGGTTCATTTCTGTGAAGAGGTCCAGAGATTTAAACTGGCTTCTTCTGTATCAGAGTTCGGTCAGCTAGACGTTAAGAAACACCAGATATTTCAAGACAAGTCAAGCAATGCATTACAGCAGATTAATGTTCCAGATTTAAGCATGATAAGTCTTATTTTTCCAGACGTACTGACATCCACCTTGGAAGAGCTACTGTAGTTGTGTGGTAAGTGGCTTCACTCAGTTTGGCCCACTAAGTGCCAGCACCTCCTGAATGGAAGCAATTTATGCAATGTAGCAGCAACGCAATTAATGGTGAGAGAAGTACAATACCGTTCTGGTCATTCACTAATTCATCACCTAGTGATTAGAACACGGTAACATAGCTTTACAATGTGCTTTCAACGACAGGTAGCTGCAGATGTTACTTTCAACAATACACCGTCTTTCGTACCAACAGTACGTGGGTCACTGACTATATCACACTTACAAATTAAGCACTACTCATCCATTACTTGTACGGATATGTTGTTGTTGCGGTCTTCAGTCCTGAGACTGGTTTGATGCAGCTCTCCATGCTACTCTATCCTGTGCAAGCTTCTTCATCTCCCATTACGTACTGCAACCTACATCCTTCTGTATCTGTTTAGTGTATTAATCTCTTGGTCTCCCTCTACTGGTAGTTGGGAGCTCCAACGTCAGGCGCGTAATGGGGCCCCTTAGGGATATGGCAGCAAGGGAGGGGAAGAAAACCAAAGTGCACTCCGTGTGCATACCGGGGGGAGTCATTCCAGATGTGGAAAGGGTCCTTCCGGATGCCATGAAGGGTACAGGGTGCACCCATCTGCAGGTGGTCGCTCATGTCGGCACCAATGATGTGTGTCGCTATGGATCGGAGGAAATCCTCTCTGGCTTCCGGCGGCTATCTGATTTGGTGAAGACTGCCAGTCTCGCTAGCGGGATGAAAGCAGAGCTCACCATCTGCAGCATCGTCGACAGGACTGACTGCGGGCCTTTGGTACAGAGCCGAGTGGAGTGTCTGAATCAGAGGTTGAGACGGTTCTGCGACCATGTGGGCTGCAGATTCCTCGACTTGCGCCATAGGGTGGTGGGGTTTCGGGTTCCGCTGGATAGGTCAGGAGTCCACTACACGCAACAAGCGGCTACACGGGTAGCAGGGGTTGTGTGGCGTGGGCTGGGCGGTTTTTTAGGTTAGATGGCCTCGGGCAAGTGCAGAAAGGGCAACAGCCTCAACGGGTGCGGGGCAAAGTCAGGACATGCGGGGACCAAGCAGCAATCGGTATTGTAATTGTAAACTGTCGAAGCTGCGTTGGTAAAGTACCGGAACTTCAAGCGCTGATAGAAAGCACCGAAGCTGAAATCGTTATAGGTACAGAAAGCTGGCTGAAGCCAGAGATAAATTCTGCCGAAATTTTTACAAAGGCACAGACAGTGTTTAGAAAGGATAGATTGCATGCAACCGGTGGCGGAGTGTTCGTCGCTGTTAGTAGTAGTTTATCCTGTAGTGAAGTAGAAGTGGATAGTTCCTGTGAATTATTATGGGTGGAGGTTACACTCAACAACCGAGCAAGGTTAATAATTGGCTCCTTTTAACGACCCCCCGACTCAGCAGCATTAGTGGCAGAACAACTGAGAGAAAATTTGGAATACATTTCACATAAATTTTCTCAGCATGTTATGGTCTTAGGTGGAGATTTCAATTTACCAGATATAGACTGGGACACTCAGATGTTTAGGACGGGTGGTAGGGACAGAGCATCGAGTGACATTATACTGAGTGCACTATCCGAAAATTACCTCGAGCAATTAAACAGAGAACCGACTCGTGGAGATAACATCTTGGACCTACTGATAACAAACAGACCCGAACTTTTCGACTCTGTAAGTGCAGAACAGGGAATCAGTGATCATAAGGCCGTTGCAGCATCCCTGAATATGGAAGTTAATAGGAATATAAAAAAAGGGAGGAAGGTTTATCTGTTTAGCAAGAGTAATAGAAGGCAGATTTCAGACTACCTAACAGATCAAAACGAAAATTTCTGTTCCGACACTGACAATGTTGAGTGTTTATGGAAAAAGTTCAAGGCAACCGTTAAATGCGTTTTAGACAGGTACGTGCCGAGCAAAACTGTGAGGGACGGGAAAAACCCACCGTGGTACAACAACAAAGTTAGGAAACTACTGCGAAAGCAAAGAGAGCTTCACTCCAAGTTTAAACGCAGCCAAAACCTCTCAGACAAACAGAAGCTAAACGATGTCAAAGTTAGCGTAAGGAGGGCTATGCGTGAAGCGTTCAGTGAATTCGAAAGTAAAATACTAGGTACCGACTTGACAGAAAATCCTAGGAAGTTCTGGTCTTACGTTAAATCAGTAAGTGGCTCGAAACATCATGTCCAGACACTCTGGGATGATGATGGCATTGAAACAGAGGATGACAAGCGTAAAGCTGAAATACTAAACACCTTTTTCCAAAGCTGTTTCACAGAGGAAGACCGCACTGCAGTTCCTTCTCTAAATCCTCGCACCAACGAAAAAATGGCTGACATTGAAATAAGTGTCCAAGGAATAGAAAAGCAACTGGAATCACTCAACAGAGGAAAGTCCACTGGACCTGACGGGATACCAATTCGATTCTACACAGAGTACGCGAAAGAACTTGCCCCCCTTCTAACAGCCGTGTACCGCAAGTCTCTAGAGGAACAGAAGGTTCCAAATGATTGGAAAAGAGCACAGGTAGTCCCAGTCTTCAAGAAGGGTCGTCGAGCAGATGCGCAAAACTATAGACCTATCTCTCTGACGTCGATCTGTTGTAGAATTTTAGAACATGTCTTTTGCTCGAGTATCATGTCGTTTTTGGAAACTCAGAATCTACTATGTAGGAATCAACATGGATTCCGGAAACAGCGATCGTGTGAAACCCAACTCGCATTATTTGTTCATGAAACCCAGAAAATATTAGATACAGGCTCCCAGGTAGATGCCATTTTCCTTGACTTCCGGAAGGCGTTCGATACAGTTCCGCACTGTCGTCTGATAAACAAAGTAAGAGCCTACGGAATATCAGACCAGCTGTGTGGCTGGATTGAAGAGTTTTTAGCAAACAGAACACAGCATGTTGTTCTCAATGGAGAGACATCTACAGACGTTAAAGTAACCTCTGGCGTGCCACAGGGGTGTGTTATGGGACCATTGCTTTTCACAATATATATAAATGACCTAGTAGATAGTGTCGGAAGTTCCATGCGGCTTTTCGCGGATGATGCTGTAGTATACAGAGAAGTTGCAGCATTAGAAAATTGTAGCGAAATGCAGGAAGATCTGCAGCGGATAGGCACTTGGTGCAGGGAGTGGCAACTGACCCTTAACATAGACAAATGTAATGTATTGCGAATACATAGAAAGAAGGATCCTTTATTGTATGATTATATGATAGCGGAACAAACACTGGTAGCAGTTACTTCTGTAAAATATCTGGGAGTATGCGTGCGGAACGATTTGAAGTGGAATGATCATATAAAATTAATTGTTGGTAAGGCGGGTACCAGGTTGAGATTCATTGGGAGAGTCCTTAGAAAATGTAGTCCATCAACAAAGGAGGTGGCTTACAAAACACTCGTTCGACCTATACTTGAGTATTGCTCATCAGTGTGGGATCCGTACCAGATCGGGTTGACGGAGGAGATAGAGAAGATCCAAAGAAGAGCGGCGCGTTTCGTCACAGGGTTATTTGGTAACCGTGATAGCGTTACGGAGATGTTTAACAAACTCAAGTGGCAGACTCTGCAAGAGAGGCGCTCTGCATCGCGGTGTAGCTTGCTCGCCAGGTTTCGAGAGGGTGCGTTTCTGGATGAGGTATCGAATATATTGCTTCCCCCTACTTATACCTCCCGAGGAGATCACGAATGTAAAATTAGAGAGATTAGAGCGCGCACAGAGGCTTTCAGACAGTCGTTCTTCCCGCGAACCATACGCGACTGGAACAGGAAAGGGAGATAATGACAGTGGCACGTAAAGTGCCCTCCGCCACACACCGTTGGGTGGCTTGCGGAGTATAAATGTAGATGTAGATGTAGATGTACGATTTTTACCCTCCGCGCTACCCTCCAATACTAAATTGGTGATCCCTTAATGCCTCAGAACATGTCCCACCAACCGATCCCTTCTTCTAGTCAATTTGTGACACAAACTTCTCTTCTCCCCAATCCTAGTCAGTACCTCCTCACTAGTTATATGATCTACCCATCCAATCTTCAGCATTCTTCTGTGGCACCACATTTCGAAAGCTTCTATTCTCTTCTTGTCCAAACTAGTTATCCTCCATGTTTAACTTCCATACATGGCTACAATCCATACAAATACTTTCAGAAACGACTTCCTGACACTTAAATCTATACTCGATGTTAACAAACTTCTCTTTTTCAGAAACGTTTTACTTGCCATTGCCAGTCTACATTTTATATCCTCTATACTTCGACCATCATCAGTTATTTTGCTCCCCAAATTGCAAAACTCCTTTACTACTTTAAGTGCCTCATTTCCTAATCTAATTCCCTCAGCATCACCCGACTTAATTCGACTACATTCCATTATCCTCCTTTTGCTTTTGTTGATGTTCATCTTATATCCTCCTTTCAATACACTGTCCATTCCGTTCAGCAGCTCTTCCAGGTCCTTTGCTGTCTCTGACACAATGTAATCGGCGAACCTCAAAGTTTTTATTTCTTCTCCGTGGATTTTAATACCTACTCCGAATTTTGTTTTGTTTCCTTTACTGCTTGCTCAATATACAGATTGAACAAAAACGGGGAGAGGCTAAAAACCTGTCTCACTCCCTTCCCAACCACTGCTTCCCTTTCATGCCCCTCGACTCTTATAACTGCCATCTGGCTTCTGTACAAATTGTAAATAGCCTTTCGCTCCCATTTCATCTTCATCTACCTCCTCTTCCATTTCCAGAATATTGTCCTCAAGTGCATCGCCCTTGTATAGACCCTCTATATACTCCTCCCACCTTTCTGCTTTCCCTACTTTTCTTGGAACTGGGTTTCCATCTGAGTTCTTGATATTCATAAAAGTGGTTCTCTTTTCTCCAAAGGTCTCTTTAATTTCTCTGCAGGCAGCATCTGTCTTACCCCTAGTGAGATAAGCCTCTACATTCTTACATTTGTCCTCTAGCCATACCTGCTTAGCTATTTTGCACTTCCTGTCGATCTCATTTTTGAGACGTTTGTATTTCTTTTTGCCTGCTTCTTCTTCTTCTTCTTCTTCTTCGTTTCACCCAACTTTGGGGTACGTTGAATCAATCACTTCTGTGTGTTCTGTGCCTTTCTTTTCGCCCAGTACTGTTTCATTCTTTCTGATCTTGCTTTTCTTTCCTCATCAGAGATGACAATCGTTCTTTTCTTTCTATTTTGGAGCTGGAATCCCTCTTTTCTGTCTTTGCTTATCATTTTTGCGGTCCTGTCTGTGAGCATTTTTTCTGTGATGTGTAGTTCTCTTAAGTCTTTCTCTGTTTGGATAAATCAATTTGGTTTGGATTTTTTATTCCTGAAGTAGTCAAACATTCTTTTTGTAAGTCTATTTGGGTTCATTCTGAGAATGTGCCCATAAAACTCAATTCTTCTTTTCCTCATTGTATCCGAAAGTTTTTCTGTGGTTTTGTAGAGTGTTTCATTTTTGGTATGAATTAGTTTGTCGTTATGAAATTTGGGGCCTAAAATTTTTCTCAATATTTTTCTTTCTTTGATCTCTAGCCTTTCAATTGGGCCATGGTTAGTGATAGATAATGTCTCAGCTGCATATAGTGCTTCTGGTTTAATGACAGTGTTGTAATGTTTTATTTTTGAATTCCATGAGAGGGACTTTTTATTATAAGTATTTTTAGTAAGCTGAAAGGCTAGTTCAACTTTGTTTCTTCTTAATTCTATTGCTTTTTTCTCAAGGGCGTTCCAGCTAATCCATTCACCAAGATATTTGAATTCTTTAACAATTTCGATCTTTTGGTCTCTTACTTTAAGATATTTCATTGGCTTTTTTATATTTGTGATTATTTTGGTTTTCTCAAAAGAAATTTTAAGGCCTATTTTCTCTGCTTGTTTCTGTAATTCGAGGATCTGTTCTTTGGCTTCTTCCCATGTTTCAGCTAGTAGGGCCATATCATCTGCAAATGCTAGGCAATTAACCTTGATGCCTTTGTTTTTTGTTCCTAGTCGGATTCCACTATTGATTTTCTTGTTCCATTCTCTTACTATTTTTTCTAGGGCACAGTTAAATAACAATGGAGAGAGTCCATCACCTTGTCGTACTCCAGTTTTTATCTCAAATAGGTCTGAGAGTTCTCCCATAAATTTAATTTTGGAGTATGTGTTGGTGATGGTTTCTCTAATTAGGTTTGTAGTTTTATTGTCTAGGTTCAATTCTTTTAATATGGAGATTAGAGATTCCCTGTCTATGGAGTCGTACGCCTTTTGAAAGTCAATGAATGTGATGACATACGCTTTTGCTCTCGATTTTTGGTAGGCCATAAGATTTTTGAGGTTTAGAATTTGTTCTGGGCAGGATCTTCCCTTTCTGAAGCCTGCCTGGTAGTCTCCAAGTTGACAGTCTAGCTAGGGTTCTGCTCTGTTCAAAAGGACTTTAGACAGTATTTTGTATGTTACGTCAAGGAGCAAAATCCCTCTGTAATTGTTGGGGTCTGTTCTGGATCCCCTCTTATGAATTGGGTGAATGAGGGCCATCTTCCATTCATCCGGAATTCTTTCTGTTTTCCATATTTCTTCAAATATGTTTTGGAGAGATTCTATGGCATTTCTATTGACATTTGCCTGCTTCGTTTACTGCATTTTTATATTTTCTCCTTTCATCAATTAAATTCAGTATTTCTTCTGTAACCCAAGGATTTCTACTATCCCACGTCTTTTTACCTACTTGATCCTCTGCTGCCTTCACTACTTCATGTCTCAAAGCTACCCATTCTTCTTCTACTGTATTTCTTTTCCCCATTCCTGTCAATTGTTCCCTTATGCTCTCCCTGAAACTCTGTACAACCTCTGGTTTAGTCAGTTTATCCAGGTCCCATCTCCATAAATTCCCACCTTTTTGCAGTTTCTTCAGTTTTAATCTACAGTTCATAACCAATAGATTGTGGTCAGAGTCCACATCTGCCCCTGGAAATGTCTTACAATTTGAAACCTGGTTCCTAAATCTCTGTCTTACCATTATATAATCTATCTGAAACCTGTCAGTATCTCCAGGCTTCTTCCATGTATACAACCTCCTTTTATGATTCTTGAACCGAGTGTTAGCTATGATTAAGTAATGCTCTGGACGAAATTCTACCAGGCGGCTCCCCCTTTCAGTTTTAGCGCCAATCCACCTTAACCTACTACGTTTCCTTGACTCCCTTTTCCTACTACCGAATTCCAGTCACCAATAACTATTAAATTTTCATCTCCCTTCACTATCTGAAATCTTTTATTTCATCATACATTTCTTCAATTTCTTCGTCATCTGCAGAGCTGGTTGGCATATAAACTTGTACTACTGTAGTAGGCGTGGGCTTCGTTTCTATCTTGGCCACAATAAGGCGTTCACTATGCAGTTTGTATTATCTTACCCACACTCCTATTTTTTAATTCATTATTAAACCGATTCCTGTATTACCCCTATTTGATTTTGTATTTATAACCCTGTATTCGTCTGACCAAAAGTCTTGTTCCTCCTGCTACCGAACTTCACTAATTCCTACTATATCTAACTCTAACCTATCCATTTCCCTCTTTAAATTTTCTAACCTACCATCTCGATTAAGGGATCTGACATTCCACGATCCGATCCGTAGAACGCCAGTTTCCTTTCTCCTGATAACGACGTCCTCCTGAGTAGTCCCCGCCCGGAGATCCGAATGGGGGACTATTTTACCTCCGGAATAATTTACCCAAGAGGACACCATCATTATTTAACCATACAGTAAAGCTGCAAGCCCTCGGGAAAAATTACGGCTGTAGTTTCCCCTTGCTTTCAGCCGTTCGCAGTCCCAGCACAGCAAGGCCGTTTTGGTTAGTGTTACAAGGCCAGATCAGTCAATCATCCAGTGTGTTGCCCCTGCAACTACTGAAAAGGCTGCTGCCCCTCTTCAGGAACCACACGTTTGTCTGGCTTCTCAACAAATACCCCTCCGTTGTGGTTGCACCTACGGTACGGCTATCTGTATCGCTGAGGCACGCAAGCCTCCCCACCAACGGCAAGGTCCATGGTTCTTAGGGGGTAAACGGACATATTTTTAAAAAACTGTCACTTAGCACCTGCAAGTAATTACTCACTTAAAAACCTGAAAATAGATTCCCAGTATAAACACAAACTCAGTGAAGTTATTTTATCTACTTACATGAGAGAACTGGACAGGAAATTCTGATGAGGTATGGTCTGGCTGCAAACTCAAGAGCGAGCAGCACTCGTGGTGGAGAAGTTACCTTTAGCAGAATAACGCTGAAACTGCTGTACAGCATGACTAAGAATCAATTTCCCCTGTAGCAGTGTTAAACAGTGTGCAGAGGTTTACGTCGAGACTCTCCATATACCTTTCTTGCGCTTGTATCATTAGCAAATCATATCTATATTCAATGTTGTGTTAACACCAAACTAAATATACTATTAACACACTTTTGGGAAAATAAACACACACACACACCTCTTACCAGGAGAGTCTATGTACTACGTCGCCAGTGATTCATAATGCGAGCTGCGGAAGGGTCGGTATAACTTTGTGAAATACTCTGAAGTTGGTTTTTGTGACGTAATGCGTTAGAGAGAATTGGGAATTGCTACCTTGCTCTTCATTTTGCACAGCTATGAAGGAGGGAAGTGGATGATCACAACCTCGTGAGCTACCTTCCCTCACGCTTCTAACCTCCACCTCTCCCTTCCAGCCTGTTACACACCCAGAACACAATTTAGCCCTTAATACGGTCTACTGCAGTTAGCTGTGGTAAAAAAAATAATTGTTCGAAATCTACTACATTTAACAATAAATACCAATTTTTATAGCATCAAGACAGTTTTTGTAACCGGCGGGCTTTCTATCCCCTGCAATGCGGAAGCTATTACACCTATAAAGGAAAAGGAGTAGAACCTTTTATGTAGTAAAGTTAATATAGTTTAATTTCGTACTGGAAAATATTTTCGCTAGGTGCCGCGGTTTTCGAGTTATTCGACAAAAACATGAGAAAGTGACCCTTGAACGCCTCCTCCCCAACGCAACGGTCACACCTCTACGGTCATGAATTTTACTTTGTTGCTAATGGCACTCCCTTCCAGCACTGTGCAAAATTTTGCGACTACACGATTTTTCCCCCTAATTTTATTCGTTGGCTAAAAAAATAAACATTCGGCACTGTGACGGCTTAATGGGTGTAACATTTGTTGTAGATCTTGGATGTTCATTTTGCTCTACCTGATGGTCATAAAGAAATTCAGTAGGAGTTTCTGGGAGTTGGGCTTCATCTATTGCAGTCTGAGCTCATCCGTTTTCAGTTTCGGTATAGTCCATAACAAGAACACGATTTGCGGTTTCCGCCGCAGCTACACTGTACTCGTAAATCACAAGGGCACCATTACGTTTGATCACACGTTCTCTGAACCGACTATAATTACCCTGCGCAGCACAATTAATGGACCACATTTTCAAAAACGCGTAATTGTGTCCCACTGCAACGTATAAGTTTGAAATTTGGCACGAACGTACCTATAGCCTTCCTCTGCAATTGTGCAAAAGCATGGGGCGCTACGACGTCACCCTCGAGGTCAAAAACACATCACAGAGCAAGGTATCGACACATGAGAAAAAAAGGCAGGATCTCAGAAATTTATGTGACGTGTAAGATGGGTACCAAATTTCACCACAATTCTGCCCAGCACCACCGTGGACTTGTCACTCTTACCCACATTTCACGACTTCTTTTAACCCCTCTGCTTTGTGAGTCGGAACGGCGACTCCCAGCATTGAAATCACGCGCTTATCTTACGGGTGGTCGAGGAAAAGGTTTCAGAGACACCACCGTTCAGAATCGACAAGAAACGGTCTCAGGGGATAGCATAAAAGGATGTTTCAGTCCCTCTCTAAGGACACTGTGAGGCTTCGTTAAGACTGAATATGATCTCATTCCTTTGGAGTGCTGTGCGACCGCAACCGCAATTTTTGCTCTCACCTGTAGGATGGAACTACAAGGGACCGTTGAAAATCATTGGACGAAACGTGAAAGTGGTGCGAAACAGCAGAGGGTGCTTACGCTTTATCAGTCCTAGTGCTTTGTGCCCTCATGTAGCACAAACAAGGGGGAGCAACATTGACACTTGTGTGAATATAATGGCAAAGGGTCCCTCACAACCCCCACCCCTCCTAGTTCGGCTGTATCCTCAGTCACACTCCCCACATTTATTAAAAATTTTAAAAATGCGCCTTTTCTGAGAACGCCAGCAAAATAACTCTAAGCGCCTGCAGGCAGGCAGCTACTTGACACCCTCTGATGCCATTTGCCTGCCTCAAGGCGTCAAGGACTACTTTCCAGGTTTCCACAGTAAAGCCACAGTTTTAAAATTCTCAGTAAATGTGGGCACGTGCGAATGAAGGTGTTGATGAGCCAGGAGGTCTTGGAGGTACTGATTGCCATTTCATTCACATGTGTGCTAATGTCACATCCTCCTGTGATCAAGCAACAGGAGAGTGTGAAACAGGAGGCCTGAAAAAACATAAGCAGTCTTTGCTGCTTTGGATCACATTCAGATTTCGTCGAATGATTTTGAACAGTCCCTAATGGATCCAACTTGCACGAGAGAGCAAACATTAAGGTCTTACGGCACCCCAAAGGGGTACAATCACATTCAATGGGGATGTAGCCCCACATTATCCATACAGAAAGGCTGAAACATCAGAAGGTGTCAGCAGAGTCAAAGACTGTCAAGAACGTCTTTCTGTTGCTCATCACACTGACAACTGTCGTTTTAGACCGCTAAATGTGCAGGAATTATGCTTGCATGTCTGAAGGAACTTTGCATTGTACTTCTCGACTTTTAGTTAAAATGTCTTCCCTGTACAGGTATATACATAATGAATACACGAGTGCAAATTGTAGACAGACGGCTGACAACATATGGAAGTTTAGAAGTGGCTGTGAGTATGATCAGATAGCCTAATGGTAAAGATACAGCTCGCGATAAGTAGGAAATACTGGTTCCAGTCCCGGTATGGCACAAATTTTCATTGTCTTCATTCCACTATACAGCTGATGGTTGTCCATATTCGCAGATGCGAATATATTTCATGTTTAATTTCTTCTGATGGAACTGAAATGCTGACTCGTCCGTGATTTGGTCTGGAGTATCAGCAGTACTGAAGACAGGAAATTAATGAAGTGTGAATTCTGGAACAGACACAGGTGTTACAGGCGATACTGTCCGTCGGAATTCTCGGGGAGGGAGGGTGGGGAGTGTGGGGAGGATGCAGCCACCGCGATTCAGCAGGCAGCAGTGGAGCAGCAAGGCAGCAGGATCTCAGTTCATTTCGGCATTACAGCGGATAGAGAAGGAGAAGCATGGCGGTATGATTTCAGAGTATGTCTTCTGCAATTCAGCAGTCGGCAGGAGAGCAGGCACGCAGCACCACGCCAGCACGCTTCCCCGGGCAGCGAAAAAACAGCGAGGCGACACGTTTTCAACACACGTCTTCGGCAGTTCAGAGGACTGCGGAGGAACAGCAGGACGCACAACTATTTCAACAGATGACTTCCACAGCTCAGTGGTCAGCACCAGAGCAGCAAGGTGGCCCAAGTTCAGCACGTGTCTTCCGCGGTTCAGTGGACAGCAACAGGTCAGAAAGGCGGCACAACATCAGCACACGTCTTCAGCAGATCAGTGGGCAGTGACGAGGATACAAGGCGACATGATCTCGGCGTTCGTTGCCGGCGGTTCAGCGGGCATCAACAGGTGGCAAGGCGGCGCGATTTTAGCACACGTCTTCGGCAGTTCAGCATACAGCGATAGAGCAGAAAATTGGCAAGATTTCTGCAAACGTCATTGATATTGCAGTGGACATCGACAGAGCAGCAAGGTGACACGATAGCAACACACGTCTTCGGCAGTTCAAGTGGACAGCGACGAAGCAAATAGGCAGCAGGACTTAACACATCCTTCAGGAGGATAGGGCAGCAACGGTCACGCAAGGAACGGTGGACGCAGCTTAAAGGATAACTATAAGTTGCGTTACGACCATTTACTTATACACTGCTCGCCATTAAAATTGCTACACCAAGAAGAAATGCAGATGATAAACGGGTATTCATTGAACAAATACATTATACTAGAACTGACATGTGATTACATTTTCACGCAATTTGGGTGCATAGATCCTGAGAAATCAGTACCCAGAACAACCACCTCTGGCCGTAATAAACGCCTTTAAACGCCTGGGCATTGAGTCAAACAGAGCTTGGATGGCGTGTACAGGTACAGCTGCCCATGCAGCTTCATCACGATACCACAGTTCATCAGGAGTAGTGACTGGCGTATTGTGACGAGCCAGTTGCTCGACCATCATTGACCAGACGTTTTCAATTGGTGAGAGATCTGGAGAATGCGCTGGCCAGGGCTGCAGTCGAACATTTTCTGTATCCAGAAAAGCCCGTACAGGACCTGCAACATGTGGTCGTGCATTATCCTGCAGAAATGTAGGGTTTCGCAGGGATCCAATGAAGGGTCGAGCCACGGGCCGTAACACATCTGAAATGTAACGTCCACTGTTCAAAGTGCCTTCAATGCGAACAAGAGGTGACCGAGACGTGTAACCAATGGCACCTCATACCATCACGCCAGGTGATACGCCAGTATGGCGATGGCGAATACACGCTTCCAATGTGCATTCATCGCGATGTCGCCAAACACGGATGCGACCACTGTGATGCTGTAAACAGAACCTGGATTCATCCGAAAAAATTACGTTTTGCCATTCGTGCACCCAGGTTCGTCGTTGGGTACACCATCGCAGGCGCTCCTGTCTATGATGCAGCATCAAGGGTAACCGCAGCCATGGTCTCCGAGCTGATACAGTAGTCCATGCTGCTGCAAACGTCTTTGAACTGTTCGTGCAGATGGTTGTTGTCTTGCAAACGTTCCCATCTGTCGACTCAAGGATCGAGACGTGGCTGTACGATCCGTTACAGCCATGCGGATAAGATGCCTGTCATCTCGACTGCTGGTGATACGAGGCCGTTGGGATCCAGCACGGCGTTCCGTTTTACCCTCCTGAACCCACCGATTCCATATTCTGCTAACAGTCATTGGATCTCGACCAACGCGAGCAGCAATGTCGCGATACGATAAACCGCAATCGTGATAGGCTACAATCCGACCTTTATCAAAGTCGGAAACGTGATGCTACGCATTTCTCCTCCTTACACGAGGCATCACAACAACGTTTCACCAGGCAACGCCGGTCAACTGCTGTTTGTGTAAGAGAAATCGGTTGAAAACTTTCCTCATGTCAGTTAGTTGCAGGTGGCGCCACCGGCGCCAACCTTGTGTGAATGCTCTGAAAAGCTGATCATTTGCATATCTCAATATCTTCTTCCTGTCGGTTAAATTTCGCGTCTGTAGCATGTCATCTTTGTGGTGTAGCAATTTTAATGGCCTGTAGTGTAGATTCGAATGTCTGTGGCAGACGAACTGATGTTTAAGAAATCTTAATTGTAGTTGTAAGCAAATACACTTCTTTACGCCTTCTGCGCACGAATAAAAAATTTCATTTGCAACATGCAAAAATGGGCGTTTTCTTGCTAATAATTACAATTTATATATCGCTGTTGAGGAAATGGTCACCGTGAGAAACTTGTTTAGGGAAATGGAGCGTGAGTGAGGATCAGAGTGTGATATAAACGTTATGGGAACTCCAAGGTGAGCGAGGTATATGCGACCAGAAAATCAATGCACAACGATAACGAATTCTCTGACGAATTTATCAAGCAGTCTTATCTGATTCAAAATTGTAACGCACTGTTCAACCTCAGGATAAAAAAAATTATGAAAATGAGTTGATAAAATGAAAACCGTCCAGAATAAAGAAATTATGAGTATAAATTAAAAAATTTAATGAATTCATTTCTCATTAAAGAGGACTTATACTGGGCTAACCGGATTTAAGTATCAGGTAGGTGAACTGTTTTCGAATTTAACAGAAATCTCGTAAAAGGAATAAACTTAATATTGCCAGAGAGAACGGATAGATTAATATTTAAGCAATGGAAAAGTATTTTGAAGGACGCATTCATGCAAAATGTTGCGTGTGCTCAGAATGAGAAAAGGAATTTAAATCGGTTCTTGGAACGCTGGCTGAATCAATTAATTTTAAGAAATCACCCTTTGTAAGATCAGATAGAGGGAGAGAAATAATGTCGGGAAAATGAAATCACGGAACTGAAGAAAGTAGTAAATAGTGTTGCAGTTTTGTGGGCTGGTGCAATGGTGAGTTATGTTATGGCCAAAAATCCGACAACAGCCCATAGTACAGCTGAAAGCAGATGACATATGGTTGATATTTTTGATGCATGCAAAGATACCAGAATGAGATTTTCACTCTGCAGCGGAGCCATGTCTCCGCAATATCCTTTCTTTCAGGAGTGCTAGTTCTGCAAGGTTCGCAGGAGAGCTTCTGTAGAGTTTGGAAGGTTGGAGGCGAGGTACTAGCAGAAGTAAGGCTGTGGTGAGGACGGGGCTTGAGTCGTGCTTGGGTAGCTCAATTGGTCGCAGTTTGCCTTCGGCAGGGAAACAGAGCGGACGCGTACGTGTTGACTGCGTGCGGAGCGCGAGCTCGCCTTGTTTACTTTCTGACGGCCGTTGCTTAAGTGCCGGCTTACCTTGTACGATCCATGGCGAACCGTTACCGTAAATCAACACTCCGATTTACTTTCTGCACCGATTATGACCGACCCAAAGCACTCGAGGTGGAGCGTTTTCTGCGAGAGGAAGTGAAGATCCCGGTGACCGAAATTATCGGCATACATTTGACAATCGTGAGCAGCACGGTCTTTGTGAAAATCATTAACGACGCGGCGTGCGAACGCATACTACGTGAGACTAAACAGGGGCTCCGCTTCTGTCACGCTGATGGCAATGTGGGGGAGGTAACCGTCGACCACGCAGGCTTAGGTATGCGAACGATACGCATTTTCGAATTGCCATTCGAACTTCCTGCTGAGGAAGTCGTCGCGGCACTACGCCCATACGGCACAGTCCATGGCCACACTGCGGAGAAGTGGACACAGTTTCGGAAGGATCCTGTCCTTAACGGGGTCCGACAGGTCACCATTGATCTCCGAAGCCTCGTTCCGTCCTACTTACAGATCGGCGGATGCCGTGCTATAGTTATATACGACGGGCAGCCTCGGACCTGTTCCGGGTGCGGCAAAGAAGGCCACCTTAGATCCGAATGCCTACAACGGCGTACTACTCAACTTCCAGCTGCCGAAGAACCACCCACGTCGCAACCTACAGTGCTACCGGTGACCTACGCATCCGAGATCTGGACACTCACACGCCAACCCCGGACAACCAGTTGGAACGGCAAAGAACTAAGGCGAAGATAATTGCGCTGGCACGCCGGAAACTGCAAGGGGTCGTGATACGGACGCGACGCCACGATCACGCGGTTTTAGAAATTCCATCCATGCATCATATAGTGTCCGACAAACGACGGCGTCGTCGGCAGATCATCAGCACTCTGACCACGCCTCATGGCACGCAGGTGACCACTCAGAATGACATCGTCCACGCATTCGCCGAGCACTACCGTCGTACTTATAGTGAAGAAGACGCTGAAACTGCAGCAGACGACTCCATTTTGCATTACGTCACGCGCACACTCCCCCACACGGAGGCGGATGCTTTGACAGTCGCGGTCACCCTAGACGAAAACAACGCAATCGCCAAGAGTGCTGTCAACAGATCGCCCGGCATTGACGGCTTACCGATTGAGTTTTACCGTACCTTTCGGGACCTCATGGCACCACGGTGGACGACTATGTATCAAGAACTGATGACATCTGACCACCCAATCCCACCCGCCTTTGCTGAGGACATCATCATACCAGTCTACAAACCAGCCCGTGGTTCGATGGTCACGAGTTACAGACCGCTCACCCTACTCAATGCCGATTACAAGATTTTCGCGCGCTTACTGGCAATGCGGCTCCGAACAATACTCCCTCATATCCTCTCGCCAGAGCAAACGACGCCTGGAGGACAGGTTAACATACAGACTGCCACAGGGGAATGCCGCAACTTAATTGGGTTGGCGGCGGCCTGCAGACTCCGTGCAGCGGTCGTCGCTATAGACTTCGACAGCGCCTTCGATAAAGTGCGTCATCTTTTCCTGTTTTTGGTGGCAGCCCGAATCGGCATCCCCCCTCCGTTTCTCGGCGTCATCCGGCGTCTTTACGACAGTGCCAGTTCACGTGTCCACGTCAATGGACGTTTAGCAGGGCCTGTACCTATCTGCCGTTCGATACGGCAGGGGTGCCCCCTCTCTAACCTCCTGTATGCCATTGCCCTTGAGCCCCTTATTGGGGGCTTGACGACCAAGCTCTCTGGCCTCACCCTACGCCAACACACTTTTCGCTGTCGGGCATATGCTTATGACCTCCTCCTCCTCATTCGCTCCGGCTCTGAGATTCGAGAAGTCCTCGAATTGATTACCCGTTATGGGGCTGCCGCTGGCAGTGCCATGAATGTCGCCAAACCTTCTGCAATGCACATTGGACGAGGCCTCCAGGAGGGTGAAGTGGCAGCCCTGCCGCTTGAGCGGACTTTCCGGTACCTGGGCATTACCTTTACCCCCACGGTCACACGCACAGCGGCAACGAATTTACGTCGCCTGTTACACGTCATCCGCAACGACGTCCGCCAGAACCTCTTGCGCCGCCAGGACACACTTCAACGGGTTGAGTTTCTTAATCTTTATGTGGCATCAAATTAGTTCACATCTCGCAAGTTCTCCCTCTGCCAACTGCAATTGGGCGCAACCTTCAGGCGGCTTTTGGCTATTATCTCATGGCTGGTTCAGTGTTCAATGTCCGTTATGAGACATTTACCCTGCCGCCACGGTATGGTGGCGTCGGGCTCGTCAATGTCCGTATGCGAGCTGCAGCCTTGTACATGAGTACCATGAGAAAACAGTGGATGGGCCAGGGTACATCTCTAACACGCAGCTTGCTTGAAGTCCTCCTACCTGCTTCCACCTCACCACCGGTGTCTGTCGGCCATATCGTGCCTCATTTGTCCCATCTTTCGACCTTTTTCGTCTACTACAGTTACATACATACCAGTCTCCCAGATACACGCCCACCCAGGACTAAGGATTTTTACAGCCTGTTGCTGCGCTGTGTTCCCCGGAATGTGATGGAGACCAAACATCCCTCCATCCAGTGGCCCATAGTGTGGACTACCGTCCACCAGCCCTTCCTCCCTACGAACGTCCGGGCACTGTGGTATCACAGAGCCAACAGGAAATTTGCCACGAAGCAGCGACTGCACAACATTGGCTTGTCAGAATCCCCTCTTTGTCTCCTTTGCCAGCAGCTGGACACTGATGAACACCGTCTGACATGCGCCTCATCGCAAGATGTATGGCGCTTCGTGCAGCAAATCGTTGCCTGCTATCTCCGGGTGCCACCAGACACAATCGAACCTCGAATGTTTCTATACCCGGAGGACAGACATTTTCCCGCCGCCAAATGTCACGCTATTACGTCGGTCAAAGGCTGGGCGGTCGCTTATCTCTTTCATGAGGGACCTAAATCCCGCCTTGACTTCCGGACCTATTTACGAACAGCCCATGCAGCTCTCGAAAACACGCCACATTACCGAACATTATTTGCTAACTATCTTCGAGCGGTCTTTGTTAGACCTCCACTGAGTTGGGGGGTGCCTGGCTCAGAGGGCACTTACCCCTCTTCCCACGGCGGTGTCTGAGTTTCAACCGCCTACGATCTATTCTACTTCTGACCTCCGCGGATGGGAGAGCGCATCGCATTGCGCGGATTTTATTTCTTTTTGATTTTCCTTTTTCCTTTCTTTTTCTTTAACCAGAATTTATATTTCTTTTCTCTTTCGCCGATGTGTTCACATAATTTCATGATATTAGTGAATATTACAAAAACACATGCAAATAAATAAATAACAACGCCTTCCACTACTGTTGATTCCTGTGTCTCCCATTTCCCTTAGCACCACAGGCCCGGTGGTGGTGAGGGGGACACTGTGGCCAGGCCTCGGGTTTCGACCCCTGCCCACTTTGCCCCCCGAGCCCCCACCGGTTCACTAAAAAAAAAAAAAGCGTGTTCGGTCAGAGAGCTGGTTGGCCTCTGTAATAAAGAAACTGAGTGAAAAAAAAGGTTGGTAGAGCATTTGCCCGCGAAAGGGAAAGGTCCCGAGTTCGAGTCTCGGTCCGGTACACAGTTTTAACCTGCCAGGAAGTTTCATGCAAAGATAAATTCAGTGTCAGTATGAGTGAAAAACCAAAAATAAAATGCGTAAATCGAAATCTGCGTGGATGTGCTCAAATATGAGCAAACCATAATTCAGACATATTTAAAGACTTTAGTACATTTGAAGCAATGCACTTGTGAAACCAGCGTGGACAACGAAAGTAAATTCAGTGACACAACGAATGTTTTAATGGATTTGAATATCAAAGGGGTGCGGAAGTATGCGAGAATTTTTCTAAAACAAACTATATAAGTTAGCTCACTTTAAGTGCACTGGGTGAGCTAATTGGAATATTAACTTCAAGAAGGCCTCCACTGGAGAATCTGTTGGTGGTAATTGATACATAGTCACATGGATTTAGTAGAAACATTCATTGATTTCGCTTATATGATAGATTAGGCTCTTAGTCATGGCTCAGTTTTAACAATAATCAAAACAGAAATTGGAGAGAAGACAGTGGGCATGGAAACTGACGTAAAATGATATCCAACCAATTCCTCCCAGGAAACTGTGCGGTTAATTCAAGGATACTATAGTGATCAGCCAGAACATTATGACTACCGACCTACTACCGATATAAACTTGTCCATGTGATAGGAGTGCCACCTGGCAAGGAGAGACTGCTAGTCAGGCACACGCACGGTGCATGTAGTATCAGTGAGCGTGCTGTCCGTGTGTAGATTTGGGAAGGCGCACGATCAAGGTTTCACAGAGGATAAGCACGAGCATTTCGGAAACTGCACAACTTGTCGGGTGTTCGTGGAGTATTGTGGTGAGTGTCTTGAACACGTGGTGAAACCACGTCCAGACACTGAAGGTTGGGCGGCGCCCGCTCGTTACAGATGTCGGACAACGTAGGCAAGTAGGATAGGGGGCGAACTGTGGCGGATCTAACATCACACTTTAATGCTAGGCAGACAACAAGCTCATGGGCCCCTCCCCGGAATTCACAGGAGTTAAGTGACTTGTGTGGGCAGATGTAGTGCCAACTCCTTCCAGCGACTTGGCAAGGCCTCATTACTTCCATGCCACGACGCGTCTCTGCTGTTATCCGTGACAATAGTGAACATACCGACTGTTAGGTAGGTGGTCATAATGGGCTGATCAGTGTACATAACCTGATACATACCATGTGTCAAGGTAAGGCTTCTCTCCTCCACTGCCCCCACCTCTACACGAATTGTATCACATAAAATTGGTGGGAAAATGAAGGTATCCATTCATTGTGCCGGTATGAGCGCCGGAATCAAGACCACCCACTGCTATTGATTTAGATCAACAGAAATACTTAAAATAGCAGGAAAACCAGTGCCCCTTGCCCCTCCTCCATCTCTGTCTAGGCCAAGAGGATGACTTAAATACTATAGGAAGACAAGTTCCCCTCTACCACTCCTCCTTCTCTCTCTAGGCCAGTTGCGAGGATCATCAGAGAGATCAGTGGCAGCTGAACTGTGTATCTGATATGGTTTGGTGGGAATCAGGATTTTATTCATAAATAATGCAATATATGTATATGATAACATACTAATTTCTACATTATTAAGAATATGTACATATAATATAGTTCCTTGCTAAAAACATCTGGCTTTAAACAATATGTACACATACTTTTTTCGTTGCTAACAAAGATTTGTGAAATAAGTATGAATTTTTGTTAACAGATTTTTGTATATAGCTTCTTAGTAATTAACAGAAAGTTATACAAATGTAGCAAAACACTAATACTAGCAATTTTTTTGAGGGGAGATGCTTTAATAATGACTAGAAACAATCACACTTATATTCACAAAGATACGTTTTTACTCTACTACTAGTAGAAAAGAATCTATGTTCTATATTTCCTACTCCATTCTTGAAAACCGTTTTTTGCAGCATTCATTTCTCTTATGGTGCAGTTGTTAAATAATAGAGACTTTTTGATATACAGTTCTTATTCTTTTATATCACTGTTCCAGTATAGAGGCTTTTAATACTCGTATTTACATGGGAAGCGAGACGTATATTTACTAATAATACTGGCTGGGACGACTAACAGCTGATGAAAAAGTTATACGATATATACAAGTACAATAAACTCAGACGTGTACATAGAATGTACACACACACACACACACACAAACACACACACACACACACACACACATAATGGGCAATCAACTAGCGCAGACACACACATAAATGCACAGTTATTTACACGACGGCAAATGGTACATACTATTCTCCATACTCTCGCACTTACACATTATTTACAAGTAGATAACAAACCACTCTCTTTCTCTCTGTTACCTGAGAGAATAGTGTGAGTACGAGAGAGTTTTCATCTCATCCTTTCAAATGAACCGTTTGTCATTAAGGAGTGACAGACTGACTTTCATTTGCCATACACTATGTACCACATGGTCTCTTGATCGAATGCCTACTTCGCGCAGAACATACGAAGGTTGTGGCAGAGTACCACCAACACTAGTGACAAGGCACTCCTTGGAGTCATTAATTCTGAGAGCCATTGACGCTACACGACCCAGACCCTCACTCTGCCTTTGATTGGCACCTTTGTCTGCACGGTAGACATACAATTTTGATTGGAATTTTACCGTGCCTTTGTGTCCATGAGCCATGGACCTTGCCGTTGGTGGGGAGTCTTGCGGATCTCAGCGATAAAGGTAGCCGTAGCGTAGGTGCAACCACAACGGAGGGGTAACTGTTGAGAGGCCAGGCAAACGTGTGGTTCCCGAAGAGGGGTAGCAGCCTTTTCAGTAGTTGCAAGAGCAAGACACTGGATGACTGACTGATCTGGCCTTGTAAAATTAACCAAAATGGCCTTGCTGTGCTAGTACTGCGAACGGCTGAAAGCAAGGGGAAACTACAACTGTAATTTTTTCCAAGGGCATGCAGGTTTACTGTATGGTTAAATGACGATAGCGTCCTCTTGGGTAAAATATTCCGGAGGTAAAATAGTCACCCATTCGGATCTCCGGGTGGGGACTACTGAGGGGGAAATCTTTATCAGGAGAAAGAAAACTGGCGTTCTACGAATTGGAGCGTGGAGAGTCAGATCACTTAGTCGGGCAGGTAGGTTAGATAATGTAAAAAGGGAAATGGGTAGGTTAATGTTAGATATAGTGAGAATTAGTGACGTTCGATGGCAGGAGGAAAAAGACTCTGTCAGGTGAATACACGGTTATAAAAACAAAATCAAATAGCGGTAATACAGGAGTAGGTTTAATAATGAATAAAAAATAGGAGCACGGGTAAGCTACTACGAAAAGCATAGTGAACGCATTATTGTTCACGAAGCCCACGCCTACCACAACAGTACAAGTTTATATGCCAGCTAGCTCCGGAGATGACGAAGAGATTGAAGAAATGCGTGATGAGATAAAAGAAATCAATCAGATAGTGATGGGAGACGAAAATTTAATACTCATGGGGGACTGGAATTCGACATTATGGAAAGGAAGAGAAGGGAAAGTAATAGGTAAATATGATATGGGGGTAAGGAATGAAAGAGGAAGCCGCCTGGTAGAATTTCGCACAGAGCATAACTTAATCATTGCGAAGACTTGGTTTAAGAATCATGAAAGAAAGTTATATACGTGGAAGGGGCCTGGAGACACCGGAAGGTTTCGGATAGATTATATAATGGTAAGACTGAGATTTTGGAACCAGGTTTTAAATTGTAAGACATTTCCAAGGGCGTATGTGGACTCTGACCACAATCTATTGGTTATGAACTGCAGACTAAAACTGAAAAAACCACAAAAAAGTAGAAGTTTAAGGAGATGGGACGTGGATAAACTGAAAGAATCAGCGGTTGTAGAAAGTTGCAGAGACAGCATTAGGGAACGATTGACAAATAAAGGGGAAAGAAATACAGTAGAAGAAGAATGGGTAGTTTTGAGAGATGAAATAGTTAGGGCAGCAGAAGATGAAGTAGGTAAACAGTCGAGGGCTAGTAGAAATCCTTTGGTAACAGAAGAAATATTGAATTTAATTGATGAAAGGAGAAAATATAAAAATGCAGCAAATGAAGCAGGCAAAAAGGAATACAAACGTCTCAAAAATGAGATCGACAGGAAGTGCAAAATGGCTAAGCAGGTATGGCTAGAGGACAAATGTAAGTATGTAGAGGCTTATCTCACTAGGGGTAAGATAGATACTGCCTACAGGAAAATTAAAGAGACCTTTGGAGACAAGAGAACCACTTGTATGAACATCAAGAGCTCAGATGGAAACCCAGTTCTAAGCAAAGAAGGGAAAGCAGAAAGGTGGAAGGAGTATATAGAGGGTCTATACAAGGGTGATGTACTTGAGGACAATATTATGGAAATGGAAGAGGAGGTAGTTGAAGATGGAATGGGAGATACGATACTGCGTGAGGAGTTGGACAGAGCACTGTAAAACCTGAGTCGAAACAAGGCTCTGGGAGTAGACAACATTACGTTAGAACTACTGATAGTCTTGGGAGAGCCACTCCTGATAAAACTCTACCATCTGGAGAGCAAGATGAATGAGACAGGCGAAATACCCTCTGACTTCAAGAAGAACATTATAATTCGAATCCCAAAGAAAGCAGCTGTTGACAGGTATCAAAATTATCGAACTATCAGTTTAATAAGTCACGGTTGCAAAATACTAACGCGAATTCTTCAGACGAATTGAAAAACTGGTCGATGCCGAACTTGGGGAAGATCTGTTTGGATTTCGTAGAAATATTGGAACACGTGAGGCAATAGTGATCCTACGACATATCTTAGAAGATAGATGAAGGAAAGGCAAACCTACGTTTCTAGCATTTGTAGACTTACAGAAAGCTTTTGACAATGTTGACTGGAGTACTCTCTTTCAAATTCTGAAGGTGGCAGCGTTCAAATACAGGGAACGAAAGGCTATTTACAATTTGTACAGAAACCAGATGGCAGTTACAAGAGTCGAGGGGCATAAAAGGGAAGCAGTGAGTGAGACAGGGTTATAGCTTATCCCCGATGTCATTCAATCTGTATATTGAGCAAGCAGTAAAGGAAACATGGAGAAGAAATTAAAACTTTGAGGTTTTCCGATGACATTGTAATTCTGTCAGAGACAGTAAAGGACATGGAAGAGTTAATGGACAGTGTCTTGAAAGGAGGATATAAGATGGACATCAGCAAAAGCAAAACGAGAATAATGGAATGTAGTCGAATTAAATCAGGCGATGCTGAGGGAATTAGATTAGGAAATGAGGCGCTTAAAGTTGTAGATGAGTTTTGCTATTTGGGGAGCAAAATAACTGATGATGGTCGAAGTAGAGAGGATATAAAATGTAGACTGGCAATGGCAAAAAAGCGTTTTTGAAGAAGCCAAATTTGTTAACATCGAGTATAGATTTAAATGTCAGGAAGTCTTTTCTGAAAGTATTTGTATGGAGTGTAGGTATGTATGGAAGTGAAACATGGACGATAAATAGTTTAGACAAGAAGAGAACAGAGGCTTTCGAAATGTGATGCTACAGAAGAACGCTGAATATTAGATGGATAGATCACATAAGTAATGAGGAGGTACTGAATAGAACTGGGGAGAAGAGGAATTTGTGGCATAATTTGACTAGTAGAAGGGATCGGTTGGTAGGACATGTACTGAGTCATCAAGGGATCACCAATTTAGTGCTGGAGGGCAGCGTGGAGGGTAAAAATCTTAGAGGGAGCTCAAGAGATGAATACACTAAGCAGATTCAGAAGAATGTAGGTACATCGAGATAATGAAGCTTGCACAGGATAGGGTAGCATGGAGAGTTGCATCCAACCGGTCTCTGGACTGAATACCACAACAACAACAACAACAATGAAAGTGGTGCATGTGGAATTTAGATAGGTCTAATATACACACACCGACGTAACCTGCTTTCGTAAACTCTAGGAAAACGTTATCTATCATCATAGCGACTATTTCTTCATTGAAAATAGTGTTCCAATAAAGATTGGATTTGGTCATATAATCCGTTGCGCCAAAACGCCTCTCCTATCTCTTTAATATATGAATTTCGCGGTGGTTTCATAAACTCCACATGGTTTTGCCGAAAATCGAGTTAGTCATTAATGTACACAAATCTTTGTCAAAATCACATGTTGTGAGAGCCATCTTATGAATGTTAACGCCAATATACTCCTTCAGCCTACTTGACTGACTGATGGAGACAGCACAGGTGCTTTAATAAGTTCCATCCGTAACCCAGACACTGCTGGAGGTTTCTGATGTGAATTATGTATTTTTGTTTGTCCCCCAGCGTTGTCATCAATTATAGCATGGAACTAGTCACTCTTGAGATAGCATGAGGTCTGAAACAGAATACGTAATGAATGCTATAAAGAAAAGTACGTAGCTTCTGGAATTCTTAACTTTAATCCACATTTGTAGAACATCGCTCTTGATGATACATTAATAGAATCTCAATATCAACTGAATACGGCGCCTTGCTAGGTCGTAGCAAATGTAGCTGAAGGCTATGCTAACTATCGTCTCGGCAAATGAGAGCGTAATTGTCAGTGAACCGTTCCTTGCAAAGTCGGCTTTACAACTGGGGCGAGTGCTCGTACGTCTCTCTAGACCTGCCGTGTGGTGGCGCTCGGTCTGCAATTACTGACAGTGACGACACGCGGGTCCGTCGTATACTAGCGGACCGCGGCCGATTTAAAAGCTACCACCTAGCAAGTGTGTTGTCTGGCGGTGACACCACACATTCCCCACATCTACTATATCATTGTCTATATAAGAATACTGCTGAATACAGTTATATAAAGTTTTATTGAGATTTGTTGCATATCTCCATCGAAGCCTGATATTTGTATGGGAAGAACCCCTTCTTCGTCACAAGCTGAAACTTTCCAACACCAGGAGCTGCCACTCGAGTGAAGTGCATGTCCTTCTGATGCACTGCCTCAGAAACTTTCTGGAGCAGTGCGTGTACAAATCGAAGCGACTCCACGAAATGAAGCCTAATTCTCGTCATGATTCGCTTGGAGAATGTTATATACTCGTATTTTTCAACGCTCTCACGCAGGAAACCAGTCGAATCGTTTCTCAAGACGAAGTCATCCAAGTGCGTGAAATGAGCATTATACCCGCTCAAATTGTGGAAGAAAACAGGTATATCTGGTGGCAATGAGACATGGGTGCGTGCTGTCATAACAACGTACACGCTCAAGCTGTTAATTAATAATTTATTGAATTCGGAACAAGAATTCAGGAACATAATTAATTGGAAAACCTGTTACACGATGCAGGATTTTATCACAATAAGAAAGGTAAACACAGCTTAACGACTGGAGTACGTAGAGGGGAGATATTTGAGTTTAATTAACAGAGCCTATCAGGACTGCCGGCCGAAGTGGCCGAGTGGTTCTAGGCACTTCAGTCTGGAACCGTGCGACCGCTACGGTCGCAGGTTGGTTGGTTGGTTGGTTGTTGGGGAAGGAGACCAGACAGCGAGGTCATCGGTCTCATCGGATTAGGGAAGGACGGGGAAGGAAGTCGGCCGTGCCCTTTGAAAGGAACCATCCCGGCATTCGCAGGTTGGAATCCTGCCTCGGGCATGGATGTGTGTGATGTCCTTAGGTTAGTTAGGCTTAAGTAGTTCTAAGTTCTAGGGGACTGATGACCTCAGAAGTTAAGTCCCATAGTGCTCAGAGCCACTTTTTGAACCTATCAGGAGTAAATCAGAGATGGCGGGAGCTAGGATAGGCCAGATATCACCTTCGGTGGCAGGCACAACCGGCAGCCCCTAATGTCGCAAATTGTCATAGCAGGCGGAGCCAGCGAGATCCGGAAGGGGTAGGAGTACGTGGAAGGATACAGAGAAAGGACCCGACGTCAAAGTTAAGACGCTGTTCCTGGGGGTGAATACCCTTTCACTTTGGTTCCTATGGGCGGTTCCATCAGCAGGCCCAGCCGAAGAGAAACATAGTCAACCTTACGTTTGATTGTGGCAGACCGTATTGAATTCGCCATATTTATTAAAGCATTGTTTAGAGGCCATCTCCATGCATGTAAATCGTAGAGAATGATGTAATTATAGGCAGAGGTAATGTCTGGCAACTGTGGTGTCTGACGTCACCGCCACCAAGGATCAAGAGCAGGGGGGAGACACTCCATTGTAAGAGAATACATAGCTCACCGGCTGAACGGAGATGTGGCGAGTGTCATTCCATCTTGGTGGCAGAATAAGCTTCGTTTGGGAACGTACCCAAATAGTGCAGGCATTGAGCTTGAAGAATGTGTTGGGGTACATTTCTGCTGGTGACAAACTGCTGAGACTTAGACATTAATAGTTCATGAGCAAAGCTACGGTATGTGCGAACAGTGGTTCCATGTTTGAAGGGAGGTGAATGTGGCATACTGGTGAGCTGTTAATTACTCAAGTGTTGTGGTATTATCACCGCCTATGATCCTTTGGTCGTGGCACATAATGTGTAATATTTGTTGACTTGGAGAACATCAGATTAGCTATTTACGGCTTTCATAACTATCATGGCAGGATGTGAAAAGTCATACGTGGCCAAGAGCACTAACATAGATTAGCTGTGTTGTGGTATTTATAAAACATCAATTCTTACGTGACTGACGTTTTGTATGTGGTCTTGGTACCACTGGTAACGGCACACTGTATGAATTCTGATAGGCGCCATCTTTCAATTTGTTTCGATCTAATGACAAATGAACTACCACTTATTTTGAAGACACTAGGTCTTTACAATATAGATCATTCCTACAAGAATTAGTTTCACTTTATAGGTGGCTATATTCATACTTCCCAAGCGTTGTTGTGTTAAAAACTAAGTAACGCAGAATTCACATGTTAGAGCGAAGCATACTGGTAACTGCATTAGAGGCCAGGTAAGGTGAGTTTCTCAGGTTGGAGCAGAGTGAGTGGCCTTCAAGGAGTCAGGACTGTCAGGTAGGAGAGTATTAGTGTAGTGCCATGCTCCCTGTAAACTGCTGCCTACTGTAACAGTGAATTATGTAGCACACTATATTGTCATGTAGGGTTAGTCACTCCAGATTCTCTCATCGTCAGCCGATGTAGATCTGTGGTGTTTGGCACCAACACAGCTGTTAGATTCACAGTGAAAATTAATCTGATTGTGAGAGGAAATGTTGCAAAATTGTGCATGAGCAGCCAAGAATCGCTATGAAATAACGCCGAATATACTGTGAAATTCTGTTTCAAAATGGTGTATACGGGAGCCAAAGCTCGGTATGGAATGTTGTGAAACAGTTAATAACAGGGTACTTAGGAAGTTTTGTCAGATTTTTTCCAAAGGTAAGATAGGTAGAAGCAACACTAGCAGCTGTGAAGGAGACGCACCCTGCTTTCATCACACTGGCGAAATGTAGGAGCGCCCGAAGCAGAGTAGCAGACACAGATAAGAGTGGTATTCGGTCATAAAGCAGGGCGGCGTGTGGCTACACGAGCACCGGGAAGCAGGCGGAGAGCGTGGTGGCGGCAAGGCAGCCGTGCAGCAGGTTCAGTGCACCACGGCTCAACAGCAGGCAGCGAGGCAGTTCTCATTTTCTTTGCCGACTGTTGGGCACATTAATGACTCTTGAATGGGAAATGTCAGATGAAATAAAAGACTCAGTAGATACGCAGTTATAAGGTGATGAGCTAATTACAGCGCATGGTATTATGAGAGACACGGGTAGTACAGAATTTTTTTATCCCTGGTATGTTTTCAACACAGGTATTGTTTGACGAGGAGATGCCAGTAGAATTTCCCAGTATGGTAGAGTTAGCAGGAGTAAAAGTAGAACAACTGGAAATTAATTTGAGCAATTGACTGATGGCGTTGATGAACTCAAATAATGACAGATGAAGGGGAAAAGCAATTGGCTGCAGAAGTAAAACATGATTGGCAAAATGTCTTTCAGTTGTCACTAACTGAAACTTTAGGTAATCCCCAAACGGAATTAACTACCAAAAAAAATGGTTCAAATGGTTCTGAGCACTATGGGACTTAACATCTGTGGTCATCAGTCCCCTAGAACGTAGAGCTACTTAAACCTAACTAACCTAAGGACACCACACAGATCCATGCCCGAGGCAGGATTCGAACCTGCGACCGTAGCAGTCGCGCGGTTCCGGACTGCGCGCCTAGAACCGCTAGACCACCGCGGCCGGCAATTAACTACCGAAGTAGGTATAAATTCTAATATGCAAACCGAAATCAACGAAGTAAATGCCAATTTGCAAACCCAAATAAATAAGGGTAATGAAGCAGTAAATTCTGATGTGTCCTCTGAAATGATGAGATTAGAAACTGAAGTAAAGCGCGACACAGTCGAATAATTTTCAAAATATAATTTGCAATTACAACGCCAGGTGAAGATACAATACGACATTCAGTGCCTGCGTTATTCTGAATTACGATGCAAAGTTCCTTTGAAAATTCTTGAATGTTCAAAGGAACTTTGCACCGTAATTCGGAATAACACTTGCACTTCAACATCGTATTTATCCGCCGACACCGGGGAAACGGCTGGCAAGTAAAATGTTTCACCTGTACGGAAATTTACATAATGGATGTGCGAGTACAGGTTATAGACGCATGGTTAACGACGTATGGAAGTTTGGGTGTAGCCGTGAGTCGTGCACCAACAGCCTAACTAGTAAGCCTTCAGCGGCTCAGCGGTTCGGACGGTGTTTACGTCCCTGCCGCACGTGTACGCGAGAGGTGTTTACGTGAAGTTTGTAGCGGTGTGCCACGGTAATACATTTAAAGAATCATGGTTCAAATGGCTCTAAGCACTGTGGAACTTAACATCTGAGGTCATCATTTCCCTAGACTTAGGACTACTTAAATCTAACTAACGTAAGGACATCACACACATCCATGCCCGAGGCGGGATTCGAACCTGCGACCGTAGCAACAGCACGGTTCCGGACTGAAGCGCCTAGAACCGTTCGGCCACAGCGGCCGGCAACGAATCATGGTCTAATCGTTCCTCAAATCATCACTGAAATTTAGTTTTGTTAACGAATATGCTCGACCGAAGGCTTACGCGATAGAACGTTACGTACAGGTCGAGGTAAAATTCGAACCTGACGTTATAGCTGGAATACACTTATCTATAGTCAGCAGCATGGTCTATGTCAAGCTCATCAATGAAGCAGCATGTGACGTCCTACTACATAGACACCGACAAGGACTTCGTTTCTGTCATTCGGGCGGGAATGTTGGAGCGGTTACAGTTGAAAACGCCGGCATGGGACTACGAACGATCAGCGTCTTTGAGCTTCCATTCGAAGTGCCTTAAGAATTGGTGACATACACTCTTGCGTCCTTAGGGAACGGTCCTATCCCATCTGGCTGAAAAATGGGCGAGTTTCCAAAAGTATCCCGTCCTCAGTGGCGTCAGACAAATACGGATCGAACTCCGTAAACATGTTCCATCATACTTGTACATCGCTGGTTGTAGGGCGATTGTCATCTACGACGGACAACCAAGGACGTACCCTGGGTGTGGTAAGGAGGGACACGTACGTTCTGAGTGTACTCAACGAAGGTTGTCACGGGATGATCCACGACTCACACCGCATCCGACTGTGCTCCCCATGACCGCATTGCCGCATTACGCGATGACGTAGGCCGTGAGACAGAAACGTATCAGAAAGTACAGACAGAGGCAGATCGTGACGAGTCAAGGAACGACGACGTTAGACTGGACCGCCTGGAGCAGACACAGGACGCCCTCTCTTCGGTGCCGCTTGCGGCCCCTTCAGATAAGGCACTTGCAGACGCCGATAATTCGAGGGCGCACGATTCCAACGACCCCCACGAACAGACTACCATGGGTACAGAAGAACTGCCTAGCGTGGATGCAACGGTGGCCAGCGGGATGGCGGCATGACCTTCCGATGACGATGCTCCAGAAACAGCAGAGGAGCTCAATAGACGGCTACAGGCTACTGAGGAGACTACGGCGCCTACAACGCAAGACAACGATCGGACGTTAAGGGACTGGTCAGGAGACCCACCCACGTGGGGAACAGATGATGCTGGAGGAACTGCTCCCACACACTCTCCCAGTGTAAGACTGGAAGAGTGCACAGAATAACGGCAGACCATATGAGGGGATGGCGGGGGACATTAGAAAGAAAGCAGCCGTGTGGCGGCGCTCGGTCTGCAATCACTGATAGTGGCGACACGCGGATCCGACGTATACTAACGGACCGCGGCCGATTTAAAGGCTACCACCTAGCAAGTGTGGTGTCTGGCGGTGACACCACAGTAAGAATCAAAATTATAAAGGCTGCGGATTTACACATAACGCTATTACAGGAAGTTCGGGTGCCTCCCCCTTGGACTTTTACAGTTACGATATTTACTGTTCCCACCTGTGACGAGAGAGACGTTGGCACTGCGATACTATTGAAGGAAGAGATACGTACAGACGAAGTAGAGTATTTGCCTTCTGCCCGTGGTACGGCCGTTACCATAGGTGGAATAAGTTTGATCAATATACACTCCTGGAAATTGAAATAAGAACACCGTGAATTCATTGTCCCAGGAAGGGGAAACTTTATTGACACATTCCTGGGGTCAGATACAACACATGATCACACTGACAGAACCACAGGCACATAGACACAGACAACAGAGCATGCACAATGTCGGCACTAGTACAGTGTATATCCACCCTTCGCAGCAATGCAGGCTGCTATTCTCCCATGGAGACGATTGTAGAGATGCTGGATGTAGTCCTGTGGAACGGCTTGCCATGCCATTTCCACCTGGCGCCTCAGTTGGACCAGCGTTCGTGCTGGACGTGCAGACAGCGTGAGACGACGCTTCATCCAGTCCCAAACATGCTCAATGGGGGACAGATCCGGAGATCTTGCTGGCCAGGGTAGTTGACTTACACCTTCTAGAGCACGTTGGGTGGCACGGGATACATGCGGACGTGCATTGTCCTGTTGGAACAGCAAGTTCCCTTGCCGGTCTAGGAATGGTAGAACGATGGGTTCGATGACGGTTTGGATGTACCGT
The DNA here is from genome assembly GCF_023864275.1 of Schistocerca cancellata. Taxonomy (NCBI): domain Eukaryota; kingdom Metazoa; phylum Arthropoda; class Insecta; order Orthoptera; family Acrididae; genus Schistocerca; species Schistocerca cancellata. The sequence continues at coordinate 472,645,419 of NC_064629.1, read as the reverse complement.
GCACTATTCAGTGTCCCCTCGACGATCACCAGTGGTGTACGGCCAGTGTAGGAGATCGCTCCCCACACCATGATGCCGGGTGTTGGCCCTGTGTGCCTCGGTCGTATGCAGTCCTGATTGTGGCGCTCACCTGCACGGCCCCAAACACGCATACGACCATCATTGGCACCAAGGCAGAAGCGACTCTCATCGCTGAAGACGACACGTCTCCATTCGTCCCTCCATTCACGCCTGTCGCGACACCACTGGAGGCGGGCTGCACGATGTTGGGGCGTGAGCGGAAGACGGCCTAACGGTGTGCGGAACCGTAGCCCAGCTTCATGGAGACGGTTGCGAATGGTCCTCGCCGATACCCCAGGAGCAACAGTGTCCCTAATTTGCTGGAAAGTGGCGGTGCGGTCCCCTACGGCACTGCGTAGGATCCTACGGTCTTGGCGTGCATCCGTGCGTCGCTGCGGTCCGGTCCCAGGTCGACGGGCACGTGCACCTTCCGCCGACCACTGGCGACAACATCGATGTACTGTGGAGACCTCACGCCCCACGTGTTGAGCAATTCGGCGGTACGTCCACCCGGCCTCCTGCATGCCCACTATACGCCCTCGCTCAAAGTCCGTCAACTGCACATACTGTTCACGTCCACGCTGTCGCGGCATGCTACCAGTGCTAAAGACTGCGATGGAGCTCCGTATGCCACGGCAAACTGGCTGACACTGACGGCGGCGGTGCACAAATGCTGCGCAGCTAGCGCCATTCGACGGCCAACACCACGGTTCCTGGTGTGTCCGCTGTGCCGTGCGTGTGATCATTGCTTGTACAGCCCTCTCGCAGTCTCCGGAGCAAGTATGGTGGGTCTGACACACCGCTGTCAATGTGTTCTTTTTTCCATTTCCAGGAGTGTATACGCACCGTCAGGTTCGGATAACAGAAGGGACAGAGCAGCTTCTTACGCCCATTAGGTTACACCGTTGTTCCGGGGACGATACGATGCTTGCATACTCGGCGGAGATTTTAATTGTGTGCTCGACAGAAAGGACCTAATTATACTCCTAGCCAAGAACTTTGGGAGCTGGTCAACGGGATGGAATTAGTCGATACATAGGACCTGAAGTATCGCAACCAACCAAGATGTACATTTTTTACGAGCCACTCCGTGAGCCGTTTGGATCGGATCTACGTTTCAAGGGCGTTAGTGATGTCGACGGTGGACGCAGAAATCTGGATGACCTCGTTTACAGACCATGATGCATATATTCGTACGGTCAACCTTGTTGACAGCACGTATGCAGATGAAGGGGTAACTGGAAGATAAACGTCTCCCACCTGCGTGATGCAGAATGCCGGCGCATGGTGGAGGACGCGTGGCATGGCTGCCTCCGTCGACGAAATTCTTACGGTTCTGTCCTGCAGTGGTGGATCGAGTGCGCGAAGCCAGCTTTACGGAGGACGTTAATAGGTTATGGAAAGGAGGTTTCTCAATGGCAGCGCACGACCACTGAGTTTTACTTTACGGCCCTCCGGGAACTTTGCGCTCAGCCACCTACACCAGAATACCAGACGGCCGTCCACCGAGTCAAGGCGAAGCTGGCACAACTTGCGGCGCTGAGGATGGCGGGTACGATGATACACGCGAGGTCGCATGATTGCCTGCCCAATGAGGTTCCCTCGATGCATTATGTTATAAAGGGAAGAAAACTAAGACTAAGGACGTTAATTCATGACATCGATCTCGACGATGGCCGTCGTCTTTCAACACAAAGGGGCATAGCACAGGCGTTCACGGATCATTTTAGTAGATTCTATGCGAGCGACGGGCAGGGCCAGAGGGAGCTGGGGAACGTCCTGGAAGAGATCCCAGACACGACGCGTGTGAACGGAGAAGCGGACGAGTTATCTGAAATTACGTGTGAGGAGTTGGAGCAAGCAATTACACGAGATGCCTCCAACAAGTCCCCAGGTCCAGACGGATTCCTGTTGGAATTTTACCGTGCCTTTGTGAATATTATGACTCAGTTGTGGTTACGCGCGTTTAAAGGGCTTCTGTGGACATAAGTACCGGTTCCCATTAAATTCACGGAAGGGCTCATGATGCCCCGTGGTGGCAAACGGCCTTGTGATTATCACCCCTTGACACTCCTTAATAGTGACTACAGAGTCTTTATGCGCATACTGGGCAGCCGTATCAAAACGTCGCTGACGGATCGAATACATACCGATCAGACTTGTCTTGGCGGCATCAGTGATATCCACACAGCCATGGAAGACTATAGTGACGTCGTCGCCCTCGAGGCTGCATGCCGCATCCGGGGGGCACTGGTTGCTGTAGATTTCGATCATGCTTTTGATCGAGTGGATCATGTATACCCCGCAGCAGTGATGAATAGGATGTGTGTTTCGCCATTATTGATTACTGCAGTGATGCGGCTCTTGCACGGCGCCAGATCAGCGATGGTGATCAACGGAGGGAAAACAGAGTATTTTAAGATCTTAAGATCAGCCAGACAGGTTACCCCTTGTCGATCCTCCTATATGCGATCGCCTTAGAACCCTGCCTCGCAGGCCTTCGCCGCCGTCTTACTGGGGGCTCCGTGCGGCATCTATCATTCAAATGTAGAGCATACGCGGATAACATTGAGTTCCTCGTACGGAATGAGGGGGAGACTCAATCAGTTCTGAATTGGCTACAGACGCATGGGATGGCAGCTGGCAGTGAGGTCAACTTCCGAAAATCACAATTCATGCGCCGGCCGGGGTGGCCAAGCGGTTAAAGGCGCTACAGTCTGGAACCGTGCGACCGCTACGGTAGCAGATTCGAATCCTGCCTCGGGCATGGATGTGTGTGATGTCCTTAGGTTAGTTAGGTTTAAGTAGTTCTAAGTTCTAGGGGACTGATGACCTTAGAAGTTAAGTCCCATAGTGCTCAGAGCCATTTGAACCATTTGAACAATTCATGCATGTGGGGCGTGGAATAGAACCAGGAACGGAAGGACCCTTATCTGTGGTGCAAATACTCCGATGTTTGGGTATCAGCTTTCATAAGGAGACGGCGGGAACGGCTGCGGACTACAGACGGCTGTTGCTCAGAGTTCGCACGTCAGTACGACTAAACGCCCTACTGTCGATGGGTATGCTGCAGCGAATGTCGCTCGTCAACCTTTATCTCGCTCCCCTGGAGTGCCACCTGACAACCCTTCTCCCCTTGACGCGCACGATAGCTATGAGGATTCAGGCGGCTTTTGGGTTCTATGTAAGCCTGGACAGCTCTTTAAGGTACAGTACAACGCGCTTACCATCCCAGCGCGAGAAGGGGGCGTTGGCTTACCGGGACGATCATCGAAGAACTAGTATCAGCATCGCATCTACCCCCGGTCAGTGGCGGCCATATATTGCCCCCGTTAACGCATGTGCGCACGTTCATAGCTGAACACAGTTACGTTCGAGAGCGTTTACCGACGTCCCGACAGTCGACATCGAAGGACGTGTACCATTTACTTCTTCGACGGATCGCCCGGAACAGGGGGAAACGGAAACATCCAGCAGTTAATTGGCACGCGGCTTGGCGCAGGGTACACCACCCCCACCTACCTACACAGTCAGGTCAACATGGTACATTGTAGTGAACCGGAAATAACGAACGAATGACAAAAAGTACGCAATACATTTGGCGGATTTGCCCATGAGTCAGCAAAGCGTCATGCTGGATACGGACGACCACCGGCGAGGCGCTGGCTGTCTGGTCTCTAGCAAGGAAGATAATAGCGTTCATGCGGCACACTATATATACAGCAATATCTTGCGATATAGTATTTTTTTCCAGAGGAAATGTATTTTCCACGCCATAAGACGAACGCATTGGCGTGGAACACAGGAATATTGGTCCATTACATAGTACAGAGACACACGTCTGAACGTACTGAACGTATTCGGTTACTGGCAATAATTGCAAGATGGACACACAAAACTGTTACGGCTACGAAAGTACAAGGACTGGTATGCCAATTTCGTAGGAACGTTTTTGCGGACCCGCCATATACTTGGGGTGTTCCGGGTGCGCAAAGATGAGGGGCGCTGCCGTCGTTGTGAAACCGACAAAGTAAAGTGATCAGCTAAGGAAAACTACGCGAGTATGCGACCCAGGAAGAACTAACACTTGCACAGTTAGCAGTGGAATGTTTCTTCGTATTTTGTTTTAATATCTATAAATGTTTTTTTAACGGTGCCGGAGGTGGTCCCACATTGACTTTGTTGTTATTTAATGTTGCATGGTAGGACGGCAGCGAGGTTCGTTCCAGGACAGTTATAATGTATAAGAACGTACTATGGTTTTGTGAATAATAAAGATTTCTATTTCACTACCTTCCCTAAATAAAAAAAAGTGGTCAGCGCGACGGAAAAAAAAGAAAAACGATACGGAGAGACAAGCGGGAAATCCGCGTTCGAGTACCAGTCCGGCACACATTTTCATGAATGAAATTACAATGAAATATACACAAATTTTCGTTGTCACCATTCTGTCCTACAGCTGATGGTGGTACATATTCGCAACTTCGAATACATTTAATGTATTCCAATTGAAAAAAATTTTACTTAGGTAGATTCTGATGTTGTTCTGGTACGGAACAGCTGTGGCGATCAACACAAGCAATCAGTATCAACTATCTCTAAAACGTTGGGAGGGAATGAGACTGGTTACCATACCTTTGCAGAAGCGACAGAGTTAACGCAAACAGTGTATGGAACTAAGCTGATTGACGAACTGACTATAGTAATTATAAAATAAGTTCGGAACAGAGTTATAACTTCAAGGGACATTTGACAGAGACGACGCAGAGTGAACAGACAACAGGTTGTACAAGTCAGACAGTGGATGAGCAACTGATTATAAATGAACAGTCAATCTCGAAGGTGTCACAAAGGGGTGTGCAAGCTTCAGCTGGTACATTAGCAGAAGCAGCGTTCATTTGCTTCAGGAAATTTAATTACTTCGATCCACACTAAGAATTGTTCGTAGAGGAATTTCGGGATGTATTGCCTGTGTCCTGGTCACAGCAAGATCAAATTTCTTTTATGGTACGACATTTACGATGGTGTCTAATACTTGTACAGATCTAGTAGCATTTAAGGAGAAGTTTTTAAAAGAATATTGGTCCAATTCAGAGGAAGTTGCTAGTGGATTTCTGGAGCGATAGAAAAAGTCAAGCAGATCGTGGGACTATAAAGGAATTTTGTAGATTTTATGGAAGCGAGTAAAATAGCTATATTGACTCTGGTTGGCTATCGAATTGTTTTCTGCGGTCGTAGAACGAATGCTGCCTTTCTATATCCGTCACGAATTGATAGGGTGCCTACGGACAGTTACAAGAGGTATTTTAGTGGTTCCTGGAACGGGTGGAACGTTTGCATGTCAGAGACGGCAGGCATCAAAACATGCCACCACGATGAGAAGATGCACAGCCCGTACGGATTGTACATGGCAGCAGGTGCTTGAGTAAACGCACGTAACAGCCGACAGGATACGACACACTGTGATGACGGGTCTTAATATGGTCATTACGTTATTCTTGCTGATCAGATATACTAAAGGCTTTGTCACACAGGACGAGGTCTGTTCCAGTGGGCAGCCATCTCTGCCCGCCGCGATCTAGCAATACGTTATTTTTCTTTGACGCAACACAGCATTAGCCCTGTCACACACGAGGTGGCCTATTGCTGCGAAACAGTTTTGACCGCGGCGGCAGGCTATACGTTTGTACAAAATCACAAAAGTATCGCGCTCTCCAGTCGATTTACATCAGTTCGTCGAGAGGTTTTTACAAGATGGGAGACGAGACTGAACGGTTGATAGAAAACGTCAGAAAGTATACGTATTTGTGCGACACTTCACGTCAGGTCTACAAAAATGTGGTGAAAAACGCAGAAACATGGGCCATGACTGCAGAAGAGCTGAATTTTACTAATAAGTACGAATATATTTTTATTTCACAACATTATTTTATTACGTAGTTATTATTTATTATCAAGTACCCCACAAAAGTAATACACACAGTGTGTACTGAAGTTATGTCCTACTGACAAAGTAATCAGCGATAGTTTCGCGGACTTCAACTGTATCACGGGTTGATGTCCAGTTGGTAGCACGCACATTGGCAACAGCTCTTGCATAGGCCATATGACTTCTTTACTTTGATTATCAGCTGAACATTCACTGTCATTCTTCATTATAGTGAAGTTATGCAAACAACAAGCTGCTTTAAGTATACAATCTGCAGTTTACTTATCTGTATCTGTGGCTCTCAGTAATATACGCCATAACTATTATACCGAACGTGTTTTCAATGACACAACGTGCTCGAGACAGCTGTGCACTGAAACATTTTTTTGAGATCGGAGATCATTCTGGCCTCTGGATACAGTCTCATTAGCTACATCTGAAGTGCAAAGCTTCGGAGGTGGAACTGTTTCTCCGGCAATATATTGTCGGTAGAACGCTGAATTCTCAAAGACAGTACGACCATAAACTTGTAGAGTGGGTATGTTGTGTCTAGGAATACCGCATACTCGGTTCTCTAAACAAACAAACAACTCGTATTAATGAGTTTTATTACAACAAGACAAATAAAAATACTTAACTTTGATCTGAGAATTCTTCTATTCCTTTATACATGATCATCCACAAGTACAATTACACAGATGTGTCGCAAGCAAGCAGAGACCGCTACTAACAACAGTCTGCCAACTGAACTGCAGTGACTGCTGATCTCAAACTGTGCCACGTAGAAACTGCTAAAGAAGAAGCTACGATGCGTTGGCTAGCGAAGTGGCTAACGTTGAAGCTGCTATCGAAGTGGGTCGCCACGAATATTTATATTTTTTTTTTTAATGTGGAGGTGACAATACAACGTCACCAGTGGATCAGGGTCTTACTACGAGTATCTTGGTGGATCGTAAAACTGTTCCATCCGACAATGATTTCATCCCAGAGACATCACTGGAGTACACATTGAAGATGTGGCGATGGGTCTTTAAGTCCCATATGTAATGGAAAACTTCTTCTAGCATTGCCTTTTTTTAACAGAAATGAACGATACCATGTATCATACTGATTCTTGTGTAGGTGAACATTCTCTGCTGCTTCACTGAAACAATTTCATTTGATTTTGTATACGATGTATTATATTTCAGGCTATGTTGTTGGAACGACACCAGGTCACTATCGAGTCCACCTGCGTGCTAACAAGGGAACCTCCCCATCGCACCCCCCTCAGATTTAGTTACAAGTTGGCATAGTGGATAGGATTTGAAAAACTGAACACAAATCAATCGAGAAAACAGGAAGAAGTTGTTAAATGAAACAACAAGTTCACTGTTACCAGTCACCGTTTTATTTTATTTCCACGACGCGTTTCGAAGGTTTAAACCTCCATCATCGGGTGGATTTACATTAGTAAGTATTACATTTGTGTGTGTGTATTGTGTTACGATTTTTGGAGGAACTTGTGGCACTGCCTAGTGGAGAAACGAAACGCTATTTCAGAATATGGTTTAGGATTAATTTTGACAAAAAAATTAAACTGATATCTAATGGTAAACATTAAATAAGTAAACTACAGTACCTTCAGTGATCACAAGTTCCTTTTGCTGTCGTAACACATCACATGTATACTGCCACATTTGTAAACAAATATGGCGTCTGGAATCAGCTGGGTGCAAGGTTCGTATAGCAGAAGTGAAGACATAATCGCAAAGTGCAAAGAATATACATCATAACAATATTATTACAGAATAATTGCTTTAAGCATTTAGCGGTGTTTGTTTATGTGTGTGTACTTCAGGTGGTATATAAATCCAATTCTGACAAGTTAAAACAGCAAACATTCGTACTCGTTTGTACAATCACGTGAAATGTTAAAATGGCTTAAACTTCATACTTATTGATAACAATTAGGTGAAATGTTACAGACTATAATTACAATGATCATATTGGCTACAACAGTAAACTCATACATACATTACACTCTTTGATTGGGGTTAATAAACAGATGTGAAGTGAGGGGGTGGAGTCAGAAGGAGAGGTAGAGAGAGAGAGAAAGTGTGTGTGTGTGTGTGTGTGTGTGTGTGTGTGTGAGTGAAAGGGGGGAGAGGGGGAGAGGGGGAGAGGGGGAGAGGGAGAGAGGGAGGGAGAGAGAGAGAGAGAGCGAGAGAGAGAGAGAGAGAGAGAGAGAGAGAGAGGGAGAGAGGTAAGAGTGATTATATGGGAGGAAACATTTACATGGCAAGGAGTCTTAAGATTGCATGTTGCATATATTACCTGCCTAAAGGTTGGGGTAATACATTGGTTAATGCTATAAACTATGCAGATAGATATCCATTTGTGCCAGTAGTTGATGAACATACAGTTTTAAGATGTATATTCTTTGCACTTTGCGATTATGTCTTCACTTCTGCTATACGAACCTTGCACCCAGCTGATTCCAGACGCCATATTTGTTTACAAATGTGGCAGTATACATGTGATGTGTTACGACAGCAAAAGGAACTTGTGATCACTGAAGGTACTGTAGTTTACTTATTTAATGTTTACCATTAGATATCAGTTTAATTTTTTTGTCAAAATTAATCCTAAACCATATTCTGAAATAGCGTTTCGTTTCTCCACTAGGCAGTGCCACAAGTTCCTCCAAAAATCGTAACACAATACACACACACAAATGTAATACTTACTAATGTAAATCCACCCGATGATGGAGGTTTAAACCTTCGAAACGCGTCGTGGAAATAAAATAAAACGGTGACTGGTAACAGTGAACTTGTTGTTTCATTTAATGTCAGTAACAGTCACGGTAAAGCCTAACCTAAAAATGTTCGCATTTAAAGGAAGAAGTTGTGTGGAACTATGAAAAAAATAAGCAAAATATTCAAACTGAGTAGTCAAAGCGCAGGATAGGCAACATCAAGGATAGTGTAAGTTCAGGAGCGCCGTGATTCCGTGGTTAACGTGAGCAGCTGCGGAACGAGAGGTACTCGGTTCAAGTCTTCCCTCGAGTGAAAAGTTTATTTTCTTTATTTTCGCAAAGTTATGGTCTGTCCGTTCGTTCATTGACGTCTCTGTTCACTGTAATAAGTTTAGTGTCTGTGTTTTGCGACCGCACCGCAAAACCGTGCGATTAGTAGACGAAAGGACGTGCCTCTCCAAATGGGAACCGAAAACATTTGATCGCAAGGTCATAGGTCAACCGATTCCTGGTGACGGCATGTGCGTCACATAACAGGAATATATTGTCGACCCACCTAACTTGTACACTTGGCGAATGGGTAAAAAGATTCTTCTACCACGCCCGATTTAGGTCTTCTTGTGGATGTGATAATCACCCCCAAAAAAGTGATGAAAACATAAGAGTTTGTCACATAAACTGCAACAAATGAGTGCGACAGTTTCACAGTTTTCCCGGTGCTCTGTCAAAACATATGTTTTTAACGTTTTCAAATTTTTCCGTGTGTAGACCGACAAATCCTGCATATGTCCAAGCAAATCCGAACATGTCCTGGAATTTTGGAGAGCGAAGTTGATTACGTGTGAGTGCCTGAACTTTGATAATTGTCTGAAAATAAAAAAAATTAAACTTTTCACTAGAGGGAAGACTTGAACCTAGGACCTCTCGTTCCGCAGCTGCTCACACTAACCATGCCGGCACGGTAGCTCAGCGTGTTCGGTCAGAGGGTTAGCTGCCCTCTGTAATAAAAAAAACTGAGTTAATCGATCAACAACGAACTTAAACGGATCTCTTACGACGTCCGCCCCGAGCAGATGCAACGAACGAAAGCGAACAAAATGAGATTAAAAAAAAAAAAAAATCACGGGACCACGGCGCTCCTGACCTTATACTACCCTTGATGTTGCCTATCTTGCGCATGGACTACTCAGTTTGTATGTTTTGCTTATTTTCTTCATAGTTCCACACAACTTCTTCCAGTTTTCTCGATTGATCTGTGTTCAGTTTTTCAAGGCCTATCCACTGTGTCAACTTATAACTAAATCTGAAGGGGGTGCGATGGGGAGGTTCCCTCGTAAGTAACCAAGAAGGTTCTATTATGGAGGAAGGTATCCACGAAGTTGACATAGATATTGATGATAGTCGTCTGAGTCAGCATTTGGTACACAAGATTGTCCTGCCAAATCTTGTCATACACGTTTTGCAGAACCAAGAAAATCGCTGGCGTTGACATGGTGGAGTTAAAGCCCTTGCTGACATGTTCTGTGACGCTAAGGACTTGGAGTTCAGCTGATAGGTGGGAAGTGAACCCAAACTGTTCCGGACGGATTGTCCCAGCTGCCGACAGAGGAAGGTCGAGACAACGTGATCGCGAGATGGGCGTGAGTATCGTATCATCGTAACATAGCGGTAGGCTACAAATTTACACGGGACTAAACTGGACATAAGCGGTTACGGAACCAGGCCAGTAATGGTCATTGTGCGATGACTGCCATTACGAAAGATGTGTTGAACAAACTTGCTGATGGAATGTACATTTTTTTAAATAAAGTGGTAGTTCCAGTTGGGAGATATATAAGATAAGCCCTTCTGTGATTACTAAATACCTACAGAATGTACCTTCAAAATTCGAGACGTGATAGTATTTAGTTAGTCGAACCGCTTCGTTAATGTAACATTTTTAATAAAGTTACTTGTTTTCTGCGTCTGTTAACTACGCACAATATTATTTTCGCGAAACACAGTGCGGCGGCGCGGTTCTTTCCGTCCCTTTACGACGAGCCTGCACCTACCTGTGCACATTGTCTCAGCAGCTCATCAGTAGGAAAGCCGAGCGAAACCTACCGTACTTCGACGTGAACCAGGCTGCAATTTAAGTCACTTAATCCACGTTTCGGGAGAAAGATTGGAAATTTTGTCCTCAATTAATATATTCTGAAACTTAGGTGAACAAGTGTCACTGCCAAGCCCGTGCTAGTCTTAACAGTCACTCACAATCCCTTTCACTCACGTTAGAAGTTTATGGTGTTCCGTTTCCCGAAAACGTAATAGCTACAAAAATACTGATTGTTTTTGATTGAGAATGCTCGTCAAATATCAAGTCTGTCGGTACCTAATGTAGTCACAGTTTTTAGCCACCGACCTGCTCAATACGCCACGCGGAATATGTGTCTTTTCTCGTCACAAAATTCACTTAAAAATTCCGAAATTTCTACACACACATCGGAATAATTATTCCGTCACTTTCCAACACTTTTGATGTATGAAACACTGCTAGATCCGGCAACTTATCGTTTCCATCCGAACTACTACTACACACGTCCGATCTGTTTCATGGCTAGGCTTCGACTCCTCTCTAGAATACTCTAAGTCTTCTCTACCAGCAGAGAAAGGCGCACGAAGAATATTGCTTTACCATTGGTCAGTTTACTCAACAGCCAATAGCAAAACAACATTCTCCCGCGTCAATCCGCGCTTTTCCTCAATAACCAATCGCAAAATAGTAAACCTTACGACTGCACTTTATACCGACGTAATTATCTAATATACTGATGTTTTGCGTATGCATAAAGTTATTTACTATTGTTATTTATACCTGAATTAACTTTCCATTTACTATAAATTTACTTTACAAAACTATTCTACAAAAATCCCCTATGTCCATATCCATACTTCTTCGAAATGTTCCCACACTAAATCCTACTACATAACTCGTTAAACAATTATCTTCATATTAACCTTAATTCACACTCAAGCATCATTCATACTGCTAAAACACATTTATAACATTTTACATACAAAAAAAACATAACACTTTATGAAAATACTAGAACAGTTTATGAAGAACATTCTATTACTTTAGTGCACTCTAGGGGGCACAATCGAAACTAACATCACAGTCCCCTTATCCAATATTGTCTTCTATCGGCTGACACATAAACTACGTGCGCATCCAGTCTCGCATCACCATCTGTCACTCTCCAGCTCTGAGACACATCTCCGATCTCCCACTTAACCGCCTCCAAGGTAGGATCGTTATACTGCGCTACGCCTCAATACATAGACGTGTTTGTTACGACTGTTTCATGTGGTTCTTGAAAGAGATACATACCTCGCAGTTGGTTATGATTAGTGCCAAAATGAAAATTGTGGAGCATTGTCTGTTAGTAAGGGAAACACAACTGGAATGAACAGAGAGAAATTTAAGGGTAACCAACACTTGTCAAGCGTTGCAGCTGCTAGTGCTGGTGAACTATCCATTAAGAACAAATGTGTTTTAATTTGTGCAACAGACCTCCGACCTTTTAACATTCTAAGTGGTGTGGAGGAGTCTTCAGTGTAGTTCAAGAGCAGATAAATGCACGAGCAAAATATGAACAGATCACTGCCCAAGAAGTACTGCCTCCCCCAAGGGCTGTAGCACAACTTTCTAAGGATTTGGGTGATCAAATCAGGAATGAACTTATTCCAGAAGTGAAGGACGCAATTATTAAAAACCATTGTTCAATGGCGTGCGGTCTGTGGACAGACAACTATTGTGAGATCCGTTTCTTAACTGTCCCGTCCAGCTGTATCGATCAATCGACGGACAAATGGAAACTAAAAAACAATGTACTTTTGACTACAAGGATTCCTGATATTGCCAAGACTGGTGAACATATCATTACGGAAATATATATGAACAAACAGCAAAGCTACAGATAACGTCGTCGGAATAAGACAGTTACATTCGATACACATTAGCGGGGTAACAGCAAGAATGCTCTAGAAGCACCCACACGTCTCCCACGCGTAATGTACTGTATTAATACAGTACGATGAGTTCACAGACCTTCCATCATGGTGGAAAACAAATACTTGTACCCTTTCGAAGTTCAGCAAACTCAGCAAACAAGTTTCTGTATAACTGCCAGTAGTGTCTCTGTGGAAGCAATTTTAGTAAAGAGGGGATGGTATTGACTCAAAGAAGAAGCTGTGTAGATTCCAAATGCGTTAATGGCATTCTCGTCATCCATAACAATAACAGAACTAAATCAAGCTAAATTTGAAGCGCGTAGGAGCAAAGACAACTGACAACTGGTTTCCAGAGACGTTGTGTATATAATCAAATTCAGTGTTGAGAAATGAAAGGTACTGAATGCACACTTACGCTGTGGATATCGCATAGTTCATATTAGGTCATCTTCATGTGGAAAATCATTTTCAGTCTCCATTTCCCGCTTCATTTCAAGGTTTCAAGATCTCTCTCATCACTGTTACGTAAGAGTTTCTGAGTAATCACAATCCGCCATTGATGATTCGACAGATAGCACAAATACAGGAAACCTTTGGCAGATTTACACTTACAGTTACGTGGTCTGGATTTATTCGAATGCTTCGATTCTGATTCGTTCGGTTGAATTGTGCCTTAAGTCTTCCAAAACGCATTCATTCCTACTTGCACAACAGTACGACATGTCATACGTACGTGTACCGTACTCTAGCGGCCATCATGAAAGCAGGCATCTTGTGGCCATCTCACAGTCTTACAACATTGCCAATTAGCGACAGCATCAAACTTAGTAAAAATTCCGAAAAAAATGTTAGACATCTCTATTTGGAGTCTACAATATGATGCAGTACTTTCTAAAAGATGATTCTTGCCAGTTACTATGAAAAAAATAACTAACTCTACAAGAAATTTTGAAGAAAAATAATTTTTTAATTCAACCTTTTGATAAAACAGAATCACTAACATATTTTGACTGAAAAAAATTATGAATATACTGAAAGTTTACAGACGCATGTGACACAAATTTTGTCGTGGTAACACAATAACACTCCGAGATAAAAAATACGATACCATAAAAAGTGCGAAACTGTAGGCCTATGTAACGAAAAATGTCGTCGCTGATGAATTTGCATTCTGTTGGATATTGCAGAATCGTCCAGCGAGAAAGTTGTTAAGAAGGCTGTAAAATTAATTTTGGTAACATCTGAGACATCATTACTGTATCGTGTAACCTATAAACACATTTTATTTGCGAGAAACATCGTGTGCAGCAGTGCGCGAGTACCCGTGTGCCACCGCCAGGATTTTAGTTCCGCCGGTTCGCCTTAGTGCGACCAAGAATAATCCCTACCTCCCGAATTTTTTTTTTTGCAGCGCTTACTCACCCTCCGTTACTGCGCTCATTACTCATATCGCTGATATAACGTACAGAAAAATAAATGTACGTACTTTTAAGCCACTACTTCCGCTGAAGTCTAGCGACATACATTTTTGCCTATGGTTTCGTGCAAGCCAAGTAAGCAATAAGTGCATTGTACACAAAACTTCGTTCTTACAGCTGCAATGTCTCTGCATTCCATTAGAAATTTTCCTCCAAAATTAAACGCTATGGATCAAAAACCAAGTGAGAAGAGAGGACAAACAACGGAGGTCTCTGAGCCAGAATAATTATTTTCACCGAGATCACCCTGTATTTTTCTGGCAGTCGGATACTGTCATCGGTATTGGTATCTAAATATAGCTCTACGCACTAACTTTTTGTCAGAATCGTCAAATTCCATAGATTTCCGTTATCAAAAAATGGTTCAAATGGCTCTGAGCACTATGGGACTTAACATCTGAGGTCATCAGTCCCCTAGAACTTGGAACTGCTTAAACCTAACTAACCTAAGGACATCACACACATCCATGCCCGAGGCAGGATTCGAACCTGTGACCGTAGCGGTCGCGTGGTTCCAGACTGAAGCGCCTAGAACCACTCGGCGACACCGGCCGGCTTCCGTTATCATTTATATGCCTTTCTTGGAGAATCAAAACACATGCTCACTTCTATAGATTCCACCGACGATACTGCATTGCCAAATACAATGGATTCAGATAAACCACATGATTTTGTTGTCATTTTATGAACTTACGCAGAGTATATATTATTACTATTATTAGTTGTTTCTTCATTTTTAGCCAGATCAGTAAAAAAAAACTTCAGTACATTCGATACGACAATTTTAGGTTGTTTTCTAATGTCTTTTTGCCCTCAACGCAGACCCTTGCGTTTACATTTCGTTCACTACCAAAAACACGCCAGTACAATGTTCTGCGGATGATTGAAATCACACGTGAACATACGATATCGTGCCGAAACACAGAAGTTTAAGCTGGCGCTGGCCTACTGCACTGTTAAGTTTATGTGCGGCAAAAAAGCTTGGAGACGGACGAATTACAGCGCTTAGCGCTTGTGCACTGTAGACAGCGAGAGTGACCTTGAGGTGCCTAGTGTCTTGAAGGCCAATCGAGAATATTTGTTAGTGGGAAAGCGGTACGCAGTACGACTGCGTGAGGGCGATGCGCCAGGCGAGAATGTCGAGTCGCCACGTTATCGAGACCGCATTCTCGGAAGACGATAATCTCTCAGGCAGCGTCCTCGCTGGGCAGTCTCGCTTACGACAACGAGCGGGAACACAGCGACAACCGACGCCCTCTAATGCTGGCAAGCATTGATGACACTCTGATAAAGACGGTTGCAAGGGGAAAGTAGTTGGTTGCAGAAGTAAACCCTGATGGGCAAAATGTACCGCTGTTGGCAGTAATTGTAACGTTAGATGATGTCCAAAGGAAATTAACCGCTGAAATAAATAAGTAAATTCTAAAGTGAAAACTGAAATCAACAAAGTAAATACCGATATGTAAACCCAAATAAATAAGATTACTGGAGCAGTAAATGCTCATTGTTTCCTCTGAAATGACGAGATTAAAAACTAAAGTAAAGCACGACTGTGGCGAATAGTCTACAAAATGAGACACAACTGAAAAAGATTGTTGCTGAGGTAGATTCTGATACTGTTGCGGTACGTGATAATTGTGACGAATGCCACAATTAATATCAGCAATCCCGGAAACGTTGCAAGGGAGTCAGAATGGTTTCTCACTCCCACAGAAGCGACAGATCTACATCTACATCTACATCCATACTCCGCAAACCACCTGACGGTGTGTGGCGGAGGGTACCCTGAGTACCTCTATCGGTTCTCCCTTCTATTCCAGTCTCGTATTGTTCGTGGAAAGAAGGATTGTCGGTATGCTTCTGTGTGGGCTCTAATCTCTCTGATTTTATCCTCATGGTCTCTTCGCGAGATATACGTAGGAGGGATCAATATACTGCTTGACTCTTCGGTGAAGGTATGTTCTCGAAGCTTTAACAAAAGCCCGTACCGAGCTACTGAGCGTCTCTCCTGCAGAGTCTTCCACTGGAGTTTATCTATCATCTCCGTAACGCTTTCGCGATTACTAAATGATCCTGTAACGAAGCGCGCTGCTCTCCGTTGGATCTTCTCTATCTCTTCTATCAACCCTATCTGGTACGGATCCCACACTGCTGAGCGGTATTCAAGCAGTGCGAACAAGCGTACTGCAACCTACTTCCTTTGTTTTCGGATTGCATTTCCTTAAGATTCTTCCAATGAGTCTCAATGACTAATAATGAGCTGACTAGCGTAAGTAACAACATCATTTTGGAACAGAGTAATAATTTTAAGGCTATGTGACAGAGCCGCGCGGGATTAGCCGAGCGGTCTAGGGCGCTGCAGTCATGGACTGTGCGGCTGGTCCCGGCGGAGGTTCGAGTCCTCCCTCGGGGATGGGTGTGTGTGTTTGTCCTTAGGATAATTTAGGTTAAGTATTGTGTAAGCTTAGAACCTTAGCAGTTAAGTCCCATAAGATTTCACGCACATTTGAACTTTTTTTTTTTTTTTGGCTATGTGACAGACATGGCTCAGGTGCTGGATGCAGAGCGATCAGAACGAGAATCATTTCAAAGACAACAGGTTGTGTATAATCAGACAGTGGCTGCACAAGTGATTAAAAATGTAGAAGCATTCTCGATGTTGTCACAAAAGTGTGTGTAGGCTTTGCCTGGTATTTCAACAGATACAGAGTTTGTTCGCTGTTGGAAAATTAACTATGAGGACTATTCTGAAAGTAAGGTGCGATGGGGTGCGAAATGGAAACCACAGTGAAAATCCGATGAAGCTTTGCACAGATGCACTGGGCAGTGCCTGTAGTATGCCCATAGGTCGCGTCACGTCGCTCTTTTCAGTTCTGATGAGCACACAGTGAGCATGTAAAGATGCTTAGAACCATAGTGTCTCCCACACAGTATGAGGGTCTGGTGTGAGATTTCGCCTGTCATGCAGCCCACATAACATAGCTCCCAAGCGTTTCCTTCTGCATGACAATTCTCGGTCGCCCTCTGCAGGGGCAATGAAGATACTCCTCCAGCGTTTTTGAAGGGAAGTGTTTGATCACACACAATAGAGCCCGTAATTGACTCTTCCTGAGTTTCATCTCCGCTCACATGAACCGCTGGCTATGAAGACAATGATCTGGTACAGACAACGAGCTGTAGACAAGCTTAGAGAATTGGCAGGAAGCGCAGGCGGCTGCCTTCTATGACGAGAGTATTGTAAAGTTGGTACACGCTACAGCTGCCTAAATCGGAGCGGCGACTATGTAGAGAAGTAACTGGAAGGTATAGCTAGCTGTTGCAAATAAAACATTGGTTTCCATTTTCTAATCGATCGGACCTTACTTTCCGAGTAGGCTTCGTAGCTTGATCTGAACAAAAATGGATGTTTTGCCTGTATCCAGGTCAGAGCAAGAACACAATTCTTTTGTGGTATGGCATGTACGACAGGTCACCAATAGATGTGCTAAAGAGATTTCTAGTACTTGTACATATCTAGCAGAATTTGAAGACAAGAATATTGGTCAGCAGAAATTCAAAGGGACTTCTGGTGCGGTAGACAATGTCAAGCAGGTCGCGGGACTATGAAGGAAATCTGCGAATTTTGGTGGAACCGAATAAAATATGTTGATCCTGGTATGGTTATCGAACTGTTTGCTGCTGCCATAGAACGAATATTGCCATCCTATATCCGTCGGAATTTTGTATTGGCACCTAGGGACAATTACGAGAGGTATGTGAAGTTCCTGGTACGGATTCAATGTCTGCATGTCAGAGAGAGTAGACAGCAAAACATATCACTACGACAAGGAGTCGAGTGGCCGGTATCACTTCTGCACGGCATAATGCCGTCACCTAATGCAAATAACGGGAGACAAATGCTGTGCAGTGAGCAGAAGGGATGCAGTATGCTAATCAGCATATTCATGCTGACCAGTTAAACTAAGCAGATTTATTGTGTAATTCGTTACTCATTTGGGAATTAGTCATGGGAATGTTTATGAAATAAATCTCATCAACGTGCCGTGCAAGGTCAGAGAGCAACTGTCTCCAAGGATTTATCATGACGTAGGAAACGAAATGATTGATATTTGAGTCATATGAGCGTACAACGAGATACGTTGCTATTTATCGTACATATTATTCTGTGAAGGTACTGTGGGGCGCAGTGGGATCGCCCTCACACTGCGCCACAGCATCAAGGAGGCACTAAAAATTTGCGTTAACTACGGGCAACACTCCACGTCGTCGGTGTCATAAAACTTTAAGAAATAGTTTGCCTCTTCTTTTTTACTCATTTGGGAGGAATGAAGGCAGCACATGTTTTGAATCCATACGAGTTGTGGTTTCTGCCCTTCAGAGGATAACCACAAATCTATATATTAGGTTACTGACTGGCTACTTTTGAAAATTGAAGCGGTCCAATCGATTTATCATTAACTTTATTATCCTGCATTTTATGTTCTTCTTCTATATTGCTTTCTTCTTTATTCAGACCATAAACATGAACTGATATAAAGAGATTCTTCCTCTCAAATTTCGGTATGTCTTGAACTTCAGTCTAGAATTTGATGCTATTGAAGCTATAGTGCTCTCAAACATTAGATGTATGGTATGTTCTTGTACGCTCTCTTTCTTCTTATAACTTATGTTGCAAGCCAAAAGCGACCATTCAAAGCAAAATTCGGCATCCTCATCTAAATTTTGGACATGCATACAGGCCTATGTAGAAGCAGTACCCTCTGGCAGAGGAATAAAACTGGACCTCACATTTAATGGGTAAGAACATGCGAATGTATGTCTAGGTGGAGTATATGACTCAGTGCTTTACCAGACCCGCTTTCTGCATTTTGCAAAACTGGGCCAATGTGACACCTGAGATAAAAGTTTTAAATCTCTCGGCAATTGAGGCGCCCATAATATCACACCAATACCCCTCCCCATCCAAATACCTCTTCAACACTCCTTCCCACCATATTCTGGGTGGGAGCCGGTACATGAGATCACAGAATAGAGCTGCACTACACTTACTGGAGGGATAGCACAGATCTGTAATGATTTTGAGGAGCTCCCTTTTCAAAATATTTAGGAAAGCGGTAGGGTTTCAGTAACCTACAGTAGGGCATCTGAGATCTTTTCCCCAAAAGTGCTGAAATCACAGAGTAGTTTAATGAAAAAAAAAGCACTCCGTCTTCAGGCCACAGGTGGCCCATCGGGACCATCCGACCGCCGTGTCATCCTCAGATGAGGAAGCGGATAGGAGAGGCGTGTGGTCAGCACACCGCTCTCCTGGTCGTTACGACCGGAGCCGCTACTGTTCGGTCGAGTAGCTCTTCAGTTGTCATCACGAGGCCGAGTGCACCCCGGAAAATGGCAACAGCACATGGTGGCCCGGATGGTCACCCATCCAAGTGCCGGCCACGCCCGACAGCGCTGAACTTCGATGATCTGACGGGAACCGGTATATCCACTGCGGCAAGGCCGTTGCCACAGAGTAGTTTAATAGATGGCATGCAAATAACGTGTTACTCGTTAACAGGGCAGTTGAGAGAACTGCTGCTAGCTGTAGGGTTACTGGGACGATGTCTAGGACGAGGTGAGTTTGATGGTCAGTGTGAGGTGACCATGCGATCAAAGGTCCATGGTACAGTGAACGCGTCGTCAGCAGCCCCAATCATAGGGAACGTAGCTTGTAAAGGCTGGGGTCGGTGTTGATGGAGAAAGTGTAAGCATCATCGATGGGTCAGGGCGTGGTGTTGTTGCTACAGGACCACCTCTGGACGATCCCTAAACTCCTGCAAAGAAGATGAAGAAACAGAACGACATTGGTGAACATTTTGTGTGTATAACGATCTGGAAACAATAGCGATATCCAAATGCCAACAATTATAATAATTTCTGCTAGTTCCATAGAAATTCGTCAGTGTTCGTATCATTAGATATGGGTCTTATCTCACTGTCTACTGGCGTACTGCCTCTTAGCATTGCATGCAGATCAAAATCCTCCTCATTCATCATGACGTTGTTACCGAGTGCACAAAAAAAACCACTCATATGCAATGCATGCAAGTGAGAATTACAGTAGAAGAAATATGTGTTGCTACTACTTACATATTTGCCCATCTATAACAGGTGTCAATCCATGTGAACTCGTACCAGGGAAAGGAGCGATGACCTAAGATGGGAGGAAGAAGTACGTGTCATTCTGTTTGATCTCGACAGCGTTGGTGTCAACCCATTCCGCCATGGCTACATTGTCCAAAAATGGTTCAAATGGCTCTGAGCACTATGGGACTTAACATCAGAGCACATCAGTCCCCTAGACTTAGAGCTACTTAAACCTACTAAGGACATCAGATACACCCATGCCCAAGGTAGGATTCGAACCTGGGACCGTAGCAGCAGCGCGGTTCCAGACTGAAGCTCCTAGAACGGCTCGGCCACTGGCTAAATTGTTATCAATAGCGACTAGGAACAAGAACACCTTATAAGCAATGCATGCAACCGCAAATTGTTATTTTAGAAGAATTTTCAGTTACTATATGCGTTGGCCCTCATCTACAGGGTGAGGCAGGTAAGTCACAACACCCCTTGTATCTCCTCAACCGTAATAGATCCAAAGATTCCGTTTGGACAGTGAATTACAGGGACAGGGCCTACTTGAATACACCAATTTCATGTTTCTGCTATTTTTATTACAGAGATGTGAGGCCATCTTTGGTTTTTTTTAAACGGAACCCTGTGCTAAAATTAGTGTAACATGATGGGTTTAAAAAGACGGTTTCAAATATGTGTATATCATAATATTTAAGCGAATAGGTTTTGAGACACAGATGTGTTCTCGTATCGTGTTCGTTCTTCGTAGCGGCGTTGTCCAATGCGACCTTTCCTGTTGTGTAGAGCACGTGGTAAACGTCACGAGTTTGTCCTTACACAAACACGCCCATTTACACGTCAATAGTAATACATACAGCGATATTTTGCGCAGAAAGTAACTGAGGATGTCGCGCAAATATTATTCAGTTATTTGACAACTGTGATACCAAAATAGTAGACAACATACAGTATCAAAATACTACAAGATGTTAATACATTTTAAGTAACAGAAATAAAAATGTAAATCACGAGGCCCGTATTGGTCACAATTATTTCGTACGTATTTGTTTTTTATTTGAAAATATTTACTATCGGTCACAATACGAAGAAAATACACGCAAAGATGCAAAATACGTACTGTACATGATACAAAACTTTTCTGAAGCATGTGTTCAAAATGCTTCCCCTCTGCTGCTATGCACATTTGTAGTCGCCGTTCGAATGGTTTGTGAACGGCTGCGAGGGTGTCACATGAGATATCAGCGCACGCTTCGATGATACGTTGCTTCATATCGTCTGGCGTAGTTGTTATTTGAGCATACACTTTATGTTCGATTGTTCCCCACAGAAAAAAATGAAGAGGGGTCAAATCATGAGACCGGCCGGCCACTCACTTCGTCCTATCCAACAATCCGGGAACTTTTCATTTAACACCTCTGTAGTTACGCGGGAACAGTGAGCAGGACTGCCGTCATGTTGAAACCACATGCACTGACGCGCCGAGTCGTTGTGGACGAGCGGTTCTAGGCACTTCATTCTGGAACCGCGCGACCGCTACAGTCGCAGGTTCGAATCCTGCCTCGGGCATGAATGTGTGTGGTGTTCTTAGGTTAGTTAGGTTTAAGTAGTTCAAAGTTCTAGGGGAGTGGTGACCTCAGATGTTAAGTACCATAGTGCTCAGAGCCATTTGAACCATTTGCACTGATTGCTGGTACCTCTTCCAGCAAAATGGTTCAAATGGCTCTGAGCACTATAGGACTTGACATCTGAGGTCATCAGTACCCTAGAACTTTGAACCACTTGAATCTAACTAACCTAAGGACATCTCACACATCCATGCCCAAGGCAGGATTCGAACCTGCGACCGTAGCGGTCGCGCGGTTCCAAACTGAAGCGTCGAGAACCGCTGGGCCACACCGGCCGGCGTACAGCAAAATGGGCAGAAAGTTTCGCAGGAACTGTGCAACTTAACGCATGCTACCCTCTCGATGTTAAAGCAAATTTATGCACCACGGTATACAGGGTGTTACAAAAAGTTACGGCCAAACTTTCAGGAAACATTCCTCACACTCAAAGAAAGAAAATCTGTGATGTGGACATGTGTCCGGAAACGTTTACTTTCCATGTTAGAGCTCATTTTATTACTTCTCTTCAAATCATATTAATCATGGAATGGAAACACACAGCAACAGAACGTACCAGCGTGACTTCAAACACTTTGTTACAGGAAATGTTCAAAATGTCGTCCGTTAGCGGGGATACATGCATCCACCCTCCGTCGCACGGAATCCCTGATGCGCTGATGCGCTGATGCAGCCCTGGAGAATGGCATATTGTATCACAGCCGTCCACAATACGAGCACGAAGAGTCTGTACAGTTGGTACCGGGTTTGCGTAGACAAGAGCTTTCAAATGCCCCCATAAATGAAAGTCAAGAGAGTTGAGGTCAGGAGAGCGTGGAAGCCATGGAATTGGTCCGCCTCTACCAGTCCATCGGTCACCGAATCTGTTGTTGAGAACCGTACGAACACTTCGACTGAAATGTGCGGGAGCTCCATCATGCATGAACCACATGTTGTGTCGTACTTGTAAAGGCAGATGTTCTAGCAGCACAGGTAGAGTATCCCGTATGAAATCATGATAATGTGCTCCATTGAGCGTAGGTGGAAGAACATGGGGTCCAATCAAGACATCACGAACAATGCCTGCCCAAACGTTCACAGAAAATCTGTGTTGATGACGTGATTGCACAATTGCGTGCGGATTCTCGTCAGCCCACACATGTTGATTGTGAAAATTTACAATTTGATCACGTTGGAATGAAGCCTCATCCGTAAAGAGAACATTTGCACTGAAATGAGGATTGACACATTGTTGGATGAACCATTCGCAGAAGTGTACCCGTGGAGGCAAATCAGCTGCTGATAGTGCCTGCACACGCTGTACATGGTACGGAAACAACTGGTTCTCCCGTAGCACTCTCCATACAGTGACTTGGTCAACGTTACCTTGTACAGCAGCACCTTCTCTGACGCTGACATTAGGGTTATCGTTAACTGCACGAAGAATTGCCTCGTCCATTGCAGGTGTCCTCGTCGTTCTAGGTCTTCCCCAGTCGCGAGTCATAGGCTGGAATGTTCCGTGCTCCCTAAGACGCCGATCAATTGCTTCGAACGTCTTCCTGTCGGGACACCTTCGTTCTGGAAATCTGTCTCGATACAAACGTACCGCGCCACGGCTATTGCCCCGTGCTAATCCATACATCAAATGGACATCTGCCAACTCCGCATTTGTAAACATTGCACTGACTGCAAAACCACGTTCGTGATGAACACTAACCTGTTAATGCTACGTACTGATATGCTTGATGCTAGTACTGTAGAGCAATGAGTCGCATGTCAACACAAGCACCGAAGTCAACATTACCCTCCTTCAATTGGCCCAACTGGCGGTGAATCGAGGAAGTGCAGTACATACTGACGAAACTAAAATGAGCTCTAACATGGAAATTAAGCGTTTCCGGACACATGTCCACAAAACATCTTTTCTTTATTTGTGTGTGAGGAATGTTTCCTGGAAGTTTGGCCGTACCTTTTTGTAACACCCTATATATAGTGAGTCTGCCAACCGATGCAGGGAGTGAGTTACTCGTAAAATTCAATAAACAAAACCTTCAATGAAAACATTAGTATGTCATCATCTCAATTTAGTTACGATCGTACATTCCTAAGCAGAATTACGATTTGCAGACAGCTGCAGGCAGCTTAGGACTGAACATCTGAGAATTAATACGGAAGTGTGTGGTCGCCTCTAGAGCTCATTGAGTCATGTAAATGAGGGGCCTGCACATTTTATCACTATCCAGCTAGTAAATTGCCTAATACACAGATCGACCAGGACAGATTCTCACATTGACCAAATTTGAATAATAATCTCCAGTGTTAGCGTCGTAAGGTCTTTTAGAACCCTGTCAGATTCTTCTGGCAGGGTCTCATTCCCCATATCGTCTTTATCCACTTTTTCATCGTTGTCTGTAATATTGTCTTGAAATGTGATTCCTTTAGGTAGTGCATTTAAATTCATCAGTACTCTCAGTCTCTTCCTTTGCACTTATGGTCGGCTTGCCCTCCGATTTCTTGATTTTCGTATAGGCACGTCTCTTTTTTTATATAGGTTTCTTGTATTTCCCTTGTAATGAGCATCTATCCTTCCTACAGTCTGCTCACTTCTACAATTTTCCATTGCATCTCTAGAAATTCATGCTTTACTACTTTTTACTTCTGTCACTGTCTTTTTAAGTTCTATATTCCCTTCTACTTGATTCAGCCTAGTTGCTTCCCAGCTGATTTCAGTGGAATGTGCGTACAGAATATTTGGCTGGGAGTCCTCTTCTGGGAATTTCGGACGCTTGATTCAAGTATTTTTATTTGACACCACTTCGGCGACTAGCACCTCGTTGATGATGAAATGATGGTGAAGACAACATACACATCCAATCCCGAGCGCAGGAAGTCCCTGACCCGGCCGGGAAAGGAACCAAGGGCTCCGTCTTCGAGACTCAGCAACGCTACTGTTTCATCTCTCAAAGCTGCCCACTCATTTTTCATTGTATTTTTTTCCACCTTTTTTTGTCAGTTGTTGCCTACTGCTCCAGCTGAAACTCTCAACATTGTCTGTTTGTTTCAACAAAGCCTATACCATTGCCTCAATGTATTACATTTTTGCATTTTGTTCAACTTTAATCTGCATTCCATAACTGCTAAATTATATTCAGTGGTCATATCTAGTGCTGGAAATAATTTGCAATTTAAAATCTCGTTTCTAAATCTCTGTCTTGCTATACGTAATCCACGTGAACTTTTCATTATCCTCAAGTCTCGTCTATGTATACTATCTTGTTTCATGATTCTGAGACCAAGTGTCTGCAGTGTACGATACCTACCAGGCGGCTTTTCATTCGTTCTTTTCATCTAGTCCCTGTTTTCGGTTTTCCATTTTTTCCCTACTATCAAATCCCAGTCACCCATCACTATTAAATTTTCATCCACCGTGACGTACTGGATAATTTGTTTTATCTCATTGTACCTCTTTCTCAAGTCCCTGACGTACTGTATAATTTATTTTATCTCATTGTACCTCTCTCTCAATCCCTTTGATATATTCGGCTCCACTAGGTATGTATACTTCTGCCGCGATGCGTCCTGCTTTTCTTCCTTGATCATCATATTCCTTCACCATCCATGTTTTACATGGTGGTTAACTCGCATTCGTATTTCCTTGTTCATTATTAGACCTACTCGTGCATATCCTTGCTTGGTTTTGTGTTAATAAACCTTTAGTCACATTACCGGAACTTCTGTTCATCGTGCCACTACACTTCACTGAGTCCCTCTACGTCTAGCTTCAACCCATACAGTTTCTTTCCAAATTCTCAAACCTACGATCATCGTTAAGGGGTGAAGCATTCGACTCTCAAACTCTCACAACGCTAGATATGGATTATTTTTTTTTTTGATGACATCTCCTTGAACAGTCCTCTCCTGGAAACGGGACACTATTTTATCTCTGGAATATTTTATCCAAAAATAAGCCATCATTAGTGAACCATGCGGTAGAGCGTCAAGTCCTCAAAGACTGTAACGAAAGCAGTTTCCCACGATTTTCATGCGTTCCTCAGTTCCAACGAAAATAGCGCATCCTAGATTATATTGGCTAGGCCATCTTGTAATCCGTTGTCATTTATCTGAATTTACCTTGTAATGTTTTCGTGAGAACTGCATGGTTTTCGAGATATTTTGTGGTCTCAGCTTAAATGATTGATCCTGTATACGTAAGAGCGATGGGATCTTTGAAAATGACGGTGACAATGACTAATGTTAATAACTGTTTTAAGAATTTGCATACCTGCTTCTATAGCTGACCAAATTCGCTGACGGAATGAAATTATATCAACGTTTCTGCAGATGTAACAAACGTCTTGAAGAGCGTTGGTGAAGATACGATATTATTTTTTCCTTAATTTCAGTAGCTAAGTGTCGTCATGTCATGTCGCTAGGGTTTTATAGTAGAGAATGGCCTCCAGTTGGTAGTATTTATGAGACTGCTGTCCATGGCATGCTTGTAACACTCCTCGAATCCAAACACTGACGTTCTAAGAGTTTCTTTGCGTGATCTATCTGCCTGAGCAAAATCTCACGCCATAACAGCCGGAAAATCCTACATAGCAGCTGAATAACGCTTATCCTGATACGGCACGGATGACTCTCAGTTAGCTTCGTATCGTTGAAACACTACTTCGGCTGCCATAATTTTGAGACTATTTCAGTTCGTTAGCACCATATGATAAAGGAGCTTCTGTTAGCGTTTAGGGTTCTGTAATTGTACTATATACCTTTCTACACAGTGTGAAAAAGGCACAAAGCGATACTTAAGATTGGTTTGGGGGTCGTTGAGAAGTTTCAAGGGCTTGGGGATATAATTTAACATCACGCTTCTGTTCAATGCGAGTATAAATTGTGACAGTAGTCGTTATAAGTATACAAATAAGGCCTCTATAGAACGAAGTGTAGTAAAACATCTCAGCACACACATATTTTCGCCCGGGCTGACTACAATGTGATTCGTGAACCGCTTGCAGCTCTTGCCACAATCTGGTGCGGCTGTTGTCAGCTTGGCAGTGTTATACACGAGCAAACTTCTTATCGACTTTATACACTATACTCGACGTACACTGATGAGTCGAAACCTTATGACTGCCTGATTAATGGCGTGTCACTCATTCTCCGTAACCCAGTACTGCATCCACCCTATATGACATGGGCTTGGCAAGTCCTTGGTAGGTTTCCAGAGACACGTGACACCTGATATCTAAGCACAGGTCACGAAATTACCGTAAGTTACAGGTCGTTGGTTTGTGGACGCAGGTTCTACCCTGGTGACACAGAAAGTTATCCTGCTGGAAGACGATATTGTCCACCTAAGGGGCGTCGAAGGGGCTGCCTGCCCTCAGGCGCAAGAGAAACCACGAGGCGCCGCTCAGCAGAATGGGCGTCAAAGTCTCTAACAGGTACGTTTCTAATGTGCTCAACAGAAGTGTCTGGGTGGCACTGAGGGTGTTGTCAAACTGGGGATCTTAGAGGGAGCGTTTTCCGTTTTATTCTAGCACATGTCAGTGTTGCACCCCTCTGCTATCACTCCACAGGACGGCGCGAAACAGGAGGGCTGGAAAAGCGTAAACACCCTTTTCTGCTTCGGATCGCGTTCATATTTCGTCGAATGCTTTGAACGGTCCCTAGTGGTTCTGTCCTACCAAAGCAAAAACTGTGATGCACTCCAAAGGAGTCATATGACGTTCAATAGACATGCAACCCCCGACGATCTTAGAATGGGCCTGAATCGTCTGGGGATGTCAGAAGTGTCGAATGTTGTCAAGAATGGTGTTCCGTTACTGATCGCACTGCGAACTGTCGTTTTCGACCGCGAAATATCTGGGAATCAACGGCCCAAGGAAAGGGGTGGTTTCTTTGACGCAGTTGATGCCGCCTCCTGAGGGCTTTTCGTGTCCGTTCTGAGCGACGACTTGTATGAAATATTTTCCTCGGCAACCCACAAGAAAACCTCGTGACTTCGACGCTGAGTGTCGCGGTTCTGACTTCCATCGCAGAGGCTTTAAAAGAAGGGGTGAAATATCGACAAGAGGGGGTGTGACAACGTTTCCATCGGGTGACACGTCCATGATCGCATCGAGCAGATTTGTGGCTGAATTTCGTGTCATTATGACATCATTAGCCCACCTTAGGCGTCACATGAACGTCTGAGTTGTGGCCTTTTTTAGAATACGTTGACACCTAACTCTCTGAATCGTCGCCGAGCCCGAGTGTGACGTCGCAGGGCACCAAACTGTTGCACTATTACAGAGTAAAGTTGTAGGTACCTTTGAGGAAAATTTCAAACTTATACGTGGCAGCGGAAGTCAATTACGGGGTTTCGAAAAAATGTTGGTTTTTCATTTTATTTATTGTGCGTTGTGTATCAGAAATGTACGAGGGTCGTTCAATAAATAATGGACGCAATTGTTTTTCTCAGAAAATATTTATTTGTATTTAGAGTTTGGCTACTATCAATCTACATTTGTTACGTATCTTACTTTTTGTACATAGTCTCCGTCACGTTCTGCGACCTTACGCCAGCGCATTGTAACAGCATGTATTCCCTGTTAGTAAACACTAGTTTCGTGTGCTAATAGCAATGTTTACATGTATTACGCTCTCTTCTTCTTCGGAGCGGTTCCCATGAAGACAATCATTAAGCTGTCCAAACAGATGGATGCCTGAGCTAGAGTACGTCTTGGCTGTAGAGTGGATGAGGCATTAAAGTCCAACCCGGCATGGCGACGTGTTTCCAGTTTCTGTGACTTATGCGTAGTCGGACATTGCCGTGTGGGAACAAGATTTCCTTGAATTTTCGTCAGACCGAACACTTCGGAAACGATCCTTCTCTTCGTTCGGTCTTGACACATTACTCTGAATGAATGGTTGAAGCGGTTAGCAACACATCCACGAGAATGACACCGCCACTATCTGTTTTGTTCACACATTACACAAACTGAATGGAAAATATCTCCGAAAGCACTAGAGAAAACGCAAAAATCTAAATTTCTGTAGCTGTCTACTCCTGCAGTAATCTTTTTAAGATAGCATATGTTTGCTAAGGATGTGAGTATTTTTAAACTGGAATTAGCATTCCCTTTGATCACTAATGATATGGCATGATGAAGCACAACAATCTAGCTACTGAAGAAAGTTTACGATGCTGAACACCTTGAAAATAATAACGTGTATACGGGGATAAGTACACTACCGTAGAAGCAATTTCAGGATCATAAGACCAAGCTAGCTGGCGCCAAATGAGACGCTAGCAAGCGGAGACACCTATTACTTAACAGACGTATACTGTATCATACCACCACGTGGCTTCTATATATATCTAAACTAGTTATAATGAGTTTTGATCGATATTCATATGTAGTGTTGTCTCCAATACCCAATACCTTACGCTTCACATTCTATAGTTGTTGTCTTCACCCGAAGACTGATTTGATGCAGCTGTGCTATACAAGTCTCTTCGTTTCTGAATCTTGTGGTCACACGTGAATTAAAAGTAACGCTTAAAAACATCAAATTCTTCAAATGAGGAGAGAGCGTCTTTGCAAGTTTCTGGATGATTCATGCTCTCAGTGTGAAACGCGGCTGGCTCTCTCACCTCCATAACATGTCGGTACATTGCTGTTGCTTGGTGCTACAAGTTACTATGTGCCTGTCTCACATTTTATAGTCCTGATATTTGGTTAGTACGGTTATTGGGGACAGTACAAGACTTTTGACTAGGTATTCTCGTTCACGCTCAAGTGATGTATGGAAGACTCTCAAGTGTAAAGACGTGTTGTATCTGATGTGTGCTGGATACATCCTAACTCCCTGCAGGCAGTAATGAATTTTTATTAGCAAGATAATATGATGTTTTCTAACTGTGAAAGGAATCTTAACAGAAGTTGGAAATAATTAAGGAAAGAAAGTTGTTTTGTTACTAATGCAGTGCGTGTATTCATAAATGAAGATTGAGACAATGTATAGCACTCACACCCAATGATTTTGTAAAGCTAATTGTCAATGTATAATCAGTTTATCGAGTGTGTTAACTGTGGTCATTATTAACTTTCAAAGAGTCAAAATACAAATTTTAAAGTTGTGCCGTATTTTCACTTACCCCAAGTCAATACCAGAACCGGATCCATGTCATTTCTGATTAATTATTTTTCTCAGGACTCTGTTGTAGCAGTCATATCCGATTTAATTAACATGTATGCTAAGCCACAGCCTTGCGCAATCATTGTTTGCCAGCTATACAATTTATAGTAGTAACAGAGAGCAGTGCGAAGAGCGTTACCATTGCGGTAAAGGTAGGAAATTTTATTATTTCAGGAATAACACTGATTAATCACAGGAACCGTAATTTTCAAATTGATTGTGTTTCGTTTTATTACCAGGGGCAATTTCAAATCAATAGTGTTGCATCAGATTCAGTTTTTTGTTACGTAAATTAATGCAGTTTTAGCTTGTTTTAAAGTTATTTACAGTTTACATTCTCGCAGCTAAATTAAATTTACATTCTCGCAGCTAAATTAAATTTACATTCTCGCAGTCAGAAAAGTTCAGTTCAGGGAAAGCGCATAAGCGACGAGATAAAATCCACGTTCACATGTCATTCCCTTTCTAGCAATTGTGTTTCACACTACTGTCAGATACGTAATTTCACTCATATTTCAAACGTACATGGTTCAATCGTATTTCAAACGTACATGATTCAAATTGTAGTATGATATCATTCTCTACGTAAGTATGTATCCCTCTGCTCTGTGCGCAACACAGTTAAGGGATCACGTTTTCGAACTGAGGTAATTGTCGCTCATTGCGACGTAGAAGTTTGAAATTTTTTTCAAAGGTTGAAATGTAAGTAACCCTTTGGACTCGCCTTCTTTAGTCTTTGGTAATTAAATAACCAATATAGAGGCATTATAGCCATCTCAGTTACGTAATGACCCATCAGGGCAATTAAATTAATGTATAACATGGAATGACAGAGTTTTTTGCCGCTAGGATTGATAGATAGATATAGCTGGCAATTAGTGTTGTACCCTTTTTCGTATGAGCGAGATGCCTAGGAGATGCGTCCATCATTATGGGCAATGAGACCCACGGCCGATGTCAAAGCCGAGTGGCGACTAACGGTTCTCAGAAAGCACACAGACTCGCCCGGGCTGTCGCGGCGGCCGAACCGCATTGTGGAGGCTGTCAACATCCTTCTCCTTTGATGTTTTCAGATCTCTGGAAGGCCGGTTGCCGGAGGTCACTGACAAGCGAGCGCCTTTCGTTCTGCTACAGGACGTGGTGCCAGGCTCAGGAAGCGCTGAGGCATATACGAGTTCAGGATGTCGCTTGCGACATTCTGGCGCCTGCTTAAAATATTACTCTGGGGAGAAGAGCATTTTCTGCGGCGGAGGAGAAATTCTTGTACGTTTCTCTGGCGTTAGGTAGCGTGGGAGCCAAATGCCCGCCCCAACGCTTCTGACGTGGGACGATATCCGTGCGCGCGGGATTGGAGGACCAACGTTGACGTCAGAACTTGTTGTGGAGGTATGTATAGGTTTTGACGGTAAGCTTTCCCATAGCGAGAATATTTTATGCCGCGTCTAGGAGGGACATCTGGTGCTGTGTTATAATTACGCCACTGGTGTGAACTGCTCGAGTCGCTTGACGATTGGCGATGCTCCACGAGGAGGGATGGTGTTGTGAAGGGAACTAAGGGAAGGTTTTTCGTGGCATTTGGCGGATGTCCGCCGGAGAATACGGCCTTGATTACTCGACGGGTGCCAGCCGCGATCCTCCACTCGGTGCCAGGGTGCACTGGTTGCGGTCTTCGCGGCTTCGCTCTTCGAGCAAACTCCACATCACTCGTTGAGCAGTACCTTGATGAGTACATCTGCAGCCTGTGCATATTAGGTATCTTTCTTTGAAGAGCGTAGTGACTGCAGCGTGTCTTTCCAGCCTGCAGCACTTGTATTTCAGACAAAATGTGTCGTATCGAACGTCCAGCTAGAGGTTCACAATATCTGTCAGTTCATCATATATTGGTCAGATAGTGTTTGTTGCCATTATTTTAGGGGGGTGTCATGTTAACGTGACCACTCTATTTCCCTTAGCAACATTGCCATTCCTCAGTATGATCCATGACCATTTCTTTCGGGTTTGTTTTCTATTTTGATCAGTGGTCTATTTCTATTTATTCACATGTATTATGCTATAAGCAACTAAGTCTGAGGAATAGAATATTTAATTTCAATAGCATTTTCCCTCTGATCATTTATGACTTTATTAATTTTCTTGTGAGTAGACGATTGGTTAAGGGGGCAGGGTTCTTCTACTAAAATAGCCAACTTAAGGACACTGCTGGGTGCCACAGTTTGATTGTTAACGGTGTTTAGTCCTTTGTGTGAATATTATCACTGGCGAGCCTTAAGGGTGGTTGTGACGTGGACAGGAGATTCCACATCATGTATCCCGTAATGTAAATCGTACTTTATCTCTCACTAGTTGCAAACCACCGTGGGAGTTTTGGATAAATTGTAGACGGTGTCACAATACTGTTACACAGTCAGGTAAATAGTGTTTACTTTCGTGTTTCATTTCAGAAAGTGATGGTGAACAGATTAGACTCGCAGTAATCTTCAATCGCTAGTGCATATTTACTACCTTTCCAGGTGTTTATGTTATTGAATATTTGTGTCCTGTGGTTTCTGCACCACATATTGTGTTTGATTATTTGAATTGAGAACACCGTTATGAATTTTTGGAGGTTTAGTTCTTTTATGTACGGGTGTGTTTCGATAGTGAAATGGATGAATTATGTTCACTGTTGGTTCCGTCTTGTTTTGAGATACTTGTTTGACGTCCAAATGTTAACTAGAAGCAGGTCGAGAGTCGTGACAGTAAAGTATGAAATAGTGGGTTCTGTTAACATGGAGAACAGAGTATAGATAGGAACAGATATGGAGACGAGGCGGTTGTTTTTTGTAGTGGAACAATCAAACTCAGATGTAATTAATGGGCACGGTTCAACGTCGCATTTAGAGGACACTTAAGTCAACAGTGAACTGAGTGAGGGTGGAGATATGGAAGACCTGTGTCACGTCGATGCAGTATTTCACATTAGAAACCCATTAGAGGCACACAATAACAGGGCGATCCCGTCTCTGAGAGCAAATGCGACAGGCAGCAACACCATGGAGAGTATCCTCGAGCTTTACAGAAGATCCGGAGAGAACAGGCGTGAAGAAGCTAAGACTCTAGAAACACGATTAGTAAAGACAAGAAAACATTTAGAAAGAAGAAACTTCACTAAATGAAAATGTTAGGAGGGGGAGAAGCTTGAGGAAATGGAAAGGACGAAGAAAGTGGAAGCAGAAGAGAGAAAAATAGCGGCCTCGGAATTCTAAAATAGGTTACCGCAAAGTATCAAGGGTGTGTTAGGAGAGGTAGGTAGGAGCAAGAAGCCAGCAGGCGAAGCGAAGGGGGCCGCATCTCTATAAAAAGAAGACGCTCGTCTTGCAAGAAGAGTGGCACTTGGTGCCCGGAAGGTCGCACTGATGGTCAAGAAGTATCCAAACGTATCGCTCTAAAACCCGGAAAGCTTGTATCATAATACAAGATCAGGGAGCCGAGATAATACAACAACAGACAGATTTGACAACTCTCTAAGAAAATTAATACATTGAAAGAATAGCAGACAAAATTGTTACAGCTGGAGGAAGACGATGAGCGGGTCTCCGAGGAGCAAGTCGAGATTGTGAAGGAAGTTAAACACACCCGCGGGCGTGTAAAACACTTGGAGGTTTAGTGTGCTAATAGAAAGGAGGAGGACGAGCAGCGACAAAAAGGAAATCGAACAGTAAACGAGCAGGAATGGCACTCGCTCTGATAATACTGAACCAGTAAATGTTGTTGAATCCCCACAGCAGAGATCTATTTACGTTTGTCCACCACGAGCGTATGCAATGGAAGCAGTGGGCCGCTTTTCTGTACCAGTATAGTCGGCTAACTGCATACTAATTAGAAGATTTGACGCGCCAATCTATGAGGGACGCAGTGCGGAGCCAGCTATAATAGTCGACGGGACGACGTTCCACAGATTATCGAAAGCATTAGGGTCACAGAGATAAGAGTGAGCGCACATGCAACTGAAGTCTTTGGTGTCGAACTGACATCAAACTATATCACATTTTCTCCTCTGAGAAAGGCAACGAGACTATCAGTGGCAAAGGCCTTAAGAAAGTATTTCTTGCAAGAGGTGGGACACGTCGACAAAATTATTTCAGACAGTATCGATCCAAAAGGGGCAGACGACACTTAATAGACATCAGATCGACCCGATATTATCATTGCATCATCTGAAATCGGATGTGGTGAAACGTGTGATGAAGCAATTGGGATACTTGTGTCGGGTATATTGTGCAAAACGGCACACGACGTGGGACAGCTTCCTGAATGATTTTCAGGACACGGCTGACTTCCTTCCCTGTCCATCTCCAATCCGATGAGACCGATGACCACGCTGTCTGGTCTCCCCCCGAAACAACCCAACCGCATCAGCCTAAGGATCTGATACGAAAAGTCGTCAACTTGCCCCCCCCCCCCTAACTCCTCACGCCAATAGCAGTACAAAAAGCTAATAAAGGACGCACTGGGCAAGAAAGGAATTGCAGAAGGAAATAATGTTGTGATACGAAAGCCAGCAAACGAGAATTATTCATGGTACAAAAAGTTTCGATCAAGTCGTTTCCCCTCTTCAACAAACAGAAGCATGTGTGTCTCAGAACAGCACCTACGCTAATAAAGAAGATACAGGCAAGATACAGACAAGATACAGACTTCAGGGAGGAGAAGGAAAGAACACTCTGACGGGAAAGTCCGAGAACGAGATTTCTTCGTGGAACAAAAAGTACTGTTCAAATCTATCACCTCTCCAACAAAGAGCAGCAGCTGTGTCACCAATTTTTTAATGTTTACAGTCGACCAGTACACATAAAAAAGTTGCTCACTCCAGTGTACTTAAGGTATTAAAGTCAAGAAAGTCGATTGGCGTCCACCATATCAGTCAGCTACATCAAATATTTAGTAGAATGAGTGGGAAGTTAAAAGATGGGATATTTACTAAGTTAGATTGAATAATTTTAGGTATCTTTTATTGAAGATTATCGTTTAGCAAGTTCTGTGTGAGAAGATACATGAGGTTTCTGGTTAGAGCATTATGGGTGGCTACATGCGTATTGTGTATTAATAAATCGTGAATTTGTCCAGAGCACCAGTTCCAGCATGATAGTTACAAGTTCTGGTTAACTAGGCTCTCCATGATATACAGAGGAAATAGTTACGTTGCAGGTACCAGGATCAGAAGCCACTGTTGTTACTTATCGAGAGGGATGATACAGGAAGATGTGCTCACTCGTTACGTCCTACACACATTGGGTGTTACGTGAGAGAATTTGCTGCCCTGATCTACACTCTGTGTAGCAAATTGTTTAGATTCCAAGACTTGATCGTCATGATGGTCAGCATCGTTGGTTTCCGATTTGCGTGTTTGCGTCTGACCACACCACTCATGCGTTGTGCCTTTGTTTTTCGTGGGTGTCCAGGATTGTGTATTATTCGAAGTGAGCCAAAAGGGATTGGTCCACGGGAGGATAGCGGTCAGACTCCTTGTGCTGATACGCGAAAGACGTGGACTCCCCACGTCTCCTTACACGTCCGAGGCGATCGTCTCTCTATCACTCTCACTCACTCTCTCTCTCTCTCTCTCTCTCTCTCTACGTATCTCTCTCTCTCTCTCTCTCTCTCTCCCCCACCCTACTGATGTCATTTATTGCAAAATGAGTGCAGGGCGTTATGGATTATGAGTCCACCAAACGAAGAGCTGGAACAAGATTGACCAAAACAAAGAAGACAAGGCCTTGTTTCATACAAAAGGAACAGTATTTACTTTATGGCACAAATTAACTCCGCTGAGCGCGTGATGTCTGATCGCTGTATTTATCTTACTGAACTGGAAATCTGAAGTACTCCAGTAATTTAGTACTGTGAGTTTCAGAAGCATACAAAAAATGTGGGAAGAAAAAAAATCCTTGGAAAGGGAACAGGAAGATCTTAGGTTGCAAATGGACACCTCAATGACGTAAACACAGGACAGCGAAACCACGGAACAGGATATGTCCACCTTATTTGATAAGTACGAGTATGTATTGCAGTATAAAAGGCAGATGCAGACTGTTGAGTATAGAAGGTATTCCTGTGTATTCCCATATTTTATATTATAATAAACTAAGTCTGAGGGAAAGATTGTTACATTTCAGTCGCTTTTTCTTCCTGATCAGTTATGAATTTATTAATTTTCTTCTGAAATTTGAAAATTTGTTGTAAGTTCCTATAGGAGCAACTGCAGGTGTCAAAGGTTTCTAGGCTGACACACTATTTAACTGACACACAATACACACACCCATGCCGAAGGGAGGACTCGACCCTCCGACGGGAGGAGCAGCGCGAATCGTGGCAAGGTGTCTCAGGCCGCGCAGCCACCCCGCGCGCAGTTTTCTTCTGAGTTGACGATTCATTAGGACGGCAGGATTCTTATGAGCGCCACAGTCTGATTGTAAGCGTTGTTTAGTCCGTTGTGGGCCCCCTGTGGCGTCACCCTCGGTTTCGGCGACACTTCGAAAAGCTATTTGCCGACATATGCGGTAAAATGGTCTCAGCACAGAAGTACATGTGAGGCGTGAGGTGGGTTAATGATGTCACATTAGCACCAAAATTCACTTCAGTTCCACCTCAACGCCACCATGGACGTGCCACATGATGGGAAGGTCGTCACACCCTCTATCACCCACATTTCATTTCTTCTTTTGACATCTCTGCGATGGAGACCAGAATCACGACGCCCATTGTTGAAATCACGAGGCTTTCTTATAGGTGGCCGAGGAAAAGATTTAAGATACACAGCCACTATGGATCGAAATGAAAATGCCTCAGGCGGTGGCATAAACGGCGTCAAGGAACCAACCCCTTTCCTTGGGGCGTTTATCCGCCACATTTCGAGGTCAAAAATGACATTTCGTGCTGCAATGATCAACAGGACGGCCTTCTTGACAATCTTTGACACTGCTGACATACCCTCGGACGACTCAGCCATTCTCTAAGTACACCGTGGGCCATGAACCCCACAGAATGTGATCACTCCTCTTTGGAGTACAGTGCGATCCCAAATCTGCTCTGGTGCATAGAACGGAGTCACTAGGGACCATTTGAAACCATCTGAACGCAATCCGAAGCAACAAAGGGTGATTACACTTTTTCAGTTCTTCTGTTTTGCGCCCTCCTGTGCTGTGATCACGCAGGGGTACGACATTGAAACATGTGTGTATAAAACAGGATAGGTCTTCTCTAAGACCACCCAGTTCGGAAACGCCCTCGGTGCCACCCGCCCGCCATTGTTGAGCACTTTCAAAATGTACCTGTAGTGAGACAAACTGTTTTAGCAAGTTCTCCCCACATCTTTGTTGCATGTAGAAATCCGTATTTTCTGTCACTACGTGTTCTAATGAAGAACTTTGTCCGCATAGAAAACGAAGAGCTTCAGCTGGATCAAGTTAAGGACACGAAAGACAGAAAAGGTTACGCCTTGGCCCTGAACATTTCAAGCAAATCCCCACGACAGTTACTGTAAGTTCACCATTTCCAAATAGCAGAAAATTAACTTGCTTTGGATATTTTTCTAAAAATTCGTGCTACGGTCTCATTTATGGTTGCAATAGTAGGGACTATAACAGCACTATATTTGGAAAAGACATAAAATCATGTTTAAATGGAACAGAAATATGGAGATTTCCTAAGACTTCCCACAAATTGTTTTTTCTGGGACGCTAAAACTGACAACATGTCTACGTATGTAACTTTTTTTAATAATTTGTATAAAAAATCGGTAAACAGAGCAGCATTCTCAAGAAAACTCTCTGAGCGCGGCGAAGTGTTGGCTATAAAATAACATTCCTTTCTCTTTTTCCAGAAGAACTAGGCACGTGTGAAGTTCTCGTAGAATTTATGGAAAACAGCTTCTTTAATTCATTTATTTTCGTTGAATTATGTTCGGAAGCAATTGTGAACAAGTGATTTTTGACGTTGCTCTTCATAAGGACGAGAACAGTCCTGTCTACAACCATAATTTCCAGTATTTCCTGCTTCACTGGCAGACTGTCCGCTCTCATTAGCGCACGCATTTTGATTCCCTTCGCTTCGATACTTCCTACTATTGTTTTCTTTATGTATCAGATTCATTATCGAGAGAGAAAAAGTTGCTAAATACGTCTTCCAATAAGACTAATAAACCACAGTCTTACACTTTCGGCTACAGGATACGTTTTCTCTTAGGACTGTTCTGTTCAATAAATATTTTGCAATCCTTATTTTTTCTCTAATATTGGATTTCTTAAGTGACAAAACAGAAGACACAACATTTTGAATTGTCAATTTGACGTTAATACTCGCATAACATTTCTAAGCTACGTTATTCTTTTTTCTGTTCAGTAACAAATAATCTTTCTCTGAGGTTATTTATCCTTCTTTTTTGGTTCATTACCTTTAAGATTTTTCAGCATCTATAGCCCCTTCGTGATTCTCATGTTTCTTTTATTCATTCACTTTCACCTACGTCGTACAGCTTTCTCAGAAAGATGCAAATAATGCCCCTCGGCCGAAGCATTCTATTCAGGAGGGCGTAATTCAGCTGTGACATATATATTTGAGTACACATATCGTCATGTCATACGAATTACAAAATGTTCAGTGACATGAGGCAAAAACTTTGCGTGAAGGAAGTGCTCACTTTTCGTCTTCCTGCCAACTTCGACACTTAAAACATTCTTTGTCTAATATCAATGCAAAAGAAGGTAGACACGAGTAGGGAGACTACGGGCATCCTGAGCCAAAGGCTCCATTGTTCTCCTTATGTAAACAAACTAGCCCTTTTCACCTTGCCTAATTTAATGACACCTTTCTAAACAAAATCTCTCACTAGGGCTCTTATTTTGTTTACTTAGGATGTAATTAATGGGTTATAACTGTCATTATAATGATCATAATTTGTGACCCAGGATGGTCACTGAGTAGGGCACCTGCACTCATGTTTATGGAAGTGTCACTTAATGGTAGCCGGCCAGAGTGGCCGAGCGGTTCTAGGCGCTACTGTCTCGAACCGGGCGACCGCTTCGATCGCAGGTTCGAATCCTGCCTCGGGCGTGGATGTGTGTGATGTCCTTAGGTTAGTTAGGTTTAAGTAGTTCTAAGTTCTAGGGGACTGATGTCCTCAGAAGTTAAGTCCCATAGTGCTCAGAGCCATTTGAACCATTTGAACTTAATGGTAAAGTGGTATCAGCCTAAATATGTTCAGTCTCACTGACCATAATTTGTAACCTAAAAATGGAGGTCTCCTCTCCTGCAGTGGTGAAGTGTGTTCTTTTTGGATCCCAACCACCACTGGCCACCCTACCACCACCACCATCTTGTACCTTGGTCGGCACCACCAGCAGGAGAAGCACCAAATTCAGGTGATACTTGCAGTTTGTTGTGTACATAGTTCCGCGTAGTCAGCGCGTACACAACTTTCGCACTAGAGCGCGCCCCGCTAAGCACAACAGCGCAGGCGCAGCGCTCGTCCGTCTCCGCACTACGAGATGGCGCTGTCTTAGAGATGGACCAAATTCTGCTTCCGCCGATCCGCCTATTAATATGTAACGCAGCCAATGAGATTGCTGCTGGCGTAGAACCTTTTCTCATCGCGGATCACAGTCGCCCAGTGATACCAGAACGCACGAGGTATTATAACGAGTGTACAGTCCAGATATTAGTCAGTCTGCATTAGTCTGCATCAGTCTGCATTAGTCTACACCAGTCTATAGTCAAGTTTCAGTCTGCACCTAATAAGATTATCATATTCCTGTACATAGCCATGAAGGTAAATGAATAGACACTTTGTCAAGTATCAGAGATATGTGAGAATAAGATTAACGTACCAAAACCAAAGGAAATTCAGATTGTCAATTGTAAATAGCATTCAGAATCAAGTTAAGTAAGGTTTATGATTATTACTATTTTAATAAATGTGTGTGAAAATTAATCAAGTTCTGTTTAAAGTTGGTCACCGTCAATCTGCTACTCTAAGCGTGCAAGTGGCATTTCTATCGTCTGACCGAACGGCAGAAGATAAACACGCCACGATAAGACCACGAGACATATTGCTGACACTCGCCTACTTCGCTAGAGCGACAAGTCAAATAATCTGATGGTGTGTGTACCGAAGGTCTTACAGTATGCACACCACACAGTTGTTCATCACAGTAACCCACCAAACACTATTAACAGTTTTGTGGCATCGTTTTCGCTATTTCCAGCACAGTATCGCACCCAAGGATATTTTCTGCAACGTATGACGCCATTCACAATTTCGGACCTTCTTCCCCGCGGTTTCCAGTAGACCACCACGCCCAGTGGTACTGTCTGCAACATATGACACTATTTACAGTTTAGAT
The DNA here is from genome assembly GCF_023864275.1 of Schistocerca cancellata. Taxonomy (NCBI): domain Eukaryota; kingdom Metazoa; phylum Arthropoda; class Insecta; order Orthoptera; family Acrididae; genus Schistocerca; species Schistocerca cancellata. The sequence continues at coordinate 472,604,920 of NC_064629.1, read as the reverse complement.
ACTATTTTACAGTTTTGCTCCCACTGTTCAAGAAGACAAAAGTAAATGCAGGACTTTAAATGCCTATCAAATACCACCACCATACATGAACCACAGCCACGCTAATGAATGACGCTATTAACAGTTTTGCGGTAATTCGGTTCTATTTTACAGATTTTTTAGCACCTTTCATAGCATGAGGGTTATCAAGCCATCCCAACTTCTGGAGAAACACGGGAGACTTAAGCTATTTCCGTCTGTAAGAGGTATCTCAAAATAAAAACGCAGTGCATTACAGCAGATTACTGCTCTAGACTTGAACATGACCAGCCCTGTTGTATCAGACATATACAGGGTGTATCTTAATTAGTGGCGTAAACGCATACACTTGAAAGTATACGATACTAGAAGCAAAAAAGTCTCAGTAAACATAGGGTCGAAAATGCATACCTTAAGAGCTACAAGCAATTTTTCATCTTTAAAAAATGGTTCAAATGGCTCTGAGCACTACAGGACTTAACATCTGAGGTCATCAGTCCCCAAGACTTAGAACTACTTAAACCTAACAAACCTAAGGACATCACACACATCCATGGCCGAGGCAAGATTGCAACCTGCGACCGGAGCAGCAGCGCGTTTTCGGACTGAAGCACCTAGAAATGCTCGACCACAGCGGACGGCCTTTTCATATTCGATACTGCGAAACAAATCCCTTTTACTGAAAGCTCTTTGATTTCCATATTTTGGGAATCGGCAGTATGAACCAAATCAAGAAAAAATGTCCAGTAAACATGTGCTCTAAAATGCGTACCTTAAAATTTATGAACATTTGTTCAAGAGAAGAGTTATGTATCAAAGTAGCGAAGATGAGACAGTGCTCATAGTTCTTAACGTATGCATTTTAGAGCACATGTTTATTGGAAAGATATGCATTTTCGACTCTATGTTTACTGAGACTATTTTGCTTCTAGTATCGTGTACTTTCAACTGTATGCGTTCACGGCATTTATTATGATACACCTTGTATAAACCTTCCATGGAATCTATATTATAGATGTGTGGTAAGTGTCTCCACTCAAAGCAGAAGACTCTACAAGTGTCAGCAGTTCCTGAAAGCAAGAGATTTATACATCTACATCTACATTTATACTCCGCAAGCCACCCAACGGTGTGTGGCGGAGGGCACTTTACGTGCCACTGTCATTACCTCCCTTTCCTGTTCCAGTCGCGTATGGTTCGCGGGAAGAACGACTGTCTGAAAGCCTCCGTGCGCGCTCTAATCTCTCTAATTTTACATTCGTGATCTCCTCGGGAGGTATAAGTAGGGGGAAGCAATATATTCGATACCTCATCCAGAAACGCACCCTCTCGAAACCTGGCGAGCAAGTTACACCGCGATGCAGAGCGCCTTTCTTGCAGAGTCTGCCACTTCAGTTTGTTAAACATCTCCGTAACGCTATCCCGGTTACCAAATAACCCTGTGACGAAACGCGCCGCTCTTCTTCGGATCTTCTCTATCTCCTCCGTCAACCCGACCTCGTACGGATCCCACACTGATGAGCAATACTCAAGTATAGGTCGAACGAGTGTTTTGTAAACCACCTCCTTTGTTGATGGACTACATTTTCTAAGGACTCTCCCAATGAATCTCAACCTGGTACCCGCCTTACCAACAATTAATTTTATATGATCATTCCACTTCAAATCGTTCCGCATGCATACTCCCAGATATTTTACAGAAGTAACTGCTACCAGTGTTTGTTCCGCTATCATATAATCATACAATAAAGGATCCTTATACAGTCTACTAGTAAAACAATTAATAGGGAGATGAGTGCCGTATCTTGATAGTCAATGATAAATTCACCACCGAGTGACTATAACAAGTTACATGGATTCACAATATACTGTCAATGATAGACAGCAGTAAGGTGCTGCATTTACCAACCCAGTCCCTTTCCCAAGTACACTGAAAAAGGTACTGACTACAAGACATAAATTATACAGTTCTCAACCACTGTTTACGGGGAACGTAGTATATATAAAATTTCACTTAACACCTACAAGTCACCGGCCGTGGTGGCCGATCGGTTCTAGGCGCTTCAGTTCGGAACCGCGCGACTGCTACGGTCGCAGGTTCGAATCCTGCCTCGGGCATGGATGTGTGTGATGTCCTTAGGTTATAGGTTTAAGTAGTTCTAAGTTCTAGGGGAGTGATGACCTCAGATGTTAAGTCCCATAGTGCTCAGAGCCATTTGAAACTATAAGTAAGTACTCATTTATTAAACTGAAAACAACTCCACTATATAAGCATGAGCTCAGTGAAATTATTTTGTCTATTCACAGAAGAGAACAGGACAGAAAATGCTGGGGAGGTAGAGTCTGTCTGCAAAATGAAAAGTGAGCAGCTCTACTGGAGGGAGGAAGTCGCCTTTCCCGGAAGAACGCTACAGTTGCTGTCCAGGATGACGCCGAATCGATTTCTCATCTAGCAATACAAACACTCTGCAAGAGGTACGAAGATTCTGTCCACCTACATTTCTTTTTATAGTGTTATTAGTAGCTCATATGTTAATTCCATTGAGTGTTACTGCATTCTGTGAAAAAAAAAAACATCTCCGGGCTTCTCTACGCACTGCATGAACGGTGATTCATAAGGTTGTAATGTTGTTGCTTTAATTTGCTATGAAAGCGGTGCTGATAGACAATAAAAGCGGGTTAAAAGCTGTGAGCTGTCTGCGGAAGTTAACCTTGCATTACTGCGCAACTGTTTCACCAGGTATCCAGTCTAGCTTACCAAATTCCCAACCAGACTAACATTAATTACAATCTTTTAATAGTCATACGTCAACTGGTGATATATATATATATATATATATATATATATATATATTAAGCTTGAGTCGTAACTAAGCTGGTGCCTTATTTAGGATTGTGAAAATGTGAGATTGTAATCTTATGGAACACATCAAATATGGAGCCAAGATTGGGAGACTGCATACAACACTGCATTCATAAAATAACACACGAAGAACGTCGAAACATATGCAAGACGAAATTAACCACAACCAACCGATTCAATTTTCACCCAAAGAAGTTACGTTCGTAGCACAATCCTGTCCGTCATGTAATTACCACACACTGGTATACTAAATTCATACTAACTCTCTGTGAAATCTTCCCGAAAATAATAGCTGAGGGCTACTTTGATGATTACACCACATGCTTCACGTGGTCAACTTGGTTTACACAAAGAGTGTAACTCCACAATAATTTTGATAAGCAAAATAAATTAGATCGAAAAGCAATTTACAAAAGGAAAACCTCGAACTGGTTACTATCGTCTTACTATTAACCTGATGGGTCAAACAATTGTATAAGCACGTGGTACTGGTCTCACAAAGTACACCCCACGTGGGTTGAACATAAAGAAAAGTTGCAATATTGAAAAATATTGTCAAGACGAGACGTTATAGTCTCACGCACATTCGCATTGAAGATTGATGATGCTAGTTAGAGTTAATGATCAACACGTGGTTCCACTTTACTCACAAAGTAGTGAAAAAGCAACTACCGGAATATATTCCGAACTTCACACTCGAATGACGCTGCGTTGCAATTTAAGATAACATTAGATATTTTAGAGCTAAACCTGAAATAAAGGTGATTAAATTTTCAGTTAGGCTGAACTTAAGAAATCCATTGTCCTACGGACTTAGCAGACACGCGCTTAGCCGGAGATCTTACCACTTCAGACGCTCGGCACGGACAGACTGACCTGGTCCCTTCCTGAGGGTGGCTCACAAATACAAACGGAAGTGGCCAGAGGGGCAGCTTCCTATACCAACATGACAAGGGACGGACAGGACCATACTAAGGATAGAAACCTCTTTGCTTTTAGAAAGCGTAGCAACCTGTTCCGACGTTGGTTCTACTGTTCTCTAGCAGACAGGCTTGTCTGCTACCCTCAAGCATGCAACTAGAAATACATTTGCTCATTCATCCTCTCACACAGAAGGGAAGGGGGATGACAGTGTCTTATCATATACAGTATATAAAAGAAAGCGGATGTAGGTTCCGTATGAGACTGTGTGACATGAATTACATATAAACTGTGTTTTAAAGTGTAGTAGTGTGACAGATCGTTCTTGTTTATGTGTAAAAGTAACACGTTTCACTGCTCAGTCGCCTCCCAGATAGTCAGAAACGCCACAGTAAATTTAGAAGAGGAATTTATGCCGTAAATGACAACAGATTTAAGAAATTAACATGAAAGGAATCCAACAGAGACCTTTCAAGGTGCGCTGTGGAGGGCCGGTATAACTCTGTGAAACACGCTGTAGTTGCTTCTTCCGATGTTCTAGATAGATAAACTTGGGAATTATATACTCTCTCTTCCGTTTTTATACGTATGAAGGAGATCAGTGCATGACCAGAATTCCGTAGGAGGGCAACCAACAACTCCGTCAATCAGTGCCTATTTCCGTAAGGGCAGTGGTGGACGGAATGAATTCTTTCTGACGTATGAAAGCGATGGCAGCGTCGTACATCAAATTGATTTCAAAAATATAAGTGTTCGTGAAGTTGATAGAGATCAACCAATAAAATATTTCCTTTACGCCTGTTGCGTAATTACATTTTTTAGCACTGTAGAATGTGTCGCAAATTATCCAGACGACGTGATTGAAGGCAGAGGACGTTCTTTCGGTGGAAGAGAAGTAACGTTTGACATTCGCCCTTCATATATCCTCACTAATCGCTGTGAGTTACTAGAAAAGCGTAAGGTCAGTCCATGCGTCCTAATTTTACATGATTTCATACTTTTCTTTCATCACCCATGTGAGCATATCATGATTGGTTCTTCACGAGAAATGCCACACATTTTTACAAATTGCTTACGTCGCCCTGTTTTATTCACTCAAAAATCGTTAAAAAGACTACAAACACGAAATGTGAATGAATTTCCACTGTAAGAAAAGGAATATCTCATGTCGCCGCTTCAGCGTAGTCTTGAGTGTAATATATCCCTGTTGCCAGCTCTCTTCGTCGCGGCTAGCTATTGATGCGCGGCAGGGTTGGCCGTCGTTGCTCCTATAGAAGTTGTGTCGCCATGGTAACGCGAGAGTCAATAGCGAAGACGAATGAGGACCGCCGTAACAACCGACCGCATCTTGCTTCTCTATGCACGTCAAAAGCCTTACATGTTTACTTGTCAAAAAGTTTAGGGATCTGTTCGTAACACCATATCTGCGAAGTCCTATTCAAAGCAGTAACGACGTCTGTAGATATTTCCAGACCAAAGAAGCAGATCATAGATTTGTTATGCCAAATCACTATTTTTAGAATTTCTCGTAATATGTTACTTGTCAATTCCATACATATATAATATAATCTGCTTACCTGTGGTACACTCAGCTCACCCGTGATAACTGACCTCTAATTTATGTTTAATCTTAATTATCATAATTTATGACCCAAAAAATGGCGACTTCCCCTTCCCAACTGTGTAAAGTGTTTCTATTGGTCCCCTACTGTAACACAGCAACTTTGTACAGACATTCAGAGCTCGTGTTGAAGTCTCTACACCAGTCTAGGCCAGTCCCTACACAAAAAGCTGGCGGGGGGGGGGGGGGGGAGGAATACAATTAAAACTGGTGTTGCAATCACAGATTTGAGTTGCTTATGCAGTTACGATTTCATTCGTAGTAAGCACGGGGCTGAACACCGCTTTATTAATAAGACGATGAATTTACTTCTCTTGATTATGCATTAAATGTAATTTCCTCAAGCCATCTGTAACTACGGTTATGTGGAAGGACATTGCCGTCTCCGACAACCAGTCGCCTGACGCCATCCCAGTAACGCCAACCTGCGTGCGGGTGGGCTGAACTGCAGCAAGGACCTTTTTATCTTGCAGGAAGCACACGATGTGAGAGGACCAGAGTTTTCAAAACTTGCCCTCTCGTACTCGGTTCGTTGCAGTGCTTGGTAGTTTGTGGCAGTACATTATAAGCTTTCATTCGTGGCCAGTAGTAGCAAGGATGTATCCTTATTTTGCGCTTTATGTGTTCGTTTACACACCATGGAGGCAACGAGGCACAGTTACACTCAGTTTCTATCAAGTCATTCATGGTAGAACGCTTATACACTATTGTCCATTAAAATTCTGCACCAAGAAGAAATGCAGATGATAAACGGGTATTCATTGGACAAATATATTATACTACAACTGTCATGTCATTACATTCTCATGAAATTTGGGTGCATAGATCCTGAAAAATCAGTACCCAGAACAACCACCTCTGGCCGTAATAACGGCCATGATATGCCTGGGCATTGAGTCAAACAGAGCTTGGCTGACGTATACAGGTACAGCTGCCCATGCAGCTTCAACACGATACCACAGTTCATCATCAGTAGTGACTGGCGTATTGTGACGAGCCAGTTGCTCGGCCACCATTGACCAGACGTTTTCAATTGGTGAGAGATCTGGAGAATGTGCTGGCCAGGGCAGCAGTCGAACATTTTCTGTATCCAGAAAGGGTCGTACAGGACCTGCAACATACAACCGTGCATTATCCTGCTGAAATGTAGGGTTTCGCAGCGATCGAATGAAGGGTCGAGCCACGGCTCGTGACACATCTGAAATGTAACATTCACTGTTCAAAGTGCCGTCAATGCGAACAAGAGGTGACCGAGACGTGTAGTCAATGACACCCTATACCATCACGCCGGGTGATAGCCAGTATGGCGATGACGCATAAACGCTTCCAATGTGCGTTCACCGCGATGTCGCCAAACACAGATGCGACAATCATGATGCTGTAAACAGGACCTGGATTCATCCGAAAAAAATGACGTTTTGCCAATCGTGCACCCAGGTTCGTCGTTGAGTGCACCCTCGCAGGCGCTCGTGTTTGTGATGCAGCGTCAAGGGTAACCGCAGCCATGGTCTCCGAGCTGATAGTCCATGCTGCTGCAAACGTCTTTGAACTGTTCGTGCAGATGGTTGTTGTCTTGCACGTCTCCATCTGTTAACTCAGGGATCGAGACGTGGCTGCACGATCCGTTACAGCCATGCGGATAAGATGCCTGTCATCTCGACTGCTAGTGATACGAGGCCGTTGGGATCCAGCACGGCGTTCCGTATTACCCTCCTGAACCCACCGATTCCGTAACAGTCATTGGATCTCGACCAACGCGAGCAGCAGTGTCGCGATAAGATAAACCTTTATCAAAGTCGGAAACGTGATGGTACGCATTCCTCCTTCTTACACGAGGCATCAAAACGACGTTTCACCAGGCAATGCTGGTCAACTGCTGTTTGTGTATGAGAAATGGGTTGGAAACTTCCCTCGTGCCAGCACGTTGTAGGTCCCGCCACCGGCACCAACCTTGTGTGAATTCTCTGAAAAGCTAACCATTTGCATATCACAGCACCTTGTGTGAATTCTCTGAAAAGCTAATCATTTGCATATCACAGCACCTTCTTCCTGTCGGTTAAATTTCGCGTCTGTAGCACGTCATGTTATTGGTGTAGCAATTTTAATGGCCAGTAGTGTATCAATGGTGACCGTGTTTAAGATGCAAGTATTCGGTTTGCACCGCGAGAGATGAGCCTCACGGTTTTGTCAGTTCCAGTTCGGTAGTATTTTTCGTGTTGCCCCTGTCCAAGTGCTCGCAACATTTTTCACTCATGCCTGTTTACCATCACTTGTGATTCGAATCCTGCAGTTCATCTTTGTTACGCAGCACCAAAACTCTCTCTAGGGACTGAAATAGCTGTTGTTATCTTTGCTTGTATTTTATGTCTTTGCAGGAACTTGTGGCTTGGATCACTACAACCTGTGGATAGCCTGTGTTGACTGGCTAGTTACCATCTATTTTTATCGAAATTTTCTCTCATTTCAGTGTGTTTACGAAATTATACCCGCTTTCCTTTTTGTTGTCTGTTACTGGTCTGCATTTTCAAATGGCTCTGAGCACTATGGGAGTCAACATCTTAGGTCATAAGTCCCCTAGAACTTAGAACTACTTAAACGTAACTAACCTAAGGACATCACACACACCCATGCCCGAGGCAGGATTCGAACCTGCGATCGTAGCAGTCCCGCGGTTCCGGACTGCAGCGCCAGAACCGCTAGACCACCGCGGCCGGCAGGTCTGCATTTTCCCCCTGTTCACTTCATTAATCAATTAATTCCAATCAGCAAACGAAATCCCTGCAATACGTGAAGAAGAATCTGACGCCATCAACGTTTGGAGAGAAGCAGATAATGAGGTGAGGTTCTTCTAATCTAATGGTAGAAAAAAAAAATGGTAGGCAGATCTCATTTATTTCTTTCATTTCGATTCCTCCGAAGCCAAACGAAACGAACAAGATATATCACCACCGACACCCAAACCATCACCCCTCTGGGGATACCCAGCATCCTGATTCAGGTCTCGGCATTTTTGCTCTCTACCTCTGTCGATCACCAACAGCGGCATCAGATGCAGAAGCAAATTAATGCGATACTCGGAAATTTCCAGCAGAGTAACGCAGCTAATGGTATTTAGAGTTTTGGGGTTTCAGTTTCACAATTTCCAGCAGATTATCGCGCCCGAGTGTGTTTTCTGCAATATTTGAATCATTTCCACAATTTCTAGCAGTCCATCACGCCCCAAAGTATTTTCTGCAGCGTATAGCGCTATTTACAGTTTAGATGCAATTTTACCGATTACGGGACTTATAATGATTAATAAGTATTACCACCATGCCTGCCATGCAACCACATCAGCGTATTAGCTACTTACTGTTTTGCGGTAATTAGGTGCTATTTTATAGATTTTTGCCAGTATTTCAGAAATACCTACTTTTCAAGAAGATACAGATAAGTGTGGGTCTGCAGTTGTAAAAAAATCACAACATTCCGATAATTTAAGAAACTATGCAGATATCTCACATCAAACAATTTCTTCAATGAATTATTTGAAAATAGATATACTCTAGCTACGTGCCACGTCTACATTTTATTGTAAGGAACTTATACATATAATATTAGTGCGCTGAAACACAATGATGTCACTGCCAGGAGGGTTTTGACACCATAGCAATATTGTGGACTTCCAGGCGATGAGGGGAACGTTTCTGTTGAAAGGTGTATACATCGCTAATTTCCACTAAAATCCCACAATTTCCGGATGCTTTTGATCACATAGTGTACGTAATGTTGTGAGGAAAGCAAACCAAAGACTGTGATTTATTGGCGGGACGCTTAGACAATGTAACAGGTTTACTAAAGAGACTGCATACACTGTGCATGTCCGCCCACTTCTGGTATATTGCTTTATGGTGTTAGATCCATAGATAGATAGGATAGACAGAGGACGTAGAAAAAGTTCAAAGAAGGTCAGCTTGTTTTGTACTATCGCGAAATAGGAGAGGGAGTGCCACAGATATGATGCACGAATTGCAGTGGCAGCCGTTAAAACAAAGGCGTTTTTCGCAGTCGCAGGACTTTCTCATGAAATTTCAAGCGCCGCGCGGAGTGGTCGTGCGGTTAGAGCCGCCATGTCACTGATGACGCGGCCCCTCCCGCCGGAGGTTCGAGTCCTCCCTCGGACATGGGTGTGTGTGTAGTTCTTACCATAAGTTAGTTTAAGTAGTGTGTAAGTCTAGGGACCGATGACGTCAGCAGTTTGGTCCCATAGAAATTCACACACATTTGAACATTTTGAAATTTGAAGCACCAACTTTCTCCTAAGCATGTGCAAATATTTTGTTGGCGCCCACCTACATAGAAATGATACAGAAATGATTATCACAATAAAAAAAGAGAAATCAGAGCTCACATGCAAAGATTTACGTGTTCGTTATACCCGAGGGCTGCTCGCGAGTGGAACGGTAGAGAAGTAGCTGCAAGGTGGCGCGATGAATAGCCAGCCTACTCTGCCAAGCACTTAATTGTGAATTGCAAAATAATTATATAGATGTAGATATAGATCCTACTTTAGATCACTCCAGGTGCATACTGCTAGATATTTCACTGTTATCAGTGTTTCCTGCAATAGTGCAAAGTCCTATTTATGTTCAATAGTTAGATTTATTTACGTTCCGGCTTAACTATTAGTCGCTGCACCATCAATCAGCGGTTCCTCAGATCTTCTCCTTCAATTCGCTACTGCCTTCTTACAGTGAAAGCCAGCACCCGCTAAAATCTTCAACTAAACAAATACTCCGCAAGCTGTAGTACAATGCATGGCAGCGGAACATCCTACCAATATTATCGATTTCCCTTCCGTTACTCTCTCACATACTAGTTGAATAAAAAAAGGATTCTGTAAATACTTCTGTACTTACCGTAGTCTCCCTTATGTGTCATCTTCTCTGTTACTTATTCAAAAGCAGTATACTGACCTATGATCCTAGCAGTCACTGCTTCACAGGTCAGCCACAAGCAATCACATAGCGCGACATTCTCAGTAGTGAGGTTTGGGAAACCACATTCTTCGTGGATGATTTACATTTTTCTCAGCCTTTCATCTGATTCCACTTTAGGACGGTTACTCCTTGTCGTTTTACCTGGACATGAACCATTTTTCTGTGCAGTGCCCTGAACAGCGCTCACTCTTCGAAGAAAACAAGCCCACAGTAACTCTGAATTTTCCGTCATGCACTATGTTACATCTTTTAACGAAACAGAATATTTTTCTTCCGTGCTATACACTTCGATATAGCTTAGCGAAGTGTGAAAGTGGCATCTGGAGTGGTGCTGTTCCCAACATCGCAAAGCATACATGTTAACGGGCGGTACACAACTGTGTGTAGAACAGACCAGATATTAAAAACTTCGTGGCAGATTAAAACTGTGTGCCCGACTGAGACTCGAACTCGGGACCTTTGGCTTTCGCGGGCAAGTGCTCTACCATCTGAGCTGCCGAAGCACGACTCACGCCCGGTACTCACAGCTTTACTTCTGCCAGTATCTCGTCTCCTACCTTCCAAACTTTACATAAGCTCTCCTGCTCTCATTCTGGAGACCAGATATTTCTGAAGGAAGTATTAAGATCGTGGTGTAATCATATTACAATTGCACGATTGCACCTAGCTGAGTAAATCTTGTCTCAGTATAGAATGCAGGCTTACCATCTTAACAGAGAAACAGCTAAATCCTTTGGACATATATTAGTTTGGTGTATAAGTCTGTTTTTTTTTTTAATTTGCGTGTTGATATTCCGGTTGCTATGGGTTCATTTATCAATTATCATGTTTTATTTGTAGTTCACTGTTTACTGTTTGAGTTTACATATTGGCATTTTATCAGTTGGAGATAGTGAGTGGAGCTGTGGACGCAAGAAAATGGAAGTGTAAAGTGGGGAAATCGGGGTATTTCCGACATATTATTCTGTTTGAATTCAGTAGGGGGGTGAAAGCAGCGGATGCAGCCAGAAACATTTGCACCGTGTATGCGGATAATGTCACTGGACAGAGTACCGCAAGGAAATGGTTTTCTCGTTTGAAGTAGGATCGTTTTGACATTAGTGACTCTCCACGTTCAGGATGACTTTTGAGGTTTTGATGAAGATCTTTAAATGCATTAATCCACAATTATCTACGTCATTGCAGTCTAGAGCTGGCAGATGTGATGAACTGTGACCATTTCAACATCTTGCGACATTTTCATGCAGTGGAGAAGGTTCAAATATCCAGTGTATGGCTACCGCATGCTCTAACCCAAAATCACAAAAATCAGGTGGTGGCCATAGATGCTTCTCAGCTTGCTCGTTATCAATTGGCTCGTGAACAGCACCGACCTGTCCTATTCTGTATTGTTACAGGTGACAAGAAATGGTGTTTTTATACTAACATAAGGAAAATGAAGGAATGGCTGAGCCAAACCAAAGCAGCAACTCCCAGTAGAAAGACATACACGCATCCACAAAATATATTGTTATACATCTGGAGGAGCAGCGACGGTGTAATGTACTATGAATTGCTTCCCCGAGGTGTAGCCAACATTACTGGCATTTATTGTAATCAACTGCGACGTCTTGTAGATGCCAAGACCAACGATCATGAAGGCTGCGTGAAGTAATGCTATTCCACGATAACGGACGTCCGCGTTTCGCTAGACTGACAAAAAACACTTTACAGGAGTTGGGTTGGGAAGTCATTCCACACCCACCTTATTCTCCTGGTCTTATGCCCTCAGATTTTCATCTTTTCCGCAGTCTGTCAAACAACCTTAAAGGGAACTTCCCTTCCGGACGAAAATGCGCTCTGTACATGACTCGATGAATTCTTCGCCTCAAAATCATGTGATTTCTACAGTCGTGGAATCAAAATGTTCCCCGAGAGTTGTCGGACTGTTGCAAATAGTGAAGGAGAATATATTATTGATGACTGAAGTCTCTTTTATGTATATCTGTTGTGTTTATCTTATGGAGAAACGCTACGAATTTATGCTCCAATCTAATAGTTGGTTTCCTTATATAACTCTACAGCATTTTCTGCTAACTCTACCATAGTATTTGTGACTGTGTGTCTCTAATGCAGAGTACTCAAATTGTCTCCCTACATTCCACGTCCAAAATATAACGTAGACTAGCGTTTGTGTACTGCCATATGTCACAATAATAGTAGTACCATGTTTTATTTTCACAGCACTTAGAAGATGTGGCAAAGAGAGACTGCATTTCCTACACTTGCCATTCTATGCATACTGTCACTTGCCACACCGTTAGGGTCATATGTATTTATCCACTTCTACAGAATAATAAAAATGCAACTCTAGTGCTACAATATGTTTTCATACTCGAAATTTTTAATAGTGAGCGGTTTAAGTCTGTTCTACACACTTGTTCTTTTTCTTAAAGACTTACTGGATAACATCACCTGTAGGAGTCAATAATAATTCAGTAATATCTATGTTTGACTGTATTATGGCGAGAAATTTGTTTCTCCTGCTACTTTAGTATAACACTTTTGTATTGTTAAGATCGAATGCACTTAGCGCTCCACAGGCCTAATCTCGAACGATCCATTCCATAGTTATCAATCACAGCATAAAAACCACGTTCTTTAGCGAAGGAAGATTATGTTCTTGTACTAGACACGAAGCAATGCACATTACAAAATGTCTAGTGATAACTTTGTTTTCTCCTAGGTATGCGATATGACATATAAAATTTGTTATGTATCTTTACAATTCGTGATCACCAATCTTAAACAGCCTTATCGTCATTTAAAATAACATCACTGCACCTCTAGTAGTCTTCTTCTTCTTCCGCAACCATAACGTCAAACAGTTTCGCTTTAAAAGGATTTCTGATATATCCTCGAAATGGTTTCCCCTGCGTCCGTACAATGTTCTCTTAATGTGCCACTAATTCTGCAGTATTGCTCTCACATATGTGATATGGTCTTTTCATTATATCACATTGTCTCTGACCTCTGCATATCTTTATAGCCCTTATAGATGCGTTTTACCCGAGAGATCGTCTATAGCATTTCTGTCAGTCCGTTTGTTCATTACACTATTGTTGCGCGGAACTGCTTCCTGCCATTAACGGATATTTCATTCAGACTAGTCTTCCATGGCATATACGCCTCTAACTTCCATCCCTATGGTTCTGAAATGGAATTGTAATGTATTCTTCTATTGAGCTATTGTCTACAAATCACTAGAAACAATAAAATCTGTAAAATATGAAGTAAGTATCCCTAGCGATCTAAACTGCAGAGACTACATATAGCAGTTGGTAGGAAAAGCAAATGCCGTGCTGAGGGGAATCTTATCCAAAAAGAAAGCAGTTGTTTACAGCAGACATAATGTTAAAGAAATGGCGGATATCTATGTTATGCATTCGATCTCATTTGATTCTTCGTAGTATACTTCCTCTCTTAATACAGTATGTATTGATACAACGAATGTCACAATAGACTAATTGGAGGCCTGCGTGTTTGAAGAGTTGTGACGATAGAACATCGCCTTTCCCTCACCTTTCCATGTGATGTAAATGACGCTGAAATTACATTATTTCGTCCCGTGTCTGTGTATGTAGAAGAAGAAGTCGAAACGTTACTGTGTATCGCTAAGTAAAATGAAATGTTACCGAATCCTAAGTCCAACGAAAAAATATTTCTCGCAATTGGTGTATCACTTTCCAAGGTTCAAGTGATTAAATAATGTATAAACATAACGCTTACAGTATAATGTTACAATATAAGTGGAAGGAGACAATAGAGACCTCCTAGATTTAGAATAGTGGACGTGTATATAATGCACTTGTTTATAAAATAACTTTTTTCGATGCTTAGGGATGGGAGTATTAAAATATGATTACTCAGAGACGGAAAGCCCTGCTAGCATGTCTGATAGACATGAGGAGGACATTCATGACCCTGAATGCATGCAGTGTGCTACCGCCATAACGTTGGCTAGTCATCATTGCTCGTTCAAAATATAGTACAGGCAATGTAAAAAAGTTTGCTGTACATGTCATGCTACAGCAAAAATGTCAGGGTGACGGGATATTAATAACATCTCATTTCTGGAACTATCCCCAATGACTAAGAGACAAGTACATTAAAAATTGTTAGAGTGTGTGTGTAAAAGCACTGTTGGCTGTGACTGGACCCACAGCTGCGAGCCATTAGCTCCATGACGACTTAAGACGAAGACGGGCGGGCATGTAATTGCGCTGTGGGAAGAGATCGTATACCTGCGCTGGTACTGATACACACTTGCACTGGAGCGGCAGTTGAAGGGGGCACAACACAACATGGCAGGGCGTTCAGATATTTTATATCACACTACAAACGACTTGGAGGGATGCAGATTCACGCATATACTCTGCTAGAATACTTTTTGTAATTAGAGATGCTTTTGTTACATCATTCTATCATGAGAGTTAGACTTATGGTTTAGGGCGCATGCTGCCTTGGGCCAGTCTCTCCAGCTGCTGGTGTGTAGAACATGGAGGTTCGGTGACCTGGCACCATCATCACTCACGTGAGTAAAATTCCAATGCTCAGTTGTCTCCTCCACTCTCACCATGCTACCAGAGGCAATGGCTGCTGGCTGCGTCTGTATATGTGAATCAACTGTGGGAGCAACTGGATAGGATGCGCAGCGGTAGTGGCAGGTACAGCAGTAGTGGTAGCGGTGGCGGTTTGCGAGTGATGGCTGTGTGCTAGGTGTATGCCTCCAGCCAAGTGCAGAGCTAAGGGGGCCAGTGGAGATGACATCCAACATTTTTCACCTGTTTTCACATAAAGGTGTAGTTGCTTCCCCGTCCTGTTTCAGTGGTAGCGGCGCAGGTGTGGAGTATTAGTGTAATTTAGTGATGAAGAGGGTGGGGCAAACAACAGTGGCCTAGATGAGTGGATTTGATGGGATGTGAGTGAAAGCATGTAACCGCACACTGTAACATGTGACAGAACGGAGCAACTGCCTATACAATTGACCGAAACTTGGAGCATACTTGCACAATTTTCACACCTGATACAGTTGTTAGAAGACGTCAGTCTGCTCGCAGCCCTATCTGGGCATTAATTTTTTACCATTAAAACACTACTTTTATAAGATACGATTATTTTCACTGTAACGCAGAAACTATTAGCGCTAAAACAAAAAACAGTCGGACCCACTTTGTAGGAAATTTAATAAAGTTTAATTTAGTACGGGGAAATGTTTTCGCTAGAGGTCGGGATTCTCGAGATATTCAAGAAAACATAAAAAAATAACTTTTAAACGCCTTCCCACCTCCATCCTCAAAACTCACCGGACAGTATTCTTAGCATGTGGTTCATGACACCCCGTCCTATCACTGCATAAAAATTTACAACTACAGGTTATTTTCACATCTTCGACCTTCTTTGGTCTTCGTTAACTCTGATATTAAACTATGTGATCAGAACTATGCGTACACCCCCAAAAACATATGTTTTTCATATTAGGTGCATTTTGCTACCAGATACTCCATATCAGCTACCTCAGTAGTCATTAGACATCGTGAGAGACCAGAATGGGGTGCTCCGGGGAACTCACGGACTTCGAACGTGGTCAGGTGACTGCGTGTCAGTTGCGTCATACGTCTGTCTCTACGCGAGATTTCCACGCTCCTGAACTTCCCTAGGTCCACTGTTTCCGATGTCATAGTGTAGTGGAAACGTGAAGGAACACGTGCAGCACAAAAGCTTACAGGCCGATCTCGTCTGTTGACTGACAGAGACTGCCGACAGTTGAAGAGGGTCGTCATGTGTAATAGGCAGACATCATCCAGACCATCACACAGGAATTCAAAACTGCATCAGGATACACTGCAAGTACTACGACAGTTAGGCGCGAGGTGAGAAAACTTTCATGGTTGAGCGGCTACTCGTAAGCCACACATCACGCCGGTAAATTCCAAACGACGCCTCGCTTGGTGTAAGGAGCAGAAACATTGGACGATTCAACAGTGGAAAAACGTTGTGTGGAGTGACGAATCACGGTACACAACGTGGCGATCCGATGGCATTGTGTGGGTATGGCGAATGCCCGGTGAACGTCATCTGCCAGCGTGTGTAGTGCCAACAGTAAAATTCAGAGCGTGTGTTGTTATGGTGTGGCCGTATTATTCATGGAAGTTGTCGTTTTGCGTGGCACTTTCATAGCAAAGGCCTACATTGATGTTTTGAGCACCTTCTTGCTTTCCGCTGTTGAAGAGCAATTCGGGGCTGGCGATTGCATCTTTCGACACGATCGAGCATTTGTTCATAATGCACGGCCTGCGGCGGAGTAGTTACACGACAGTAACATCCCTGTAACGGACTGGCCTAGACAGAGTCCTGACCTGAATCCTACAGAACATCTTTGGGATGTTTTGGATCGCCGACTTCGTACCAGGCCTCACCGACCGACATTGATACCTCTCCTCAGTGCAGCCGTAAGGAATGGCAAGCCATTCCCCAAGAAACCTTCCAGCAACTGATTGAACGTATGCCTGCGCGAGTGGAAGCGTTATCAAGGCTATCTGTGGGCCAGCACCATATTGAATTCCAGCATTACCGATAGAGGGCATCTCGAACTTGTAAATTAACTTCAGCAAGGTGTCCGGATACTTTTGATCACGTAGTGTGCAATTCCATATCTCCTGCTGCCTGCTAGTAGGACGTCACATTATTACAATTTAAATCTGAACACCCAAGGAAGGTTTCATTTAAGTTACAACAAACGTTCTGACATTTCGGTCACATTAGAAATACTTTTAACAGTTTTGTGTGAACAGTGAAGGTCTCTCCCCACAATAGAATGTAACGAGCATATGGAAATCTCGGTATGTACTAAGGAGATATTCACAAAGGATAAAGGCCCATTGCCTGAGAGGGTTTCCTGCCCTTATTCTGTTAGTTCTACGATACATAGTAGGCGGGGGATTTCGCTAATTGCATCAATCACAGGCAAATCCTTTTAAGCTCCGATGAAATTAGTTATACGTTATACTTATATTTGTTTGCAGATCTTATCTCAACTGCTAAGAGATGATTGAAAATAATATACAAATTTCGCTACTGCACAAAGTAACGTAACTGCCCTGACCAGTTGCCTTCGTGACAATGTATTCGGCGATTATCTGGATCGGTGGATGCATATCTATAATACCAAAATTTAGCAGTTCAAGCTATAGTTCATAGAGTAAATGTTCCTGGTACACTTTCGATACTGTAATGCGCTATGTTGTACAGTTATAAATAGAAAATCGTATTACATATAATTTTCTTCGTAACATATAATATTATATTGATTCGTGAGTAATAAAATATTTCTGACGTACGATGAATGTTCTAGACTGCTTGTTAATTAATAATTGGCTACCGCCTATTGTAAGCACAGTCAACAGTGCAAACGACGAATGCGACCGCAGTTCCTGATTGGAAGTTAAATGAGGTATTCTTGTTGTAACATCTAGCATTATATTCTTCTGAAAGTACTTTGAATTTTAAATGTAATGATACTATATGTAATAACACCAAAACGCTGCTCAACGAGAAATTGGTATTTATTTAAAAGCTGTAAGCCCAAAAAATCATTGTGAGGTTTCCAGCAACGTAAATGCGAAAGTTCCTAGTTGTAAAGTAACCATAAGTTGATCTGTATAACGTCGATAAAGTTTGTTGGTGCTGCAATAATAAATAATCTGACATTAAACTAGCGTGTTTCTATCTACATAGCTTTATTTCTTTCCAGAACATTAACATAAAGCTATGTGTATTGGACTGTCTGGTATTTTATGTCAGAGATAAACTAATTTATTACCAACGATTAACCTTTTCGTGCGCTTTTCTTTTATTTTACGTATGTCAGTTTATAGATTGCATGATATTATGGTTAAGTTTCAGGAAACTGTTTCGGCCATCCTACAATTCGTCTTTTGTTGAACAATGACTCGGACATAATTTCTGAGATAAATTTATAACATCGAGTATTGAATCGAAACATCTGCCCAGTAGCAATCGGTAACCAAGAACAATTACAATGGTTATGTATTAGATGTAAACGCTCAGTAACTGTGACTTCCAGTGTTCTCTGTGGTCCCTAAAGCTAACTACGCAAAGCCGAAGCCGGCAAATGCTTAAAGACTAGATGTGCAATTTCAGTGAAGAGGATCAAGGTTCACTCTCTGACGAAAAACTCGCTATGGTGTCTAGAATCAAAGAAATGCCGCATGACTGCTAATAAGGAGCACTGGCACATTTACTTCACAATGTCGACACTAACATTTCAAATCTGCTTCACAGTCGCGATGTAACTGTGACTGGGTTTTGCGACTTTCCAGTAATTAGAGCGTAGTGGTAACTACGTGCATACGCTTTCCATATGGTGTAATAAACAAGTGTCTCATTAACTTAAAACACAGCTCCATAATTTTAAAACGGATGCAGTTTTATTAGCACTCGATATCTCAGGGGACGGCTATGACAAATAGAGGTATCTATGCTAATTGAGAGATGTCATCTCAGTTGCCGAAAGGTAATATTGGAGGCAGCGCAATTCAACTTGACAGTCGCTCCGATTGTCAGCAAATATTCCAAACGTTGGAATTATCAGTGGGTGCTATGACCAACCAGCGTGATGTAGAACTGCCCAGATACTATGTCTGTGGTTTTCTTCAAGTGTAGGAGATGTAATTTTAGACATGTTTTGTACGTATATGTGTCTGGAAGCGGATACAGTCACGTGCCTCCTGCTCCCATAATCCAACCTGTGCTGCACGATAGGCGTAATCCCATGCAACCATTCTATATATTTTGTTACCTTCCATCTTAAACTTCACCTCCTTAACAGCACACACCTTCAGAAAAACTAATGTCATATGTCATGCACATCCTTTATCTACACGATGCAATAGAGGATAGATTTTTTTGTAAATAACAACAAAAATACGTATGATAACGAATTTTTTTCATTTATTCAATTCACACACATAAATTTTGATTTCTGAGATGCAGTTCAGTTCTTGAGATACAATTCAGTTCCTGAGGTACAGTTCAATTCTTGAAATACAGTGTGACTCTGATTTTTCAATGCAGAGGTACTTTTAACATACACGCTACAAGAGTAACGCTGGTTGAGAATATGTCTTACAATTTTTCCAGTAAGACAGGATGAGAATGTTTACAATACTGTTTATAAATCTACGCGAAAAACTGATGCGAAGATAATTTTATTTACTACAACAAAATTCCGTGGTCCCAACAGCATAGATTGAACAGTAATTCTGATCGACTGTATACACTTGGAAACTAATTAGTCTTTAACAGCTAGCAGCAGTTGAAACCTAAAAATAATATACAATTTACATGACGCACATAGTGCTGAGATATATTTATTTACACAGTACACATACGCATCGTATAAATAAATATACAAATATTTTTTTGTTTAGGCTTTTCATTATATTTTTTAACTTTTCTTTTTTTTAACTTTCTTTCATACACGGTGCGCGTCTATATTTACTTATAAATATACGCATTTTTTAAATTTTTTGCTTTCTTCCTGCACATGGTATCCATATATACACAGGTACATAGAACGTATAAATAAATATTTACACGACACAAACACACACACACACACACACACGCACACACACAAACACACACACACACACAATTACATACGCTATGGCAAAAGTGTCATACTACTCTACAGACACACACACACACACACACAGTCAGGATTTCAATCTCATTATCACAGATGACCCTTTTATCGTCATGAGGTGACAAGCCAATTTTAAACTGCAGCACAGTGTACACCTCACGTCCTCTCCATCGGATACTAGTTTGCCGTACTATATGTGGTGGCTGCGGTGCAGCGTCACGAAAACCGGTGTACAGGCACCGCAAATAGTCTTCGATAGAGAGGGCTCTCGATGCCATACGACGCACTCTTTACCCATCTCTGGGTGGTACCTTGTAGTGTGCGAATGCATACATTTCGGATCTTAGACCCACAAACTCCAGAATCGGCATTCCATTCGTCTCGTCTTTCATAAGGCCGATAACATTTTTGTTCTGTTGAACAGTAGCACAAGGATTATCGGTAGCGGATGAGGACGTGTCGAAGTCATTACCATGGTACCTCATGACTTAATATGGATCGCAGTTCTTCACCCAATAGATGAAGCTATCTGTTTCCATTCAAAGTAATTTAGGATCTGAGAAATGATTTTTCCCAAACTGATAATGAACGTGGTGTATGTGGAGTCTGGATAGGTCTAGTATGCACATCCCCATATAAATAGGTTTCGTAAAGTGTACTGCAGTCTTCACCGTATGCACAGCAACGAAGTTCTTAATGAATATTGTGACCCGCTTAAAATTTGGCCTGGTGATGCACTTTCTTACGCCCCAGTGCCCATCCCATTCGGTCTAATCAGTATTTCACGTCGTTTCCTCAAATTCTCCATTATTTTGCCGAAAAAATCTTCATCAAATTCGCACTTTTTAGAAGCTTTCTATCTCCTATTCAAATCAATATACTCCTTCAACCAGGGGGCCTGCTTGAAGGAGATAGCCCGCGTGATTCTAACCAGCTCCATACCCGAGCTGAGACACTGCTGGAGATTACGAGAGTGAATAATATATCTCCGCTTATTCCCCAGCGTTGTCATCAGTCTTGGGGTGGAGCCTCCTTGCGGAACTAGTTTCTCTGTACCCAGTGGCAAATCTGCTTGCACATCATGCATACTAATAGGGCATGTGAATTCTGCCTCCAGCCCATATCCCACATCAGAATCAGCTGCCATACACTTGATTTTTCCACGTAATCCCTTGCATTCATCTTCAGGCATCCATCGAAACTCACCAATCGGCAGTGATTGTTGCATAGCGTACCTTCATAAATTATTCACACCCAGATACATGAAGTAACTCGAATCAAGGAATGCATTGAATCTTTCACGCATTCGTGGGTTATTTCCCTTGGCGTGAATATGGACACATTGGCAAAGTCCCCCACGGATCCCTCGCTCAAAGAAAAGAAGCACGTCAGCATCAATCAATAAATCAATACTGCCCTTCGTTTTCTTGAGCATTGCGTCCCAAGACAACCAGGTGCCATGCAATAAAAGGCGGGATTCAGAGAACATGTGGCCATACTTCTTGTTGTTGTTATGTCTTCAGTCCAGAGACTGATTTGATACAGCTCTCCATGCTGCTGTATCCTGTGCGAACTTCTTGATCTCCCAGTATCTGCTGCAACCTACATCCTTCTCAATCTGGTTAGTGCACTCATCTCTTGGTCTCCCTCTACGATTTTTACCCTCGATGCTGCCCTCCAGTACCAAATTGGTGATCCCTTGGTGCTTCAGAACGTGTCCTACCAACCGATCCCTTCTTCTAGTCAATTTGTGCCACAAATTTCTCTTCTCCCCAATTCTCTTCAGTACCTCCTCATTAGTTATGTGATCTACCCATCTAACCTTCAGCACTCGTCTGTAGCACAACATTTCGAAAGCTTCTGGTCTCTTCTTGTCTAAACTCCGGAATTTCTCGAAATCGTCCGCTACTAAGAGCATGTCAGTGTCCATGAAAAGCCGTGTCTACTTTCCTAAAGTGGTGATGTTGAATTCCCGTCAGACATTGACGGCATGCTCATACTCAGCATCAGTTATGGCATCATCTGTTAGGTTGCTGGAGAACGCAGCTATGTCGGGTAGTCTGATTTCGGTGAGTTTTGCCATACTATGTAGACACTCGTATGGGAAAACCCCCTTCCTAGTCATAAGTTGAAACTTTTTCTCGTCGGGAAATGCAGCTCGAATAATATTAATATCCACCCAACGTAGAGCGTTAAGGTGTTTCTGGAGTGGTGCCTGCATAAAACGTAGTGTGCCAAGGAAGCGGAGCGTAATTCACGGCATCATTCGTTTGCTGAATGAAATATGTTTTCTCAACGCTGTCAGGCAGGACACTGACCTGATTTTTCTCACAGCCGAAATCAGGCAAGTGTTCAACAGGAAAGTGAGCGTCAAACCCACATAAAAAGTGGAAGAAAACTTTTATGCGCCTTGGTATCTGGTACTTCAAATTGCACATATTGTGAGCGGTGCCATGGAAGTTCCCTGTAAAATAACAGTGGTCCCTAAGAGGAATTTCCGCTTTTCTATCTAACGGCAGCCCACAAGTACGAGAGTCAACCGCGTTATTGTACAAATCTTTATTCTCCTTCGATTTTGTCATGGGAACATTGTCGCTGTAAAGCTTACCAACTTCCATGAAGGTTTTTCTAGCTCAGTGAGCAGCTAAACTGCAGCATTATCCTCGACATAAGATTTGTAGTGGTTAAGACCCGAATCATAGGACGACACAATTCAGTATGCTGTTGTATTTGGTACGTGGTATTCTGCAAAGGTAATATGTGAGACCTTAGGGTCACCTTCAGAGCGGGTCACAGGATCGAGGAGGTTTTCAAAGTCGGCATACACTGCAAACGGGCATCGCTCCTGATGGTGAGTATTTTTAAACTTTATGAAATTGTCTACCTCAGTAGGCATAATAATACGTACCAGGTCCTTGGAAGCGCAATCTACTTGATGATTTGCTAACAACTAGTCTGAGGAAAAGGCACTGAGGCGCCTTAAGCAAATTAGCTTTTTATCCTTATGTTTACTCACCTGAGAGGGTGGGGAGGGGGGGGGGAGGAGACGGGACATGCATTGAATCTAAACACGATGATAATTGCTTTTCTCTCTATTTTTCTCATCGGAGAATGGAAACATGTTTACATCTATCTCATCGGCAAATTTTGAGAAATGGTGGGGCCGCCTATATGCTTGTCGTCCTCATCTGGCCTGCTTTTCTGCTTTTCCAGGACTTACACATGAACCGATATTCCTGTATTCTGCAACTTAAATTTAGGTATATCCTGTATCTTGACGGGGAACTCGACCCAATCAAAGTTATAACGCTTATGAAGTCAAAGGTTTCTACTGTATCGATATGTGCGCTCTGAATTCTCTTTCATATTTCTTCACAAGCCAGGGTTGACCATGAGAAACAAGCCTAATCCTTTCCTATTTTGATATTAATACATACCCTCTTGTTAGCTATATCTTTAGGTAGCTTGGTATAGCTAGACCCTCCCTTTACCATATCACAGCCATGTGTATGGATCTCCTGCTGGTGCTTTAGCTGATTCCCCAACTTCCATCGCGGAAAAGCAGGCCCGTGTGGCTCTCAAGGTGCACTCAAGAACCCACTCATTGATTGATGTGCTCCATGTTATCTCGCTACCATCCCTCCAACGATAATGAAGAGTTGTCTCTGCATTGCCAGAAGCAGCTTTGGAGGGGTGCGAAAGTTCAGTGCACAGCACTGCACCGCATTTCATGGTGGGATACAACGGATCATTGACTACCTTGAGGAGCTCCATTTCCACGACAGGAAAGCATACTCTTAGACACTCAAGAGGGTCGCGATACCCTCCTACCAGATTCTTGATTCTCGTGAACAGCAGTCTCTTCTCAAGGGGCATTCTAACTGCAGTATGGTGTCACTGATTTGATGTCCTTCACTAAAAGGGTGGGAACGAGAACTGATCCTAGCCACAGGATAATCTCTATTACTAATACTGCTACTACACGATGACTGTCTACCTCGTTGGCGAAAGTGGTTGCGGTGAGGGGTTGAGGGATATGCGCCATGGTGCACAACATTTCGTTGAAGGCGATGACGAAATGGTTGAGGAGGAGACACTGCCTTATGGGACCAATGCAAGCAGCCCGGTTGCCACTGTGGCTGCAGCCCTGACCCGGTTGCTAGAGGGAGTGTCGTTCATGGACGTCAGAGTGGTGCTATCGTGAAACGGGGGACGGAGACGGGGGCAGTTGCAGAGGAGGCAGCAGCGGCGGTGGCGATGGCTTCCCACACCGCAACTAGTGGCGCCCTTGCTAGTGAGCCATGCCTTCCCAGAACCCACTTTGGCGAAGTGGGCTTCGCTGCACGTGGTACCCGCATCACTCCATATTGCTAGAATTGTTACCCTGGCACGGCCGCTGTAGAAGAGAGAGAAATAATAACGAGGAATAACAAGGAATACCCCCACTGCCACTCTTGAACATATACTCTAAAACAAAAGATCACACCACACTTGTGAAACCATCCCTGTGCACTTTTGTGAGAAATACCCTTGTTTTTGAGCACGAGCTGCTTTAGGAGTTACTAAATCCAACTGAATATGTCTCTAAACACACTTTCGAAAAGATCGCTGCACAGTTGTTTACCTAAATTTTACGATGTATATCACCAGCGATTCTAAAAAGAAGACCGCGGCACACTTGTGAAACCTCTCTCATCCTCCACTTCTCCGGAATATTTGCGTACATAAACAAACTAGGTAAAGTGTTTAGCGCCTCAACATATTTGCAAATGTTGCTACATGGAATTCAAATCAAAGTCAATAATATATTGATACATATTCTTTATTTAATTAGTTTGTCGGAGACGGCTCTCCTCCACATCGGTATACGTCATGACTATACCCCCACATGAGGGGACGGCGGGGGACGTTAGTACAACAGCAGCAGCAAAATTAGCGACCGTACGGTACCCTATCTACGTTGACCGCCATGCAACAAGCTTATCGGATAGGGTCTGATAACATCAATAGCATTGGGACGCCGGTAAAAATCAAGATGCTCAGTGACATGATAATGGCTGCGGATTTAGACATAGCACTATTACAAGAAGTTCGGGTACTTCCCCCCTCGGACTTTACGGTTACGACATTTACTGTTCCCGTGTGACGAGAGAGGCGTTGGCACAGCTATACTATTAAAGGAAGGAATACGTGCAGACGAGATAGAGTATTTGCCTTCTGCCCGTGGTACGGCCGTGACCATAGGTGGAATACGTTTGATCAACATATACGCACCGTCAGGCTCGGATAAGAGAAGGGACAGAGCAGATTTTTACGGCCATGAGGTTACACCGTTGTTCCAGGGGCGATACGATGGTTGCATACTCGGCGGAGATTTTAATTGTGTGCTCGACAGAAAGGACCTAACTATACTCCTAGCCAAGAACTTCGGGAGCTGGTCAACGGGATGGAATTAGTCGATACATGGGACCTGAAGTATCGCAACCAATCAGGATATACATTTTTTACTAGCCACTCCGCGGGCCGTTTGGACCGGATCTACGTTTCAAGGGCGTTAGCAATGTCGACGATGGATGCAGAAATGTGGCCGACAGCGTTTACAGACCACGAGGCATATATTTGTACGGTTAACCTTGATAGACAGCAGGTATGGAGACGGAGGGATCATTGGAAGCTGAACGTCTCCCATCTGCGAGATACAGAATGCCGACGCATGGTGGAGGACGCGTGGCGTGGCTGCCTCCGTCGACGAAATTCTTTCGTTTCTGTCCTGCAGTGGTGGATCGAGTGCGCGAAGCCAGCTTTACGGAGGACGTTAATAGGTTACGGGAAGGAGGTTTCTCAATGGCAGCGCACGACCACTGAGTTTTAGTTTACGGCTCTCCGGGAACTGTTAGCTCAGCCACCTACACCAGAACGCCAGACGGCCGTCTACCGCGTTAAGGCGAAGCTGGTACAACTTGCGACGCAGGGGATGGCAGGTACGATGATACGCGCGAGGTCGCAGGATTTCCTGCCCAACGAGGTTCCCTCGATGCATTATGTGATAAAGGAAAGACGAAGAAGAGGCAGGAATTTAATACATGAGATCGATCTCGGCGATGGCCGTCCTTTTACAACACAAAGGGGCATAGCACAGGCGTTCACGGATCATTTTAGCAGATTCTATGCGAGCAACGGGGAGGGTCAGAGGGAGCTGGGGAACGTCCTGGAAGAGATCCCAGACTCGACGAGTGTGAACGGGGAAGCGGACGGGTTATCTGAAATTACGTGTGAAGAGCTGGAGGAAGCGATTACACGAGGTGCTTGCAACAAGTCCCCAGGTCCAGACGGATTCCCGTTGGAATTTTACCGTGCCTTTGTGACCATTATGACACCGATGTGGCTAAGTATGTTTAATGAGCTTCTGCGGCAAGAAGTACCGGTTCACATTCAATTCACGGAAGGGCTCATGATACCGATACCGAAGTCCCGTGGTGGCAAACGGCCTTGTGATTATCGCTCCTTGACCCTCCTTAATAGTGACTACAAGATCTTCATGCGCGTCCTGGGGAGTCGTATCAAAAAGTCGCTGGAGAATCGAATACATGCCGATCAGACTTGTCTTGGCGGCATCAGTAATATCCACACAGCCTTGGGAGACTATCGTGATGTCGTCGCCCTCGCGGTTGCATGCCGCCTCCGGGGGCCGATGGTTGCTGTAGATTTCGATCATGCTTTTGATCGCGTGGATCATGGGTACCTCGCGGCGGTGATGAGCAGGATGGGTGTCTCGCCATTATTGGCCAATGCTGTGATGCGGCTGTTGCACGGGGCCAGATCAGCGATGGTGGTCAACGGAGGGAGAACTGAGTATTTTAAGATCTTAAGATCAGTGAGACAGCGTTGCCCCTCATCGATTCTCCTTTATGCGATCGCCTTAGAACCCTGCCTCGCAGGCCTTCGCCGCCGTCTTACCGGGATCTCCCTATGGCATTTATCATTCAAATGCAGAGAATACGCGGATGATATTGTGTTCCTCGTACGGAATGAGGGGGAGACTCAAACAGCACTGGATTGGCTTCATGCTTTTGATCGCGTGGATCATGGGTACCTCGCGGCGGTGATGAGCAGGATGGGTGTCTCGCCATTATTGGCCAATGCTGTGATGCGGCTGTTGCACGGGGCCAGATCAGCGATGGTGGTCAACGGAGGGAGAACTGAGTATTTTAAGATCTTAAGATCAGTGAGACAGCGTTGCCCCTCGTCGATTCTCCTTTATGCGATCGCCTTAGAACCCTGCCTCGCAGGCCTTCGCCGCCGTCTTACCGGGATCTCCCTATGGCATTTATCATTCAAATGCAGAGAATACGCGGATGATATTGTGTTCCTCGTACGGAATGAGGGGGAGACTCAAACAGCACTGGATTGGCTACAGACGTATGGGATTGCAGCTGGAAGTGTGGTCAACTACCGAAAATAACAATTCATGCATGTGAGGCGTGGACTAGAACCAGGAACGGAAGGACCCTTACCTCCGGTGGAAACCCTCCGCTGTTTGGGTATCACCTTTCATAAAGAGACAGCGAGAACGGCTGCGGAAAACTACCGAAGACTGTGACTCAGAGTCCGCACGGCAGTACGACTAAACGCCGTACGGTCGATGGATATGCTGCAGCGAGTGTTACTCGTCAACCTTTATCTCGCGCCCATGATGTGCCACCTGACACACCTTCTCCCCTTGACGCGCACGATGGCTATGAGGATTCAGGCGGCTTTTGGGTACTATGTGTGCCTGGGACAACTCTTTAAGGTACAGTACAACACGCTTACCCTCCCAGCGCGAGTGGGGTGCGTTGGTTTAGTGAACGTGCACGAGAAGGCGCGTGCCATGTATATTAATACTATGCTCAAACGGTGGCGCAACAGGAATCACTCGCTTACGGGGACGATCATCGAAGAACTCGTACCAACATCGCATCTTCCTTCAGTCAGTGTCGGCCATACATCGCCCCCTTTAACGTATGTGCGCATGTTCATCGTGGAACACAGTTACGTTCGAGAGCGTTTACCGACGACCCGACAGTCGACATCGAAGGACGTGTACCATCTGCTTCTTCGACAGATCGCCCGGAATAGTGTGGAACGGAAACATCCAGCTGTTAATTGGCACGTGGTGTGGCGCACGGTCCACCACCCCCACCTACCTACATCAGTCAGATCAACATGGTACATTGCCGTCAACCGAAAATACCCTACAAATGATAAAAAGTACGCAATACATTTGGTGGATTCGCACTTGTGTCAGCAATGCGGCGTGCTGGATACGGACGACCATCGTCTGGTCTGCGGCGAGGCATTGGCTGTGTGTACTCTCGCAAGAAAGATAATAGCGTTCATGCGGCGCATTATCTATACAGCAGTATGTTCTGACATAGTATTTTTTCCAGAGGAAACGTATTTTCCGCGTCATAAGCCGAACGCAGTGGCGTGGATCACAGGTATGAAGGTCCATTACATCTATAGAGACACACATACGAACTTACTGAACGTCCTGGATTACTGGCAATACTTGCAAGATGGACACACAAAACTATTACGGCTACAAAAATACAAGGATTGGTATGCCAATTTCCTAGTAACGGTTTTTGCGGACCCGCCATACACTTGGGGTGTGCCGTGTGCGCAAAGATGAGCGGCGGTGCTTTCGTTGTGAAACCGACCAAGTAAAGTGATCGACTAAGAACACTATGCGAGTATGCGACCTACGAAAAACTCACGCTTGCACAGCTAGCAAATGGATGTACTTCAAATTTTGTTTTCATATCTATAAATACACTCCTGGAAATGGAAAAAAGAACACATTGACACCGGTGTGTCAGACCCACCATACTTGCTCCGGACACTGCGAGAGGGCTGTACAAGCAATGATCACACGCACGGCACAGCGGACACACCAGGAACCGCGGTGTTGGCCGTCGAATGGCGCTAGCTGCGCAGCATTTGTGCACCGCCGCCGTCAGTGTCAGCCAGTTTGCCGTGGCATACGGAGCTCCATCGCAGTCTTTAACACTGGTAGCATGCCGCGACAGCGTGGACGTGAACCGTATGTGCAGTTGACGGACTTTGAGCGAGGGCGTATAGTGGGCATGCGGGAGGCCGGGTGGACGTACCGCCGAATTGCTCAACACGTGGGGCGTGAGGTCTCCACAGTACATCGATGTTGTCGCCAGTGGTCGGCGGAAGGTGCACGTGCCCGTCGACCTGGGACCGGACCGCAGCGACGCACGGATGCACGCCAAGACCGTAGGATCCTACGCAGTGCCGTAGGGGACCGCACCGCCACTTCCCAGCAAATTAGGGACACTGTTGCTCCTGGGGTATCGGCGAAGACCATTCGCAACCGTCTCCATGAAGCTGGGCTACGGTCCCGCACACCGTTAGGCCGTCTTCCGCTCACGCCCCAACATCGTGCAGCCCGCCTCCAGGGACGAATGGAGACGTGTCGTCTTCAGCGATGAGAGTCGCTTCTGCCTTGGTTCCAATGATGGTCGTATGCGTGTTTGGCGCCGTGCAGGTGAGCGCCACAATCAGGACTGCATACGACCGAGGCACACAGGGCCAACACCCGGCATCATGGTGTGGGGAGCGATCTCCTACACTGGCCGTACACCACTGGTGATCGTCGAGGGGACACTGAATAGTGCACGGTACATCCAAACCGTTATCGAACCCATCGTTCTACCATTCCTAGACCGGCAAGGGAACTTGCTGTTCCAACAGGACAATGCACGTCCGCATGTATCCCGTGCCACCCAACGTGCTCTACAAGGTGTAAGTCAACTACCCTGGCCAGCAAGATCTCCGGATCTGTCCCCCATTGAGCATGTTTGGGACTGGATGAAGCGTCGTCTCACGCGGTCTGCACGTCCAGCACGAACGCTGGTCCAACTGAGGCGCCAGGTGGAAATGGCATGGCAAGCCGTTCCACAGGACTACATCCAGCATCTCTACGTCGTCTCCATGGGAGAATAGCAGCCTGCATTGCTGCGAAAGGTGGATATACACTGTACTAGTGCCGACATTGTGCATGTTCTCTTGCCTGTGTCTATGTGCCTGTGGTTCTGTCAGTGTGACCATGTGATTTATCTGACCCCAGGAATGTGTCAATAAAGTTTCCCCTTCCTGGGACAATGAATTCACGGTGTTCTTATTTCAATTTCCAGGAGTGTAGTTTGGACAAGAAGAGAATAGAAGCTTTTGAAATGTGGTGCTACAGAAGAATGCTGAAGATTAGATGGGTTGATCACATAACTAATGAGGAAGTATTGAATAGGATTGGGGAGAAGAGAAGTTTGTGGCACAACTTGACCAGAAGAAGGGATCGGTTGGTAGGACATGTTCTGAGGCATCAAGGGATCACCAATTTAGTATTGGAGGGCAGCGTGGAAGGTAAAAATCATAGAGGGAGACCAAGAGATGAATACACTAAGCAGATTCAGAAGGATGTAGGTTGCAGTAGGTACTGGGAGATGAAGAAGCTTGCACAGGATAGAGTAGCATGGAGAGCTGCATCAAACCAGTCTCAGGACTGAAGACCACAACATAACAAACAACATCTATAAATACTTTTCTTTAGGGTTCCGGAGGTGGCTCCACTTTGGTTCTGTTGTTATTTCATGCTGCATGGTAAGACGGCAGCGAGGTTCCTTCCAGGACAGTTATCATGTGTCAGGACGTACTATGTTTATTTTGTGAATAATAAAGGTTACTGTTTCTCCTCCCTTCCTTCATAAAAAATAAACAAAAACCCCTCACTCCCGACAAGAAAAAAAAAGTGGTCAGTGCGACAGAATGTCAATCATAAGGGCACGGGTTCGATTCCCGACTAGGTCTGAGATTTTCTCAACTCAGGTACTGGGTGTTGTGTTGTCCTAATCACCATCATTTCATCCCCATCGACACGCAAGTCGCCCAAGTGGAGTCAAATCGGAAGACTTGCTCCCGGCGAACGGTCTACCCGACGGGGGGCCCTAATCACACGACATCTACATTTTATGGAGGAGACGAAAGGAAAACTGACGCAATTTTGATATCAAGAGTAAAGCGAAATAATCCATTAGCACTACCCTGCTTAATTAATTGCTGAACAATGTAAGGTGACAAATAGGTCACTTAAAACACTCACTTCCACCTAACGACGATCCTTCTTTATAATAAAATATATTTTCTACATCTGAGTATCACACGCGAACATTACGCAAATCAAAGAATGAAATTTCCGTCACAGATGGATCGTAGCGCTAAATAGAACCGCAGTCTTGTACGCATCCTCCTCCACCACAAGTTTCCTCTAAATATACCTGATGAAAAAGATTTCTGAGAATTACACAAACTCGCGATCACGTAACGCGCCGTCCATCGACTACAAGGGAATCCGCGAACGATTGGAGACATAGGAATGTGGATGTTGACAATACGTCCAGAGCAGATGTCCATCATTTTGAATCTTCTCTCACGCATCACACACAAGCCCGCTTCTGTGCGCTCATCCAGCACACAGGTCACTTCATCAGCCCTCGCTGCCGTGGTCAACATCAGACAGGTAGACGCATTCTATGTACACGTCAAAGGCTGACCTAATCCGTTACTTCCGGTAGCCGAATCCTAGTGACCGCCCTCGCTAGCAGCCGCGGCGCACTGCGAAACAAGTAGCTGCAGCTTGGACGTATACAGAAGTTCTAAGCTACTCCAACCTGACATGGACAAAACCGTTTAAAAAATCTAATTTACGCAGTCCGAGACAACGATGTTGTTGACCATACACCTCGAATTTCTCGCGAGAAATGTAGATTCCTCCCATTTATAGGAGTTATTTTCGGGGGTAGAAGAAATCGGACAATACACGCGTTTTGAAGTACCTAAAATGTTTTTAATTGTTGTGAAAATCGTCTACAGGACAATGGCATAGGCTATATTCTCTCGAAGTATTCTTCCATCGGCTATAAAAATATCTTTCTTTATCTTTCGCGTCCTGCTTCGCAGGACCAGAATATTAAACTCATTTTTGGCTCATGACGGAGTGCTAAGATCTACCACTGTTACAGGACGCCTCCTCAGTTTCAAACTCTCTCTTAAGGTAACTCAATGCCCCGACACATACAAAGCCTCTTAAGGTAACAGCACAGAGAAGTTGTAAATGTAAGTACTATACTGTGTATCACTCTATACATTCAGTAACACATCTGATTTTATTACGGTGATTATCTCCCGCTGTATATGTGGACGATTGAAATATATTTAAAAGATATCGCCGCAACGAAATAACCGCCAAGTGAAGAGTTATATATGAAGTGCCCTAGTTATCGCCTATCCCGTCAGGCGGGATGCCCACTGATATCAAATTGATAGAGTAAGTAATTAAATTGATCGTGAGAGTCACATTGCATGTCGAGTAATTTTTCTTTTTCAGTAGCCGGATTACACAGACCAGGTAGTTCAAATGGGAATCCCTGGACAGAAGACGATGTCCGTTTTGAGGAACACTATTGAGAATCGACATTTGAAGATGACCACAGAAGGATTCTACCGCCGGCAAAATATGCTATGCGTAAAAACACGATCATAACGACTATGTTACTCTCACCATGCAAAGAAAGCAGTCTTGGTTCTACAGGTACACACAACAGTCGCTGATAGTATTACACTCTGTGGTAGAAATGCTGTATGCAATTTGGAATCAAGTCTTTCCATTCAACCATATACCTGCGCTGGATCCTATGGAGATGTCTTTTAATTACAGCAACTAATGAATCATATTCGTGGCACTGCCATAACACGAAACGAGTCACCTTTTTCGAATCTATCTGCTACAGTAAAAGCTAAGGTCAGCTGAGTTAATGTGACTGGAACGTGTTTTGACCACTCGATAGAAACGGGAACATGTTGTCGTAGTTCCGTCAACAGTGTACGATGTGTAATGTGAGCGCCAAAACGAAGCTTTCTGCTGCAACACGAGGTAGTATGAAATACGGTACGAACAGTCATTATGTGGTTTCTTATCGGGAAAATTAGGAAGACTCCCCATCATACAAGATGAGGAAGAAGGACGAGGAGTTTGCTACTGCATTGTGATGCATTTCCAAACTACATACATGTACTACAGTCCGAAGGATATCTGCGACCCTCTGGGTGCATTCGCGTCTGTCATCCAAACATTCTACGATTGTTATTTCGTACCATCCAACAGAGAAAAACTATCAACTATTAAAGCTTGGCTAACTTCATCTGACAGAGAATTTGACATGATTTTGTTGTATCTCCGTCTTCGGATATATCGAAAACAAATACCGCCTATGTGCTCGTATCGAGCATTTGAGATGGTCCTATTTAATATATAGGCATTGATCCCATGGAGCAGGTGGCCAGTGATAGAAGACGCTTGCACAGACCAGTGTAAGGTTTCATTGCCTGTACTGTAGGGGGACCATATCGCAAAGACTATCAGTCGCAAGAGAGCCTCCCTGTTTTGTTCTTTTCCGGCCGGAGTGGCCGAGCGGTTGTAGGCGCTTCAGTCTGGAACCGCGCGACGGCTACGGTCGCAGGTTCAAATCCTACCTCGGGCATGGATGTGTGTGATGTGCTTAGGTTAATTAGTTTTAAGTAGTTCTACGTTCTAGGGGACTGATGGCCTCAGAAGTTAAGTCCCATAGTGCTCAGAGCCATTGGAACCATTTGTTTCGTTCATTGATCCATTGTTTTTTTCTGCACTAACACGTTGTGTACACCGCCATACTTTTTTCCGCTAAAACTTCGATGTTTGTGTCAGATTCTAAACTGACATTAATCCATTGGCAGTCACAGAAAACTGGACATCACTCATTGTGAGTCAAGTTGCTGCTGCTTCCACAACACACACAATGGATGATTGAAATAAAAGACAGTCACAATATAAGGAAACTGGAAGAGTTTTGCGGCATTATAGAGCGTTTCCAAACTTCTGTCCTAAGTTTATCTTTCACAGTGACGGGATAGCTGATGGCTCGGTGTTCAGTTTCGATTAAGTCCTCATGTTATAGACATGTGCACGATCACTGTTGCTGTGCTAGCCATCCCCGGAAGGATTTGGCCCTCCACCAAGACTCTTTCTCCATGTCAAACAAGCGATGTCACTCAATCATTATGTGTTAATCAACGGCGTACCAATGGACAGATGGGATGGAAAAAATACCACCGATATACTTTAATAAGCATCACAGTTGATAGTGTGATCATCACTAAACCATCCCTCCTCTACTTTGCAAGTGCCGTTTCAATTGTACGTCCATTCATTGTTAGTTCTCGAACATATACACCAACGTACACCAGACGGCGATCTACATATTTCTAGCACTTCGATTAGAGCACGTAATTTACATTTACGATTGCCCTCCTTTCCCTGTATGGATGGGAGTCACAGAGCACTCTCGCATTCTTAGGATAAAGTTAGAGATTGAAAGATCTCCTTGCACTGTCTTTGACCAACGCTCCCTGCAACAATGTCACCGTTTTAATTTGCAGCTGATCAGAAGTAGATCGCTACATTGAACCTTCCGTGAAGGAACAGAGCGAATCAGCTCTGTATCTGCTGTGCCGCACCCATCCAAGAGCTCAAGATTACTCCACGTGCATGAATGTCGAGCAGGTTAGCACTCCTTATCGGTGGATAGTTGATACGAAAGTGTTGTAATGATGTAATAGATGGTTAAGAACAAGAAACGTGTGATTTTTATGCGTGATGGAACTACAGGTAGACGGAGTTTGATGCATTTTACGTAAATCAACTGCGCTATCAATTATAAATTATTGTTCTAGTGGCTGGGGTCAGTACCAAGAACGTATTGGCACTCCTAAGGCTACACGGCTCTGCATTTAAAACACGCTCTAATGTTAGATAGTTGCAGTTTCCGACCTATTAGTGGTGTGATATGCAACACTATTACTATTGAAATGTAAGAAATATACACACATAAAAAAAAGTTTGCATCACCTTGGTGCCGAGAGTTTCGAAAACTGTACAGAAAATTTGGAATAGAGATAATCATAAACATCATTTCTGCCCTTTTTATTGCTCATGAAAACCACACATTGCATGTTGTACCACCATTCAGCGAGACCTTCAGAGGTGGTGCTCCAGATTGCCATACACACCGGTACCTCTAATACACAGTAGCACGTCCTCTTTCATTGATGCATGCCTGTATTCGTCATGGGATACTATCTACAAGTTCATCAATGCACTGTTGGTCCAGCTTGTCCCACTCCTCAACGGAGATTCGACGTCCAAGTGGTTGGTGGGTCACGTCGTCCAAAAACAGCCCTTTTCAATCTATTCTAGGCATGTTCGATAGGGTTCATGTCTGAAGAATATGCTGGCCACTCTAGTCGAGCGATGTCGTTATCCTGAAGGAAGTCATTTACAAAATGTGCACGATGGGGGCGCGAATTTTCGTCCATGAAGACGAATGCCTCACCAATATGCTGTCGATATGGTTGCACTATCGGTCAGAGGATGGCATTCACATATCGTACAGCCGTTGCGGCTCCTTCGATGACCACCAGTGGCGTACATCGGCCCCATATAATGCCACCCCAAAACATCAAGGAACCTCCACCTTACTGCACTCCCTGGACAGTGCGTCTAAGGCGTTCAGCCAGACTGGATTGCCTCCAAACACGTGTCCGATGATTGTCTGGTTCAAGGAATTTGCGACACTCATCGCTGAAGAGAACATGATGCCAGTCCTGTGCGGTCCATTCGGCATGTTTT
Organism: Schistocerca cancellata; assembly: GCF_023864275.1. Lineage (NCBI taxonomy): Eukaryota > Metazoa > Arthropoda > Insecta > Orthoptera > Acrididae > Schistocerca > Schistocerca cancellata. The sequence goes on along the minus strand of NC_064629.1, from coordinate 472,569,022 downwards.
TGGGCCCATCGGTACCGCGCTGCATGGTGTCGTGGTTGCAAAGATGGACCTCGCCATGCACGTCGGGAGTGAAATTGCACGTCATGCAGCCTATTGCACATAGTTTAAGTCGTAACACGACGTCCTGTGGCTTCACGAAGAGTATTATTCAACATGGTGGCGTTGCTGTCAGGGTTCCTCCGAGCCGTAATCCGTATGTAGCGGTCATCGACTGCAGTAGTACCCCTTGGGCGGCCTGACCGAGGCATGTCATCGACAGTTCCTGTCTCTCTGTATCTCCTCCATGTCCGAACTACATCGCTTTGGTTCACTCCGAGACAACTGGACACTTCCGTTGTTGAGAGCCCTTCCTGGCACAAAGTAACATAGTGGACGCGATCGAATGGCGGTATTGACCGTCTAGGCATAATTGAACTACAGACATCACGAGCCTGAACAGTCGAAGGGACTGTGTTGTTATAAAATATCCACAGCGAACGTCTATTTTCAGGAGCCCTGGGAACTCCTGAAGATAGACGTTGGCTGTGGATATTGATGCAAAACTTTTTTTATATGTGTTTTTCCATTGCATGCCATACACTCTCCTTGCTGGTTTCTCTACGATAAACTATGGTGACAAATTGTAAAATGAAAAAACTACATCGTTAAAACATGGATTCCTTGTATTACACGCACAATATAGCTTTTCAGAGGCTTGTATCGCCCAGAGTTCACATCCAATCACTGTTCAGAAATTATACTGTTCTCACATCATTCGTATGTAAAATGATCGCTAGTAACGGAGAATTCCTCTTACAAAGAAACAGATAAACGCATAGGAGCGGTGTTCGATGTATGAAATTACATGTCATGCAGCCGCTAACTCTGTAAACAACACATCTGTCAAGTAGATGTATACACTAGGATTGCAGTACGTCATAAACACCTATCGCTAGTCATGAAATTGAAGATTCGATTTAAATGCCCAAGATCAAGCAGGGGAATGGAGTACACCACATAAATCTTCACTCGTCTAGAGGAATGTGTCGAAACAGGACGGACATGTTTCACCATCATCACACACGAGATGGAAGTCCTCTGATGACTGAGAGGTATGCTGCTAAAGATTGCAAGTCGACTGTGGTCTAAGGCTCACACAGCACACGCATCGAATGCAGGTTATGTCACACAACTGATGCATCCAGGCAAAACAATGGAAAAAATGGTCAAATGACCTGCAGCAACATCTACATATCTCTATAGAATGCATCATCAGTCTACCATGAAACCATACCTCGTTACAACTCCATCGACCGCCGGTGTGGCCGAGCGGTGCTAGGCGCTTCAGTCTGGAACAGCGCCGCTGCTACGGTCGCAGGTTCAAATCCTGCCTCGGGCATGGATGTCTGTGATGTCCTTAGGATAGTTAGGCTTAAGTAGTTGTAAGTCTAGCGGACTGATGACCTCAGATGTTAAGTCCCATAATGCTCAGAGCCATTTGAAACATTTTGAACAACTCCGTCTCAACCGATCACTCAATCCCTATAACGCAGATGCAAGTAAGTGTAGATTCAGATGGTCGTTTTTTTTACAGGAAAGCATCAGAGACAGCAATCAACTCGCGTGTATCACCCATACCTCGATAGACACACAGTAAAATTTTGCTTCGACGAAAAATGACTGTTTCCCTGGTTCCCAGTGCTTCCATGTCAACATTTTCTTGTATTCCTCTTGCAGTCGCATACTTGTTCCCATGTACAAGAATTTTTCTACACCAAGCAGCAGACAAGCAAGTACTGCTTCAACTTCCTCGCATTTCGATGTATTTCCCCTCAATTTACACGTATTTTCCGTCATTTTCTGTAATATTATCGTCACTGTGAAAGATGAGTTTTAATGTAGAGGTCGTCAGTCACCTTCGGACAGAACTTTGGAAACCCCTACAATGCCGCAAAACTCTTCCAGTTTCCTTATTTTGTGACTGTTTTTTATTTCAGTCATCCACTGTGTGTGTTTGTAGAAGCAGCAGAAACTTAATTTATACCGTGCGATGTCCAATTTTCTGTGAGAGCCAATAGATCTAAACGTGTTAATGTCAGTGTAGAATCTGACACAGACCTCTAAGTGGTGGAGGAAGAAAAAAAGAACAGGGCAGTGTACAAACCATGTTACAGCAGAAAGTAACAACGAATCAAAGAGCAAAATCAGGGACCCTATCTTGCGACTGATAGTTTGTGGGATATGGTCCCCCTACAGTACAGGTGATGATACTTTACACTGGTCTGTGCAAGTGACTTCGATCACTGGCCACGTGCTCTATTGGATCAATATCTAAATATTTCATAGGATTACCAAATATGCACGATGCCGGCACACTTTTCGATATATTGGAAGAGGGAGATGAGGTAAAAACCTTATTCAGTTCTTCGTCAGATGAAGTTAGCGAAGATTTTATATTTCATAGTTTTTCTTTGTTGGATGGTACAAAATAACGATGATAGAATGTTTGGGCGACAGACGTGAATACAATCTTTGGACTGTAGTACATGTATGCAGTTTGGAAATGCATCACAATGCAGTAGCAAAATCCTCGTCCTTCTTCCAGTCCCTGTATGATGAGGAATCTTCCTAATTTTCCCGGAAAGAAACATCATAATAACTGTTCGTATCGTATTTCATACTACCTCGTGTAGCAGCAGAAAGCTTCGTTTTGGCGCTGACCTTACACATTCTTCTCCATTGACGGAGCTAGGATAACTTGTTCCCATTTCCATCGAGAGGTCAAAACACGTATTAACTCAGTTGACCTTATATTTTACTGTAGGAGATAGATTCGAAAAAGGTGACTGGCTTCGTGTTATGAGAATGCCACGAATATGATTCACAAGTGGCTGTAATCATTAAAAGACATTTACATACGATCCAGCGCAGGTATATGGTTGAATGGAAAGACTTGATTCCAAATCACATACAGCATTTCTATCAGAGAGTGTAATACTGTCAGCGACTGTTGTGTGTACCGGTAGAACCAAGACCGCTTTTTATGCAGGGTGATGGTCACATAGTCGTTATGATCGTGTTTTTACGCATAGTGTATGTTGCCGGCGGTAGAATTCTTCTGTGGTCAGCTTCAAATGTCGATTCTCAATAGTGTTAATCGAAAAGAACATCGCCTTCCGTCCAAGGATTCCCATTTGAACTACCTGGTGAGTGAAATCCGGCTCCTAAAAAAGGAAAGTTACTCGCCCTGCAAAGCGACTCTCTTGATCAATTTAATTAATTACCCTATCAATTTGAAATCAGTGACATGCTGCGTGGTGGGTGTAGGCGATGACTAGGGCACCACATATATAACTCTTCACTTGGCGGTTTTTTCGTTGCGGATATATCTTTTAAATATGTTTCAATCGTCCACATACACAGGGGGAGTTAATCACCGTAATAAAATCAGATGCGCTACTGAATTTATAAAGTGATACACAGTATCGAACTTATATTTACAACTTCTCTGTGCTGTTACCTTAAGAGAATTTGTATGTGGTGAGGCACTGAGTTACCGTAAGAGAGAGTTTGAAAGTGAGGAGGCGTCCCGCGATAGTGGTAGATCATAGTACTCCGTCATGAGCCAAAAATGAGTTTAATATTCTGGTCCTGTGATGCACGACGCGACAGATAAGGAAAGATATTTTTCTACCTGGTGAAAGAATACTTGGAGGGAATATGCCATAGTCCTGTAGACGATTTTCACAACAAGTAACGATACTTTAGCGACCTAAAAACGCGTGTATTGTCCGATTTCTTCTACCTCCGAAAATAACACGTATAGATGGGAGGAATTTACATTTCGCATGAGAAATTCGAGGTGTATGGTCAACAAAATCGTTGCCTCGGATTGCGTAAATTAGAATTTTGAAACTGCTTTGTCTATGTCACGTTGTAGTAGCTTAGAACTACTGTATACGTCCAGGCTGCAGCTACTTGTTTCGCAGTGCACCGCGGCTGCCTGCAAGGGCGTCCACGTAGTGTTCTGGGTGAGCAAGACAGAAGTAGATGTGTGTTTGTTGCGTGCGAGAAGATTCAAAATAATGGACATTTGCACTGGACGTATTTACAAAATTGGAATTCCTGTTACTGCAGTCATCCCTGAATGCCATCCATAGCCGGGGGCGGTGCGCTCTGGCACGCACGCCTATCCACGAGTGCACCTGCTACCGCGGTGGAAATTTGCGGTGAGCACTCGCTGGCGGTGGACGAGAGGCATGGGCGTACTGCATGTGAACGTCAGGGAAGTGAGTGAGTTGGGTTTGTGAGTGTTTTCGGCTGTCTGCTACGGACTGGATCGTGGTTTATGTGTGTTTAGTTTAGTGCTTCTCAATACATCGCAGTGGACTCTGTCTGCAGTTGTATTTGTTGTTGTCTCTATTCTGTCTCGCAGTATTACCTTCCTCCCTGCTTCCGGAAGTAGCTGGGAGAACCAATTTAGGAACTATGCAGTATTTTTAAAAACACAATCGCGACGTGAAATTCCAGACTGATCAATTTGTTGTTTCCAATAGCTGTATTGCATGCACGCATTCGTTCGGTACGGACGGGGATGGCCAGCACGGGTGTGGTGAAACGTCCCCTTAGAACAATTATACAAGACTGTGCTTAAACTGACACACAATATTTTTAGAGCAACGCAATCTGACTTTCAGAAATCCCTACAAAAGAATGGCCCTGACTAACATTAACCTATGCGTTTCACAAATCGCTTACCTCACAAAAATCTTGGTTACTCGAACTACTGCAATACAGCGAGCGCCACTACTGCCAGCTAAATAAAAGATTCAAACTACGGAAGGCACTAACTACTGATAGGGATAGTTAGCAAATGAAAGATATTAATAGAGAACAAACAATGTATTTACCGTAATAGTCATAATATATATATAGCAGTTCATGACAAATTACAAAACTCCGCCATCTCTCTCCCCACATCCACCACTGCTGGCGGCTCACCTCCAACTGTGCAACGCTACGCGCTGTTCACATCCAGCTGCCGCTGCCCAACACTACAATGGCAGACAACAATGCAAACTAGCCACAGGCTGCACACAGCACAGCCAGTGATTTTCATACAGAGCGCTACGTAACGTTGCCAATAAGAAAACATAAACAGCCTACTTACATAGCCCCCATGCTACCCACAAAAAATTTTACAAAATATTTTTGGGCAGTGGCCAATAATGATTTGATAAAATTTTTCATAATTACAATAACAAAGAAATCAAATGCACACACTTATTTATACAATGTTGGTCAAAAGCTAAAATTTTCTCACAGTCCATAAAGACAGTCCAGATTGTTCATCACAGTAAAACTGCCGTTTCTTTTATCAAAGTCTGAGCAGTAAAAGACAATGCACACGGAAGTAGTGGATGTCCATGCAGTCTTGAAGAAGTAGTGTTGTCCTTCCAACAGAAAGACAGTGCTGACTCTTGACATGCTGACAGGTAATGGGCCACAACAGAGCAAACCCACAGCAGAGTCAATCGACGTTTTGAAGAAGATTGGTAGGTAGGTCATCACAGAGCAGACCCACTGTAGTCCTGGTAGAGAGTATGGTATTGGTGAGTCATCAAAGGTGTAGACCCACTGCAGTCCTTGTAGAAATTGTGGACAGGCCCACTGTAGTCCTGGTAGAGGTGACGGTATTGGCGGGCCACCAGAGGTGCAGACCCACTGCAGTCCTCGTAGAAAGTGTGGACAGGCCCACTGTAGTCCTGGTAGAGATGACCAGCAGCCATCTGTTGTGACTGTGCGGGTGCACAATCACCAGTGAAGAGTCTTGCAGTTAATATAGCAAGTCCATAACCACCACTTGTGCACTCACAAAGTTTTTTGAATTGTCCTTAGAACCAGCAATGCTGTTATCCAGTCCCTTGCTGAATTATTAACACACGTGCAAACACTAACAGTCCCTACTTCTCACATATTGTCCACATACTATGACCAACAGAAACGTGTGCAGTGAAATGGATGCTTACAAGTTACTTAATTTGATTAACTGGCGTCAATTACAATATTATAACATGAGAATACAATTACAAAGGTACAAAATACATCATTAAAAACATAACAATACAGATAACATTTGTAGTACAGGCTTTACAACAGAATAGAAATAAACATATACATCAGTGTTACAGGAATTATGACATGAGTACAAAAATAAAAGATCAGAATCACTTTCGAAACATCAACTTCACACATGAGCATTAAAACAAAACAGAATAAATAATGTCTAACATCTTTACAAAGTAAATAACATATTATTAATGCCAATTATATTCGAGGATAACAGTATTCCTCATCATAGTGAATGTAGCTTAATATTAAAAGAAGAAAAAATTCTATGAAACTACACAGAGACAGGAAGAAAACAAATACACAAGGGTACACAAAGACATAGCGGGATAGCACAAAAGGAAAGGACAGGGTTCGTTTTACTGCAGTATTTTGCATGGAGGTCTCCCTTCGTTCATCATTATTCCCAAAAGTCCTATCTAAGCCTGCTTTCTGTATTCTGTTCACATCCTCTGTCAAAAATACTTTTTCTCCACTGTACAGTATCCTTTTTTTTTTTGCCCAAACCATTTTCATATAGCTTCTCAATACATTTCTTCCAAGTCATCATAGTTAGTTTCTTATATAGTCTACCCCCTCTTAAGCTAACTTAAATCTACTGAGCTCAGATGCTAAACTAAGGGACGAGGCAATGCAGCAGCACAGAATAAATTAACACAAACCACATGGACAAAAATTTTTAAATAGGCAAAGCAATTGCAGTACTACAACTAAGATAAGGCACTGTGCAGCAAACAATAAAAATAAATAATTAGTAAAACTGGCTTAACAGAATAATACAAAGTGAAATTTAGTAGCACTATGCCTGGCAAACAGCAGCAGCAAATGCTATAACTTATACCTAAACATGACATAGCTCAAGCAAAAAAAAAATATTACAGTAAAAACAACAATGCAGAAAAGGGAAATGTCTATTCACATCTTAATGTCTATGTAATTAAAGTGGTGCACAACAACAACTTATTGTAAAAAAAATATGACCGTGTACTTGAAAAGAAAATTATGTGTCCAGTTACTGTTACTAGTCCCTTCTTATTGTTCTTTCCTTTCCAGGTGCTCCTTTTTTAAAGAATGTGGATTACAAAATTATTATTTAATAGATCTGTTGACAGAAAGTGTTCACATTAGCAAATGCATCTAAGTTTATTTTATAAAACTAATGCTGTAACACAGCTGGAAAACAGGTATCAAATGAAATAATCAATTACGCAAACCAAAGCATAAAAACATTATTCAATAGCTATGTGGCATTTCGTAAGTCAGTAGCTCTCAACTCTCGTAGAAAGACACTTGTCATAATCAGGTGTATAGACATAAAAATATTTCTCGTCATTTCATTAGGCATTTCAGTAAATATCATAAATTATGAGCTCCACAGTATGCTTTCAACAAGGAAATGTCAATAGCGAGGAGAATGGCCTCCCTTTTTTTTTTCTTTTCTACCTGAGCGTCTGAAAAGGCTTGTTCTCCAGGTGTCTGATGCAGCTGTGTGCCCCCGACGCACGTGCAGGTGGTCACTTAACTTTCTTACGGAAATATTTACGACAGCAGCTTCCGCTACAGTGACAGTCTCATATAAAAATTTCACAGGTCGAGAATTTACGTTCCAAATGTGTAGAAACAAAATCCTATGAATATAACAGTGTCCAAAAAAATTTTCGCCGGCATTGTGATACATTCACGCATTTACACACATTTCATAACTCTTAAAGTACGATTCTTGGTTTCCAACATCCTTTTTCACAAGTCAAGAGTCCCTAACTTCTATTCATTATTCATATACATATAAACACGTAATCACATTCCTCATATATGGTATCATCATCTTATTGACATAAACATACCTCAACAGCATAATACACATCGTCGTTGTAAAAATAACATCATAACACCTCAGTCAAATCTCAAAAACGTCGTAGCTTTCTGCAATAATTTCGAAACCTAAAGAAAATTCTCTGCTCATTTCAGTAGTGTCATCTACCTCAAACGTACTTTAAAAATCATGATCTCATACCAAATACATCATTCAAAGCTCTCATAGTATCACAATGAGTCCGAAAAAATATGAACAGTTCACAAAGTACAAACAAAATACAATTTCGTAAGTGTGAAGTAATCCAACTCTGTAATTGCGTAAACATGTGTCACTGACGTAGTAAAAAGATGTTTGTTTCTCTGTTAAATTATCAGACAGCTGTGTAATTTGTGTGTTAGAGAAATATGGTACCGATGTGTAAAGTTGTATAAGCAAATACCATATTAGCTAGGGCTCCTTGTGCTTGCCAAACACATGGTACACAAAGTAGGCGTGTACCCCCCTGAGGATTATTGTAATTATACCCTCAGGTGTTACAGATTACAGCAATGGAATAAAATGTATCACGGAAAACTTTCTTTGTAATTCAAAAATCTTTAAAAATAAATGTTTTAAGTACAAAATTAATCACTCAAATACGTGTCCTGTAGCGCTAAATGTGCGTCTTGCTGTAAGATAATCTCTGTGGAAGTGTCGTAGTTATTGTCCTCCAAAAGCTAAGTTCTGCAGAAGTCAATGTACTTACCTCATGATACACAAAAGTGAAATGCTTTGCGTATAGATAACTTAGTTATTACGCTTATTGCCGTGATGAGGAAAGTACTGTGCTGTAACGTATTGTTGTCCTACGGAAAAGGCTGTCTCCTTGTAGCCATACCACAAAAGTCACCACTAAAACATGTCTCACTTTATAGAAGAATTCAGAAAAAACTGTGCAGATATAAAACAGATACACCGCAAAAGCAACATTTTAAATTGTCACACATTAGCAGCGTCGTGATAAAATCGTGTAGCTGTCACATAAACCAACCACTGTGTCATCTGGTATTTCACAGAAAGTACTTTAAATCCAGAATGTATTTTCAAGTGAACCAAAATGTTGCATTAAAATCTCATTAGCAGTACCAGATATAATGTTATTTTTCACGGAGCCAGCCGGCGCAAGTGTATGCCTGCGGTGCGAGTCATTGTCTGTCTCTTTGTTGCCGCGCATCGTTACTGGGATTGGGAGGCCTAACTTCTACAAATTCGCCTTGCCGAGAGGGCTCTGCTCTGTTTAAATCCCGCCAGTTCTGATGCAGTTCAGGTCTGTCGTTACTATCATATCGTCTGTCGTCATGTCGGTGCATTCCATAGTTTCTTTCCTGTCGGTCACGTGGTGGAGAATTTCTCCCTGAATCGTAACTGCGCGCTGGACCGATGCGTCTGAAGTTATTCTGTCTCCCTTGATAATAATTTTTTTGGTTCCCATATTGTCTGTTTCTAAGGAAATCTCTGTCATATTCATTACTACGAAAATGCGATCTTTCTCTGTAACTATTATTACTCTGCCAGTGGTTGTCATATGGGTGGTGTCTGTTTTGATCACGATTTGCGTTGTAAGAATAGAATTGTCGTGTCCTGTTATTGTTTCTGTCGTCATGGAATTGTGACTGATGTGAATTGTAGTGATTGTTTTCCTGTTTTCGCATCCTGCGACTGTCTGTGTCAATTTCTAATTCTTGTAAGAGTCCCTGAAAAGCTTCAATGTCGTCTTTGCAACGTCCTGCTAAAATAATACGTCGTAAATGTTCAGGCAGTTTGATTAAGCAAATGCGGATGAGTTCTGAGGGGCTGTATGGGTTTGACAGGTACTGATTCTTGTGCAACATGTCTTCAAAATATTTCACAAGACTGGAAAATTCAGATTGTTCGAAATGTTTCATCATTATGATGCCATGTTTTACTCGGTCTTGTGTGGCTTGAGACCAATATGCTGAGAGGAAGGCATGGTAAAATTCTCCTTCACTGTGGCAATCGTGAATGACCGATCGCATTCTTACAGCTGGTTCATTCTCTAAGTAGCCACACATAAATTCTAACCTGTGCTCCAATGACCAGTTGGGAGGAAAACAATGAGAGAATTGATGGAGCCACGCTTGTGGATGAAGGTCGTTGGCAGAATTCTTAAACGTTTTGAATTTACGTGTAGTAATGAACAGCTTATAGTCAAAATCATCGTGTCGGCGAGTAGCATATCGGTCATTGTTACGTCGCGTGGGCGGTTCCATCTCAAAATTCGGTGTACCTTGCCAATTTCTTTCATAATTTCCGAAGTGCCCTGAATCATTATTTTGTGGCTGTTCCGTATTTCTATGTCCCTCTTCCCGTGTTGGAGCGTGAGTGTCCTCTGAAATATGTAATTCTTGTATTACCTGCGTCAACTCATCTTGTACTTCCCGGATTTCTCTTTTGTACTGTGTATTGATTTGATTTTGATTTTGTTTGAATTTTCTTATTTGTTCATACTCTTCTGTGTCAGTGAAGGCTACGGGTCTTGTGTCATTCAGATCATCATCTACCTTTGTAGATAAGTTAGTGACCTGATCCGAAAGTTCGGCTACTTTCTCCGATAGTGTACTTATTTCCTGAGTGTGTTTTTCTGAACCAAGTTTCAGAGTGTCCATTTGTGTTGAAATCGTATCTACTGTGTCCTTTAATTTTTCTTGAGTTTTTGCAAGTTGCGTAACCGAATCGGTAGATGCAGCTGAGTCAATTTTAGCTTGCAAGGTGTGATTTTCATGAACAATGGTTTGCAGTTCTTTTATGGCTGCTTCGTGATTCTGTAATGCATTTTCATGCCGCGAAAAAATAGGTTGGAAATGCTCACAAATTTGTGTTTTTACGTCATTACAGACTTTTTGACATTTCTATTCAATGTTATGTAACTCAGCAGTTAAATCTTCACGTGTTTGTTCGAGAGTTTGTTCCAATGAGTCTAACTTTTGAAGCTTTTGCTGTGTTTGTCTCTGATTTTGTTCCATTGTGTGTAACTGTTGCTGTGTTTGTCTCTGGTGTTGTTCCATTGTGTCTAACTTTTGAAGCTTTTGCTCTGTTTGTCTCTGATTTTGTTCCATTGTGTCTAACTTTAGAAGATTCTGTTCCATTGTGTCTAACTTTTGAAGATTTTGTCCCATTTGTCTCTGATTTTGTTCCATTTGTTGCATTAATTGCAATAATAATGTATTAGTGTCTGGAATCTGTTTCTCTATGCTTTTTGGCAGTGCATTTTCACCGGCAACATTCACATTTTGACAAGCAGAAAATGTGTCTTGACTCATTTGAGAAAACGGTGAGGACGCAAAACCTGAATCTACAGTATTTGCAAAATTGTGTCCTATCATTTCGGATTCCTGAGGCGAGCTGTTGCCGACCGATCGATCGATAATGCTCCCCTGTTCACTACCTGTTTGACTGTCTACACCATTATTTGCCGCCCGCTCCATATCCCTATGCACAGTTACCAAATTACTACTTCGAATGTCTGTTAATACACTACCCAGTGGTGCTGATAACCTACGCTCGTCGTCACTATTATTTCTCAGTTTACTTTGGAGCCTAGTGTTACGTTTTTCACACGCCATTATTGTGACAATATTTCACACGATAACACAGAAGAGCACAATTTGAATAACAAAAATAAGAGAACACATTAACATAGCACTGAAAATAATATCTAGCTAATTGCAGCTGCGAAATACTTGGTGCAAATCTACATGCATGCCACAACTGTTATACTGTACAACAATGAAAGGCTGCAACTACAAAGGAGATTCTCTCTAGAATTACGCAATAGCAATAAACAAAAGCTACACTAAATACACAAACTACAAGAAAAAATCAGAAGATTCCAGTGAGGTATCCTAGGCTAAGGGTCGACATATGAAACGTCCCCTTAGAACAATTATACAAGACTGTACTTAAACTGACACACAATATTTTCAGCGCAACGCAATCTGACTTTCAGAAATCCCTACAAAAGAATGGCCCTGACTAACATTAACCTATGCGTTTCACAAATCGCTTACCTCACAAATATCTTGGTTACTCGAACTACTGCAATACAGCGAGCGCCACTACTGCCAGATAAATAAAAGATTCAAACTACGGAAGGCACTAACTACTGATAGGGATAGTTAGCAAATGAAAGATATTAATAGAGAACAAACAATGTATTTACCGTAATAGTCATAATATACACTCCTGGAAATGGAAAAAAGAACACATTGACACCGGTATGTCAGACCTACCATACTTGCTCCGGACACTGCGAGAGGGCTGTACAAGCAATGATCACACGCACGGCACAGCGGACACACCAGGAACCGCAATGTTGGCCGTCGAATGGCGCTAGCTGCGCAGCATTTGTGCACCGCCGCCGTCAGTGTCAGCCAGTTTGCCGTGGCATACGGAGCTCCATCGCAGTCTTTAACACTGGTAGCATGCCGCGACAGCGTGGACGTGAACCGTATGTGCGGTTGACGGACTTTGAGCGAGGGCGTATAGTGGGCATGCGGGAGGCCGGGTGGACGTACCGCCGAATTGCTCAACACGTGGGGCGTGAGGTCTCCACAGTACATCGATGTTGTCGCCAGTGGTCGGCGGAAGGTGCACGTGCCCGTCGACCTGGGACCAGACCGCAGCGACGCACGGATGCACGCCTAGACCGTAGGATTCTACGCAGTGCCGTAGGGGACCGCACCGCCACTTCCCAGGAAATTAGGGACACTGTTGCTCCTGGGGTATCGGCGAGGACCATTCGCAACCGTCTCCATGAAGCTGGGCTACGGTCCCGCACACCGGTAGGCCGTCTTCCGCTCACGCCCCAACATCGTGCAGCCCGCCTCCAGTGGTGTCGCGACAGGCGTGAATGGAGGGACGAATGGAGACGTTTCGTCTTCAGCGATGAGAGTCGCTTCTGCCTTGGTGCCAATGATGGTCGTATGCGTGTTTGGCGCCGTGCAGGTGGGCGCCACAATCAGGACTGCATACGACCGAGGCACACAGGGCCAACACCCGGCATCATGGTGTGGGGAGCGATCTCCTACACTGGCCGTACACCACTGGTGATCGTCGAGGGGACACTGAATAGTGCACGGTACATCCAAACCGTCATCGAACCCATCGTTCTACCATTCCTAGACCGGCAAGGGAACTTGCTGTTCCAACAGGACAATGCACGTCCGCATGTATCCCGTGCCACCCAACGTGCTCTAGAAGGTGTAAGTCAACTACCCTGGCCAGCAAGATCTCCGGATCTGTCCCCCATTGAGCATGTTTGGGACTGGATGAAGCGTCGTCTCACGCGGTCTGCACGTCCAGCACGAACGCTGGTCCAACTGAGGCGCCAGGTGGAAATGGCATGGCAAGCCGTTCCACAGGACTACATCCAGCATCTCTACGATCGTCTCCATGGGAGAATAGCAGCCTGAATTGCTGCGAAAGGTGGATATACACTGTACTAGTGCCGACATTGTGCATGCTCTGTTGCCTGTGTCTATGTGCCTGTGGTTCTGTCAGTGTGATCATGTGATGTATCTGACCCCAGGAATGTGTCAATAAAGTTTCCCCTTCCTGGGACAATGATTTCACGGTGTTCTTATTTCAATTTCCAGGAGTGTATATATAGCAGTTCATGACAAATTACAAAACTCCGCCATCTCTCTCCCCACATCCACCACTGCTGGCGGCTCACCTCCAACTGTGCAACGCTACGCGCTGTTCACATCCAGCTGCCGCTGCCCAACACTACAATGGCAGACAACAATGCAAACTAGCCACAGGCTGCACACAGCACAGCCAGTGATTTTCATACAGAGCGCTACGTAACGTTGCCAATAAGAAAACATAAGCAGCCTACTTACAGTGGGTCTCTCCCTGTCCAAGTTGACGCGGACAGGGCTACCCTGCAGTCGGTGGACGACGCTCTTCCTGATTGCGCGTTTGTATCTTCGTCACGATTTTTTTCACTAGATATGTGTAGTGGAAACATTCTGGTGGAGGAGGAGGCGTACAAGACCTCGGATATATTTAGCGCTACGATCTGTTTGAAACGGAAATTTCATTAGTTGATTTGCATAATGTTTGTGTTTGATACTCAAATGTTGAAAATATGTTTTATTATAAAGGAGGATCATCGTAACATAGAAGTGAGTGTTTTAAGCGATCTATCTGACACCTGTAAATTGTAAAACAATTAATTTGAAAGAGTATGGCAAATCAATCATTTAGCTTTATTTTCGATGTCGAAATTGCTTCAGTTTTCCCTTCGTCTCCTCCATTAGCCAATAGAACTAAACTATTCTGAATATCTCCATTTTCGTGATTGGGGACGTTGGTTCACACAGACAAGCAGAGAGTGTCCTCTTGACAGCGACAAAGACAGGAAGCGAGTTTGGAATTTGCTGGTAAACAGAATGCCGCCATTTGATGCTTTGTTTGGGGGCCGCAAGATCAAAGGGTGGCAATATCTGGTCCGCTGCCGTTGGTATTTAGTAATGCAATCTGTAATTACGAGGGGTGTTTTGACATTCGTGTTGGCGCCCTGACGACAGAAACACACGCAGGATACCCCAAACGATGGCTACTATATTGCACTTCATTCTATTTGCTTGTGATTACAGTTATTATCTCATGGGGGAAAAGAGTGGGGGTGCAGTCATGACGTCTACTCATTTGGAGGAACGCCGTCTCCCACAAACTAATTAAATAAAGAATATGTATCAATAAATTATTGACTTTTCATTTGAATTTCATGCAGCAACATTTGTAAACGTGTTGAGGCGTTAAACACTTTACCTAATTTGTTTATGTACGCAAATATTCTGGTGTAGTGGAGGAAGTTTCAGAAGTGTGCAGCGATCTTTTTTCAAACAGTTGTGGTATACATCGCTTAATTGTGGTAAACTACTGTCCTGTGATCTTTTTGATAGGGGTTCAGAGACATATACAGTCGGATATAGGAACTTCTGAAGCAGCTCGTGTTAAAATCATGTTTATTTCCCACAAAAGCGCGCGAAGTGTCTCAAGGATAGTTCCACAAGTGTGTCACGATCTTTTGTGTTAGAGTATGTGCTCAAGTGTGGCAGTGGTGGCATTTCTCGGAATTGTTTAAATATTCTCTCTTCATCTGCAAAGCTCTCTTTGTGCAGTGGTGCGTTTAGTTCCAACGATATCTTCAAGTTATGTATGTGACAATGTTCTGCAACCTCATGCATGCAACCCCAAAGCAGTTCGCGAAATGCAACACAAGAAAGCGCACCAAGAAGGATGCAGCAGTTCTGAGTCCATGGCAGAATCTATTTTCCGACAGGCATTTGCCTTCGAAGGAGTTCTCACGTGCATCGGTATCCCACAGGGGATTACTGGGTAAAGGTTGCTTTCTTTGTGGTTCTGTCCAACCATGAACGATGCCGCGTGCAGGCCCAGGAGGCCAGGAGGAGAAAAGAGAGATAGCACATGCTTTACATGAATTTCTTGGATGCTTTTGTTCTGGGATTAGCGTGACATCTGGTCTGTCTGTCATGGGTCCCACGAGGCCACCTCTGGTGCATAACGTGGCCGCTGACGAGCACGTTGCTTCGTGGGGGCCGCCCAGGCAGGTGGCGTTCTGTGCAGTGGGCAGCGCATGCTTCGCGATGGAGAGATTTTTAACAGTATAATTATGTGTGATGCGTGTTTCATAACGGTATTTCTTGTACGAGCGGAATAAAAAAAGCAGTCGATGTAATAACTTCTTTTTGATGTATTTTACAGGATCTGAATCTTCACAAACAGAAGAGAATGATGATCAAGAGAGATCCAACCTCTGCAAAACGAATTTTTTATAAATAAACAATACACCCTCCATTATGTAATTATATTTCCTGTCATGAGGTCCTTCATCTGCAGAAGAGGGCCACCGATTTCTGGGTAGTGGAGGGGGAGATGGGAGGGTAGGGTTGGGGGGATTTACAAGAGGAGGAGGGTTTAATTAATTTACCAATTTAATTAATTAGTCAATCAAACTGATAGAGTGAAAGGAGGCTACTCGAATAACTCAGACCTGAAAGTGTACCTGTATCATCGAGGGGGAGAAGAGGATTGGAGGTTTCCTGAGGGGTTGGGAGGAAGAGGGAGAGGGGAGAGGTGGCGGATCAGTAGGTTAAACACCTGTCAATTAAAATTAAGGGTTATCCACAGGTGGTCATAATCGTCTTAGCCGAACAGTATGTTAAGAACCTGTCAAAGAAAAGAGAGCAATAGGTTTATATATATGAAAATGGTATCTGTCCTTTTGGACATGTCCGAAAGAACAGATATCATCTTCATATAGATATAGTTAAGGCTCACAGGCCATTTGACCATCTTCATCTGTACGGATGCACAAACAGTGCGGGAATCCGCAAAAAGCCGCGAGTAATGAGTATAATGGGCAAGGGTGCTATGAATATAGTGCGGCACAATATGTTATGAATGTGGGACTCACGGGAGGCGTGCCAGAGATAAGTCCCTGCAGTTGCACTATCCTTTTTGTCCTCGGTGACTCGGATGGCTAGAGTGTCTGCCATGTAAGCTGGAGATCCCGAGTTCGAGTCCCAGTTGGGGCACACATTTTCAACTGTTCCCCTTGACTTATATCAATGCCTGTTTGCAGCTAGGGGTATTCATTTCATTGTAAGCAAAAGGTTTGCCCCTGCATGTATACTTGTCCCTAATAGGCAATGTGCATTAACAAACTGTCCTGATGGTCGTGTTGCCCTACTACTCTCCTCACAACAATGAAGGTCTCTCTCAATTCCTCCACCCACTCAGGTATTTCATCCTCATCTGAATTGGGGAAGATTCGTCTATTCAACATAATGATTTAATAATTATAATAATAATAATAATTATTATTATTTATTTTATGACCCTCATTGGACCACTCTAGTCAAAAATACAAAGGTGTAAACAAGTTGTTACGCAGGGATACAATTTGGCTCAACAATAACTTAATATGATATTTAGGTAATATAATTATTAGAGTCTATTCTTATAGGAAAGGTGTTTTGCTCTTCTGTCTGCCCAATATTTCTTCATTCTTTCAGATATTTTCTTTCTTTCTTCATCTGACACTACTCTTCCTGTACGCCTTTTATTGATTTTCATTTGTAGTCTGGTCTGCGGGTCTTGCAGTTTTCTGGTTTTCTCTGTCTTGTTTTTTAGGTCATCTTTTGTAATTTGGAGTTCTTTTGTATCTTCCTTAATTTCTGTGATCCATTTAATGTCGCTCTTGCTATTCCACAATTTATGTATTTTTTTTTTTACGAATTCTGTTTTCTGGAGTTTTCATTAGATGTCCAAAGAATGAGATGCGTTTCTTCCTGATCGTGCTCATGACTGGTTCTATTTTCTTATATACTGTTTCATTTTATGCTATTCTCCAATGTCCATTTATTTTATACTGTTTATTTATACATGTCCTAATTATTTTTCTTTCTATTTTTAGTATTCTGTCAATTTCTGCTGTATTAGTTGTTTTTAAGATAGTTTCAGCTGCATACGTTATTTCTGATTGTGTAACTGTTTTATAGTGTTTTAATTTTGCATCTATAGATAGGCTTTTTTGTTGTATGTAGTTTTGGTAATGTCATTTGTGTAGTTCAGTTTTTTTAAATTCTGTTCTGCCATGATAGCTTCTCATTTATATTGTATGTTATTATTTCGCCTAAATATTTAAATGTATCAACAATTTTGATTTCCTGTTCTCCTATTGTAATTTTGTTTGCAAGTGGTGGATCAGTTAGCATAATCTCTGTTTTTTCAAATGATATTCTAAGGCCTACTTTCTCTGCTATTTCTTGTAGTGATTTCACTTGTTGCCTGGCTTCTTGAACAGTGTTGGCTAGGAGAGCAAGATCATCAGCGAATCCCAAGCAGTTTAAGCTAATATCATCTTTTGCACTTCCAATTCTTATCATCTTTGGATTGTTCTTGTACCATTCTCTCATTATGTATTCCAGTGCAAAGTTGAACAGTAATGATGATAGGCAGTCACCTTGTCTTAAGCCTGTTTTTATGAGGAATGGTTCCGAAATTTCTCCTCTAAACTTCTCTTTTGATATGGTGTTGGTTAGAGTGAGTTGTATTATTTTAATTAATTGGATGGAGTCCTAGATTTCTTAAAAATTTTAGTACTGAAGGTCTGTATGGAGACAGTAATATGCCTTCTTAAAATCTACAAATGTTATTGCCAGAGGTTTGTTCCATTTCTTGTAGTATGCCATAATCAATTTTAAACTAATTATCTGCTCTGCAAAGCTTCTCCATGGTCTGAAACCTCCTTGATATTCCCCTAACTCCTGTTCTAATTGCTCCTTGATTCTTTCATATACGATCTTGGAGAGAATTTTGTATGTGCAATCTAGGAGAGAGATTCCTCTGTAGTTGTCTAGGTTGCTCTTATCTCCCTTTTTGTGTAGTGGGTGGATGATAGCTGTGGTCCAATGTTCGGGGAATCTTTCAGTTACGCAAATTTTTGTTAGAGCCATGTGTAAGGAGGTCTTGACTGTGCCACTTGCGTATTTCCACATTTCAACAAAAACTCGATCTTCTCCACATGCCTTATAATTTTTTTGTTCTTTAAGAATTTTTTCTACTTCTTGGAAAGTTGGAGGGTCTAGTTTGTTAGGTTTGGTTTTTATTGGGGTATTTATGTTGATTTGTAAGGGTTCTTTGGTTTCCTCGCAATTCAGAAGTTTGTTAAATGCTTTTGCCATGATTTCTCCATTTTCCTTGTTACTGTGTGTCATTCTTCCATCTTCATCTTTCAGTATTAGTGTACGGGCCTCATATTGTTGTAGTTGTTTCCCAAGGATTTTATAATAGTTCCTGGAGTTGGTTTTATGATAATTACCTTCTATAGAGTTTATAATATCTTTATGGAATCCTCTCTTGATTCTTCTAATATTTTGGTGAATTTTTTTTTCTTTGATTTTTTAGGTTGATGGCATTTTCTTCAGTTTTATGTGTTTGAAACTGTAACCATTTTTGGTGTCTATCTTCATGGAATTTGTCACATTCTGATGTCCACCATGTATGTTTCCTTTGTGGGTTCAAGGGAGCTAGATTCTCTGCTTCTTTTTTAAGACTAGGCACTAGTTGTTCAAGATCATCTGTTAATTTGATGGTTTGTGTTATTTGTTGGTACTTATTTTTTTAATTAGCTGATGTGGGTCAAACCTACTTTTTATTTAATTAGTTTTTCCGGTCCTCTTCTTTAACGGAGTGAATTTGATTTTAATTTTAACTATATAATTGTCTGAGCCTGTGTCTACTCCTCTCAGTACTTTAACATCGTGGATCTCCTTAAGAAAATTTTTCGCCATACAGACATGGTCTAGATGCCACTCCCCCTTCCTCCAGTCTGGATGTTTCCATGTCTTAAGTTTACTTGGCTTCCTCTTAAAATATGCTGATTTAGATATAATGTTGTGTTCTCTACGGAGTTCTACAAGTCTTTGACCGTTTTTGTACATAAATTTATGTGGACTCCATTTTCCAATTATATCTTTATATTTCCTTTGTTTTCCCAACTGAGCATTGAAATCTCTCAAGAAAATTTTTACATTCTTTTTATTTACTCTGTTCACAGTTTGTTCTAGAAGGTCCCAAAATTTATCTACCTCTTCCTTTGTTTTTGTTAGACAATTTTTTTCAATTGTTGGGCATGAGCATTTACTATTGTATAGGTTTTAGTCATTGTTTTAAAGCTTAGAGTCGCAATTCTTGGTGATACTGCTTGGAAATCCGTTACTGAATCTATTATTTTTATGTTTATTAAAAAACCTGTTCCAAACTGGGAACATTCTTTCATTGCCCTCGGTCCTGGTTTCCTATTATAAATTCTGTATCCTTGTGATTCGAATGGGACCTTTATGGTGTTTCTCATTTCTTGGATCCCTGTTATAAATTTTTTTTGTTTATTTAGTTCGTCTATGAGCTCCTTGAGTTCTCCGCTCTGATGTAGTGAGTTTATGTTGTGTGTTGCTATAGAATTTATCTGCTCATGTTTAATCTTCTTTTTGTGGTTTAGTGTGCATTTTGATGGTTGCAAACGCTCCGATTCATTGCTGTCTTCTAATGGACTACCCACCGAATCCGATGTAGCCTTTTCCTGCCTTTTTGAGCAGGACGGTGGAACTTTTTTCCTAAGAGATCTTTCCATTTTTGACTTTCGAAGGTTGTCTACATTAGTTGGAGCAAGCTCCGATTTACATCTACGGTTGTTAACCGCAGAGGGTGTGTTTTGTCTGCGAGAGCTATTTTATTTCACTCAAGTCTGTCGGTCTAATAATAATAACACATACACAAAATAACTGAGAAAAAAATACACTTACAGGAGATGTGCAATGGGTCAAGGTTATCCCTAACGAATACCCCACCCTAGTCATATTCCTCTGCTACGAAATCATCTACAACAAAGAATACGTGACATATTTCATGTATCTGATGAAATTTTTATGAAACAGGAACATAGTATGTATACACAATACTATGAAGAAAATGAAAAATATATTTATTAGTTACAATAATTTTGCTGCTGGTGGTGGCTTTCAGCAGCCAGGTCGTCAGGTATCTGCTGGGCGTGTACAGAAAGAAAACGAAATTCTTATTGAAAAGAAAAGAAATAACATTTTATCGATTTTGATCCTCCAAATCAGCTACTTCAACAACAATGTGTTATGCATACAATGAAATTTTTAGAAAGAAATTACGTAGTCACAGTACTATGATAAAAAAACGGAAATATACGAAAAAAAGAAGTCACGTTTATCGATTTTGATGCTTAAAATCATCAACAACAACATATTACGTAAAATTTGATTTTTCTACTATGATAAAAAATTAATAATCATGTATGAAATTCTCAGTGAAAAAATAACTTTTAGTGATTTTGATACACGAAAACATGTACAACAGCAAAGACTCACTGACTGACTGTTAAATAATAGCAACATACTACATATATGAACAAAGAAATATATATATACTACTTGTGACGATATTACCACTGTTGCTGCCACTGTTGGACCTCTGGCTTCACCTCTTCCACTATTAGGTCAATGGGAACTGAAACTATAATACGAAATGTATTCAACACTATGAAATTCTTAGGCTATAGGGATGAAGTTACAGTTGCCGGTTTGAATTTGTACTTACAAGGTAATTCCGATTGCCTTTAGTATTTGCTGCCACTGGCCCTACAGCTGCTGTAGCCTGATGCTGCTCCAGAATGCTTCACATTCCTATAGAGATGACGACACAAACAGACTAATAATGCACACAAGTAAGGAGCAAGCTGACCTGACTGTGAATGACAGCAGACAGAGACCAGGAGTGGAGGGGGTAGGGTTTATATAGATGAACAAATGTGGTAGGAACCAATCAGAGTATACTATTTGAGGATACCTTGATCGACAGGTGTGGACAGGTTGGTTCACACAAACAGGAAGCATTCGCTTGAGGTTGCTCACGACTAGAAGCATGCTTTTGATCAGGACGATTAACGTGACTTCTGCTCTGCACCGTACACAAGTTGCTGTCTGTGCAGAGTCGACACCGGTTGCAAGAATATGTGTAGCAGCGAGAGCATGAGCACGCAATGCCCTGCAGTTCATGTGAAAGATTTTTAACAATTTAATTACATACAGTGAGTAATGTTGTTGTATTCCTTGCACAATCGGAATGAAAAAGGCGAGCGTTTAATTTTATGCATTTTACAAGACCTGCATCTTCCCAAACAGGAGACAACGATGAGCAAGAGAGAGCCAACCTAAGAAAATTGAATTTTATAAATAAACAATTTACCCTCTGCTATGTAATTGAATTTCCTGTTGTGAGATCCTTTCTCTCTAGCACAGAGACACCAATTTCCGGGTGGGGGATGGGAGGGGAGGGCAGAAGGTTTCCCAGAGGGGAGGGGTTAATTAAAATCAATTTAATTAGTCAATCAAATTTATAGAGTGGGAGAGGGCTGTTTGAAGAACTCAGGCCTGAAAATGTACTTACATGGGTGAGGGGAAGGAGGGGGCTGGAGATTTTCAGAGAGGTTGGGGAGGATGAGCGGGAGAGGGAAGGGTTGGGAGAAGGTTTTTCAGAATGACAGATTATCCCCAGGGCGTCATAAATCAACCTTAGGGGTTTATAACCCGCTCAGAAGAACAACAGGATAAGGTCATAAATGAATCAGCTGTCACAATTTAATTAATTTACATATCAATTTAATATCAAATGTGATGTACCAGTATAGGTTATGGGGCTGTCAGTCAAAAGAGAACAGCAGGTTAAGGGCTGACATGGAGCAGAACATTAGGTTTACCCCTGAATTTATGGTTGCCTTTGATGTAGACAACCCACATTAACAAAACGCCCTGATCCCCACTTTAGCCTACTACTGAGATGACCTGGTGTGGCCAGCCACACCGTACGATGGAAGACTTAGTGTGCAGAACTGCTGCCCTGCCATAACCTCAAACCTCTGCTGGCACGTTCATGTGTCGTCCTCGTTTGGCACATACCACATCACCACATACGCAAATCAGCGACCTGTTATTCATGCCATTTACATGACCTGCGCGTTCACATTTAATGACACATGCCTCCACAAATCTATTAACAAATTGTTGGATCCATGATACACAGAATAAGTGATGCATTCCGTTCCAAAGACGGACAAACAAGCTATTAAGCAGGTGGTTCAAATGGTTCAAATGGCTCTGAGCACTATGGGACTTAACTTCTGAGGTCATCAGTCCCCTAGAACTTAGAACTACTTAAACCTGACTAACCTAAGGACATCACACACATCCATGCCCAAGCAGGATTCGAAGCTGCGACCGTAGCAGTCACGCGGTTCCAGACTGTAGCGCCTAGAACCACTCGGCCACTCCGGCCGGCAAGCAGGTGGTAATAATGTTTTGGCTAATCAGTGTATACTGTTCCTCTCTGCGAGTGTTTGGTCCCAGCTATGCCTTTCGGCGTGTACATTCAACACTTCGCCGGCCGCTGGTGTGGAAAGGCTTGAGACACGTTGCTGCTTGAGAACTGCTGCATAAACTATTTCCACACAGTACCAGGTTGGCCCGCTTTGCAGTATTGCGATGGCTATGTTATATTTCTTAACTCACGACACCCGCGATCGCTTGCCGCTGGTGCTGCTGGAATACTCTTTGTAACTTAGCGCATTTATGGCCAAATACGGTTACTGTCCTACATTACCCTCCCTCGTAGCAAGACCCATTCTCTGGACACCTTAAAACTAGCTTACGTTTGTACTAGTTCTCTGTTGGCTGGTCCAGTTGGCTCTATTCCACTTGCAGTTCGGTGCTACTATTATTATCGTATGTACTACTTATCCTAAGCTCCGACAGTTTCTTCCACTGGTTCAAATGGTTCTGAGCACTATGGGACTTACCTTCTGAGGTCATCAGTCCCCTAGACTTAGAACTACTTAAGCCTAACTAACCTAAGGACATCACACACATCCATGGCCGAGACAGGAGTCGGTCCCAGACTGAAGCGCCTAGAACCACTCGGCTACACCGGCCGGCCTCCTCTGGTTCATCCGCACTTCTGCTTGACCTATACTTACGATTACCTCTGTTGCCTTGTAGTCTCATTGAATCCAGTTCATTGTGATTTGAATAGTAGCTGGTTCTGTCCGTCGGTTCGTGTTCCATTTCTTGTAAATGAAATCAAAGACTATGAATAGCTGAGTAAGTGTCGCTGGGGAACTTGATAAAACGATAGTCAACGTGATCCCGTCTTAGTACTGGTCCTCCTCCTGTCGCTCTACGTGCTGTATTAGTTTCCCCACAGATGCTCGCCCCTCCTGTTTGTCAATGAGTATCTGTGGAATGTACTAACTCTGGCCAATACAACCGAGGCTGAGCAATGCTCAGTTGTGTCATTCCTAAGGTTGTGGCTGGCAGTCGCAAGGTAGGTCCCTCTACTTCGCATAACGTCCCACTTATCAACAATCCACTCCCGTCTAGTTCTACCATTTTTACTGTCGTATGCTTCCCCTGCTCGTAGCAACTGGTTACTGCTATGACTTTCTCATAGGTGGAGTACAAGTGCACCTCAACAACTCGGACCTGATTACTTCTTTCGTGCAGGTTTTTCCTCCTTTTTGTCCTAACAATAATTTCACTGTGCACGACTTGTGGCCTTCCCTCATTACCCAGTTTGGACACACTGTGATCTTCTCACTATGGCACTTCACAACTATGCTTCCTCCATTTCTGCATCCCTGCTGTTATCCTCCGAAATCAGTAAGAACCATTTCACCTTTACCCAGAAAAGCGACTTCAACATTGCCCACTCGACTGGATATGCATCAACTAGAGGACAGGGATTCCAATTACCCTTTCCTCCTTCTCAAAACCTCTGCTGCCCTGCAGCAGTCCATCTCGCTTGAACTTCAACATACTACATTTATACCTTTTCTTATGCCCTAGGTTTATACGTATACGAGCCTCAGCTCGTCGGCTAATCTACATTTTACTGTCTCTCCTCTGAACCTATCTTTTATCCTTCTTCTTTTGTCCCAGTTCCACACCTCCTGGGATAACCTTCGGACTCTCCCTAAAATGTTCCAAACGTACAACATGTACAATCTTCGACCTAGTAGGAAACTGGATCTTGACGTTTGTATGTATGTATTGTTTTGTATGTTAACCAGGGACCTAGAAACGACGGAGAGGCTCCATCCCCGCCGCAACCGCAGTGGTCCACAACCACACGACGCCTACTGCAGTCCACTTCACCCCTCCGCCTGCCCACACCGAACCCAGGGATATTGTGCGGTTCGGCCCCCGGTGGACCCCCCAGGGACCTCTCACACCAGACGAGTGTAACCCCTATGTTTGCGTGGTAGAGTAATGGTGGTGTACGCGTACGTGGAGAACTTGTTTGCGCAGCAGTCGCCGACATAGTATAACTGAGGTGGAATAAGGGGAACCAGCCCATATTCGCCGAGGCAGATGGAAAACCGCCTAAAAACCATCCACAGTCTGGCGGTTCACCGGACCTCGACACAAATCCGCCGGGCGGATTCGTGCTGGGGACCAGGCGCTCCTTCCCGCCCGGAAAGCCGTGCGTTAGACCGCATGGCCAACCGGGCGGGCATCTTGACGTTTACTGACGACGTGGTTCTACGACCTGATATGGTCGGCGATATCTCACAATGAACTTTCTCATCTTCCCTTTCGGAGTATAAGGGGTCGACAACATGACCCATTAGGCCACTTTGTAATGTGGAATCTTGCTGTGCGACTCACTGCTTCTTCTTGTTTCTCTAGAGACTTTGTGTTAGCTCTGGGCACCCTATTCCATATTTCTCTTAACCCTCTTGTAAATTCTTTAGCAGATTCCCTCGTCTTAAGATTCATGCTTTTAATCGGTCCAGCTACATTAATGTGACCACTGCTTATATTCGACGTCAACGTGCAATAACCACCCACAAACAGCAGGTTTTAGCACCAGCAGTGGATGGTATTTAAAGCGTATTGGAGCAGTCGTTATGCGGAAATGTATCGATTTATTTAACGTCAAAGTGCTTGATCATTGGCTCTCAAGGCAAGGAAACACTCCCGAAACAGCTAACTTTGTAAACTGTTTGCGTTCCACCATGGTTAAATTAAAGTTTGTAAACTGTTTGCGTTCCACCATGATTAAAATATACCATGCATGCCAAAATGGCGCTATCCAAAACTGGCGCCATGGCAGCTGTATCGCATCACGGACCATAGACGACAGGGGCGAACGACGGCTGCAGAGATGTGTGCAGGCGAATAGATGTGCAACTGTTGAGCAACTGACC
The DNA here is from genome assembly GCF_023864275.1 of Schistocerca cancellata. Taxonomy (NCBI): domain Eukaryota; kingdom Metazoa; phylum Arthropoda; class Insecta; order Orthoptera; family Acrididae; genus Schistocerca; species Schistocerca cancellata. Next base: position 472,543,214 of record NC_064629.1, on the reverse strand, counting down.
TCCCAGATGAACCAAAGGAGCTACCAGCACGACCGTTCACCGAATGATGCTGCATACCTACCTGGTTTATGCACCAATGCTGACTGCTGTTCATCGACGACGAATGCTGGAATTTGCACGCTAGAATCGCAACTGGACGTCCACGGAGTGGCGACAGATGACCGCTGACGTGTACGGCGCGAAATGTCTGGAAGGAAACATCCTGCAACAATCATCGGAAGGGTCATGTCAGAGACCATTCCCTGGTTGATTTCGTCATTCTGGAAGTCACAGTGGATCAATACAGGTGTGCATCTACCCTTGGGACCGTGTCAACACGTACACGTAGGTTGTTATTCCTCGACACGATAGCATCTACGGGCAGGAGAATCCATCGTCTTACAAAGCTCACAGTGTAGGTGCGTAATTCGAAGAGCACCAGAATGAGTTTACCATACTTTCTAGCCACGAAACTCCCTGGGTTTAAACCCAATCGAGAATCCGTTGGACCACCTCCACCTGGCTGTTGGCACCATGGATCCTCGATCGAGGATCTGCAGTCGGCATGGCACCATATCCCTGTCGGTACCTTCCAGAACCTTTTTCACCTTCTTCCTACACATCTCGTATTAGTATGCGTCGCAAAAGGTGGTTATTCAAGCTTCTGGCAGATGGTCACACAACTGTGACTTGTCAGTGTATTAGGCTGAACGGTGACAGCCATACACTATCTCATAAGGGAACAACCCAGTATTTGTATGCTGTTTTGAGTTATATGTTGCGACAACAAATTTTAAATAGGCGTCCCAGTTGTGAAGGTATGCGGCCACATAGTATCCAAACATATTCCCTATTGTTCTTCCTTTAGCTTGCGTACGTTGCGAGCTAGTACTCAGTTTCTCTACACAAAACAGCCGACATAATTCGTACAACAATTTCGACAGAAAGTTGGTTCCCCGATTGGTCACTATCGTCTCAGGTACTTCAAAGTTCAGTATCCAATTGTTAACTTACACTTGTGCCACTGTTACTGTGTGTTGGTATCTCGAGAAAGATCTATAATTTTGAGCAGATAGTTGTTTCCTGCAGGTCTCTGACTGGAAGGACCTAAGATATGGATGTCAATCCCAACTGACTGAAACTGTGCTAATGCTTCAGGTAATCTCTGTAATTGAACTCCGTTCTAACTCAAATCCTCCCTCCCTTTCCACACACAGTATACAATTCCATACGAATTGATCTACGTCTGCCTTTCTATTCCTCCACCAGTACCTCCCTCCTACTCTTCCGTTGGTAGATTTACAGCTCCCAGGAACCGATAACATGTGATCATGTGTCTCCTACAACACATTTTCTCTCAAATTTGCTGGAACCACTACCATTGGTTGCAGCTAGTTTTTCTGTACAACTGTCCATCATGTAAACAAAACCGAGATTGCCTATGAAACTCTTTACATTTGGTATCTGTCGACCGCACTCGCTGCTTGCCACTCCTTAAGTTCATTACCTGTTATTTGTAATACCACCACTTCTCTGCTTAACCCATCCGCATTTCCATGCTTTTTCCTGGGACAGTGTTATCACCTCATAACGGAGCTCACTCAACCCTACAGCTCATCGCGTCAATCTTAAGATGGAGACTTCAACCCCTTCCTATGGCTGGCGCTGCTGTAATCCTCTTTCCAACTTTCTGAATTTACGACCAAATATAGTTACTGTGCTACAGTGTAAGGGTTCAAATGGCTCTGAGCACTATGGGACTTAACTTCGGAGGTCATCAGTCTCCTAGAACTTAGAACTACTTAAACCTAACTAACCTAAGGACATTACACACATCCATGCCCGAGGCAGGATTCGAACCTGCGACCGTAGCGGTCACGCGGTTCCAGACTGAAGCGCCTAGAACCGCTCGGCCACCCCGGCCGGCACAGTGTAATGAATCGGTTTGCAAACAATGTGTTATTAGAATCTTACTTTTACCATCCTCTATTTACTCTAAGCTGGGTCGCCAGATAAAAAAAAATTACTACTGTGAATTATTTATATTAATTCTGGGAAGGGGGACGGGGTATAAAGCGTCCCTGCATTCTAATAATTTAGGCAGACGTTACAAAAAGAAACGTATCTAGCTTGCAGTCTCGCCAGAAAAGAAATTGTTGCTTTAACTCTATTAATTTGTCTTTTTATTTCCTATTCAATTTACTGGTCCATATATTGAGATTGAAATCTGAGTGACCCTTCATAAAAAGTGCAATTGATAACTTTATTTAATTTAACTCACTCAAAAATAGGGTCAGAATGCCACATTTAATTTTATTCATCAGAAATTTATCTTATTATTTCATAAATGCATTAACGATTTTGATGTGATTGTCATATGTAAGTCTTGATTTCTTTTTAAACATCCATTTATCAAGCTCATTTCGTTCGAATGTACACAAAGAAACTACACTTATCAAAATAATGCAAAGGCTTCGTCGCCACTGTACATAAAACTAAATTTATCTGCACATCTACGTTGAATAGTGATAGGGAAGGATGGGATGTGTTAAAAAAAAGGGGGGGGGGGAAATAAAATAAAGAAGGCGTGACGAAGGATAGGATTCTCGTAATCATACGCTTGTTCACTCATCAAAGGAAAATTAAAATATTTCTTTGCTGGCAATAACCACAACGAGGCCCACTGCATGCTCGACAGACAAGTCTTAGCGCAACTAACAGTAAGAGCCAAACTGGGAAAAATCCATTAAATTACACAACTCCAAAATGAGAAAAAAATGATCCATGCACGTAGACGTTCATTCTATTCTGCAATTTTAAAACCATCCAATGATTAGCAAAGAAATGAATTTCGATGCCGTCAAAGTGGCACGTGGATAAACAAACTGGTATGCATACAAAGAAACCTCATTTCATCTCGAAGAAAAATCAAATTCAGTGTGGAAATCTGCACATATAGTGCATATTGTGGTGTGCGTACTGTGAGACCATGGGTACACACACCATCAGATTATTTTACTTGTCGCTCTAACGAAGTAGGCGAGTGTCAGCAAAATGTCTCGTGGTCTTATTGTGGCGTGTTTATCTTCTGCCGTTAGGTCAGATGATAGAAATGCCACTTTCACGCTTAGAGTAGCAGATTGATGGTGACCAACTTTAAAGAGAACTTGATTAATTTACACACACATTTATTAAAATAATGAAAATCATAAACTTTACTTAACTTGACTCTGGATGCTATTTACAATTGACAATCTGAAGTTCCTTTGGTCTTGGTACGTTAATCTTATTCTCACATATCTCTGATACTTGACAAAGTGTCTATACATTTATCTTCATGGCTATGTACAGGAATATGATAATCTTATTAGGCGCAGACTGAAACTTGACTATAGACTGGTACAGACAAATTCAGACTAACTAATCGGAGGTCTGTACACTCGTTATAATACCTCAAGCATTCAGGTATCACTGCGCGAGTGTGATCCGCGAGGAGAAAAGGTTCTACATTAGCAGCAATCTCATTGGCCGCGTTACATATAAATACGCGGATCGGCGGAAGCAGAATTTGGTCCGTCTCTAAGACAGCGCCATCTCGTAGTGCGGAGACGGATGAGCGCTGCCCCTGCGCTGTTGTGCTTAGCGGGGCGCGCTCTATTGGGAAAGTTGTGTACACGCTGATTACGCGGAACTAAAAATGGTTCAAATGGCTCTGAGCACTATGGGACTCAACTACTGTGGTCATAAGTCCCCTAGAACTTAGAACTACTTAAACCTAACTAACCTAAGGACATCACACACATCCACGCCCGAGGCAGGATTCGAACCTGCGACCGTAGCGGTCGTGCGGTTCCAGACTGTAGCGCCTTTAACCGCTCGGCCACTCCGGCCGGCTAACGCGGAACTATGTACACAACACAAGTGCACTGAAGGTGCAAGCGTTTATTGATAAATTCATTTCAACTAGTAATACTGCACCACCTGCCAGAAACTGCTTCGTTAATTACTCAATCACAACTAGTTTCATGACCACTAAGCCACATTTTCAAGTTTGACTGTATCAAAGTGCTGCAGTGTCAATTACCAGGTGACGACTACGGACCTTCAGTTGTGATTAGCTCTCCATGAAGGTAAATAATAGACGTCCCTTATCTTCTTGCTTGAAACTGACGCATAAAAACGCACTGTCATCCATAAAATGACAGAAGACACAAGGCAAGACGAAACCCTAAAGAGAAAATTATGGGAAGACCCAAATCCAAAGAAATGGAGAAGAGTCCCCCAGTAGCTCTAACTTAGCAGCTATTTGAGTGAGCAACCACAAGTGATGCGGCCAGGACGCCCGCACAGCGCATACTGAGTGCGTGGGTCGTGTGCACGAGAGACAACCCAGACATGCATGCACGGAATTGGAGGACGACCATAGGAACCCTCATGGAGAGCTAATCACAATTTCAGGTCCAGAGTCCTCACTTGGTGATGAACACTGCAGCACTTTGATACACTCAAGCTGTCGCTAACTGTAAACTGTGTATCTTCTTTATGTTGCCTGTTTTTCTCTTGAAGCTGTGACTTTATGGTCACGAAATTACTTGTGACTTATATATATCAATTGCTGGCAGCTTTTCCGGGTTTTGTTAGTTGAAAGGGGTTACTGCAGCTGTGGTTGCCCCATATGCCAAGTAGTGTTTGTATCGATAAGTAACGGAAGAAAAAAATTGACTTCTACACCTAGTCGTATGGCGTCCTAGATGAATAAAGTTGCCAATTTGCAAGGCCCCTAAATTCAAGGAAAATATGACATTCATTTCCGCATTTCGCACAGTTGTGTTTTGACAATTAACTTGACACATTGAAAACAATTCTACTTTCTTAACTGTATCAGAGAACAAAGTTTCTTTTCTACTAAACACCATGTGAAAGACAACTCATTCAAAGGCAAAGTAACTGCTCTCAAAAACACAAGAATAACGGTAAATCCACAGCCGAAAATACCCCTGCCGCAGTTAGAATGATTTCCCCGTAATATTAGCTTGCCGAAATAAAGATTATTAAAATTGAACATCGCTTGCTAAATATAAATGGTTCAAATGGCTGTAAGCACTGTGAGACTTAACATCTGAGGTCATCAGTCCCCTAGACTTAGAACTACTTAAACCTAACTAACCTAAGGACATCACACACATCCATGCCCGAGGCAGGATTCGAACCTGCGACCGTAGCAGCAGCGCGGTTCCTGACTGAAGCACCTAGAACCACTCGGCTACAGCGGCCAGCAATGCTAAGTAATTTCAGACACCTCCACCTACAGACTGTCTGAAGGTACGTCCTATCTTACTCACTCTCAGCAGCAAAGTGTCACTGTACCGGACGAGTTTTAAGCGTTCCCCGCTATCCCCAAAGCGGAGATGGCCACCAGACATGACCAGATCACACCCTAGCCAACCTAAACGTAACTACTTGCTCAGACACCTGCCGTGATGAACAAGTTAAACCTCTCTGCCTTTCCGCCTGAACTAACGCCATTGGTACAACTGCATTAGCAGACAACAGGGTCCGGCCACCCTTATGAAGTTCATATTTGCTCATCTCATTTACCCATATTGGATTAAATAATAGGAAAGATCACAGGAAGGGTAGAGGTACTCAAATATCAATATAAATATCAAAATTAAATCGATTCACTTCCTCCCGAGAGGCATGCTATCTCTGCACGTGGGTAACGTGTGGCAATGCAGAACAGGAATGGTCTACAATAGTAGAAATACTTATGAAATTGATCTGACGGATCCGTCTCATTGCCTGCGGGAATGAAAAATCATCTTTGAAATATGTTCTCTCAGGGCTCAGTCACAGGCCCACTTGTGTTTTCCTTTTCATTTCATCGGTTCTGTTCTTCTGCAAATATCGTTTCTATGCCAACAACCTTCAGCATTATCTAAGTGCCGAGCTGAAGATATAAATACTGCGATTGTTGAGATGAATGATGATCGGTCTCCAGTGGTAACATGGGCGCACTACCTAGGACTAAAACTAATTGTAAAAATGTTGCAGGGAATCTTAGTATCCCATCAGAAATTAATAGGTTCATAATATCGGTGACAAGTGCCTTGTATTTTGCTCGACAGTTTTTCAATACCATATCAGGAAGCACTGAAATACAGTGGTATGGCTTAGGATGAGCATCCCAGCTGGGCCAAAAATACTGCCGCTATACGCCGAAATACTTCCACTTGCCTTAATGGCTTCAAAACGTTTCAGCACATATTTCCTCTGGATGCGAATCCACTATTGTGATGTAATTCAGCATAGCATCAGTTGTGAAAACACTAGAATGTTTGAACTAACCATAAATGCTTGTGTGCACTACATCTCAGATTCGTCAATATGACCATGTCGGCGCTTCATACGCCCAGTTAGAGTGGTTGTGGCCAGACAAGGTACGTGACTACCATACAATATATCTACTCCATCGGCTCCTCAATGCGTAAGCACCCAAGCAACAGGTATCAGAGACTGAATACCTATCAGCTGATCATAATCGAAACACAAGGTCCCACTTATCTAGTATCCTAGCTGTGCTCATTTATGAAACAAAAACATTCGCAAACCCCTTCGCTTTTACCTCTGGCTGGCCCTGGAACGAGCATCCATGCACTTTGACCACAATTCAGTGCCCAATTGCTTTTAAGAAGCAGCCGAATTTCTGTCTTCTGTCGCCGTTATAACGTTTTCACCAAAAGTTAACATATATGGCCTTCTTTCAAATAGTCAAATAGTAAAGCCAATCCTCCTTCCTATCTTCTCTCACTTCCGCTTCTTTCTCATTTCCATTATCTATGAGTCACGCTTCTTTCTTGTCCTATTCATTATCTGTGTGTTGTGACTTTCTTCTTTCGTTTTCTCTTCCTCCACACCGAGCGTGGTGGCGCAGTAGTTAGCACACTGGACTCACATTCGGAAGGATGGCGGTTCAAATCCACGTCCGGCAGTCTTGATTTACACTGGGGTGACAGAAGTCATGGGTTGAAAACCATTCAAAAGAAAAGATCGCACAAAATATTTTTTATTCAAAACATCCGGTTTCAACAGTCTTAGCTGTCATCTTCAGGTCTTAAATATTTTTTGTAATGAAACATGTTCGTTTTACGCTGAACCTCACACACAAGATGCCAAGTGAATAAACCTCAGCACATTTTAAAAACGCACAGCACCTTGTGCATATACATATTGCTCACAGATGCTTGTTACACAATACCCCCTCTGTTTACATATGCTTGACACATACTGAACAGTCTTTAAATGCGGGATACTAGTTGGAGCTAGACGTATGGGACATTCCGCTTCGGAAATCGTTAGAGAATTCTATATTCCGAGATTCACAGGGTCAAGAGTGAGCAGAGGACACAGTATTTCAGGCGTTACCTCTCCCTACGGACAACGTAGTGGTCGACGGCCTTCACTCACCGACCGAGAGCAACGGCGTTTGTGTTGTCAGTGCCAACAGACATGCAGCACTGAGTAAAATAACCGCATAAATCAATGTGGGAGGTACGCCGAACGTATCCGTTAGGACAGTGCTGGGAAATTTGGCGTTATTGGACTATGGGAGCAGACGACCGACGCGAGTGCCTTTGCTAAACAGCACTGCATCCTCTTCAGCGCCTCTCCTAGGCTTGCGACCAAATCGGTAGGAACCGAGATGACTGGAAAACTGTGGTCCAGTCAGATGAAACCCAATTTCAGTTGGTAGGAGCTAATGGTAGTGTTGGAATTTTCCGCAGATCCCACGATGCCAAGTTGTCAACAAGACACGGTGCAAGGTGTCGGCTGTGTTTACGCGGAATGGACTGGCTCTCTGGTGCAACTGAACCGATCAGTGACTGAAAATGATTATGTTGTTTTACTTGGCGACCATTTTCAGCCATTCATGGGCTTCATGTAACCAAACAACGAAGAATTTTCATGGATGACAATCCGTAATATTATTGGGCCACAATTATTCGCGATTGGTTTGAAGGACCTTGTGCACAGTTCGAGTGAGTGATTTGACCATCCATCGAACGTTTATAGGACGTAATCGATATGTCAGTTCGTACACAGGATCCTGCACAGGCAACGCTTCCGCAATTATATATCGCTATGGAGGCAGCATAGGTCAATATTTCTGCAGGATACTTCCAACGACTTGTTGAGTTCATGTCACGTCGAGTTGCTGCCCTTCGCCGGGTAAAAAGAGGTCCGACACGATATTAAGAGGTATCTAATGACTGTTGTCACCTCAATGTAGGTTTCCTTCCCTTGACAAAGGCACGGCGGATTTCCTTCCCCATCGTTTCGTAATTTGAGCTTCGGCTCTGTCACTAATGACCATGCTGTCGACGAGACGTTAAACTCCAATCTTACTTCCATCTCCCACGTGTCTTTCTTATACTCATTGCTGATGGCGCTTAGAATTGAAGCCTACTTTCGCATAGTTTCAAATTATTGTTGTATTTATCATATGCGAACACAAATTTTGTGTGTGTGTGTGTGTGTGTGTGTGTGTGTGTGTGTGTGTGTGTGTGTGTGTGTGTGTGCTTTTATCTTTGCCACTGTAATTTTTAATTTCTAAATGTAATCCAACATCGCAATATACACTAAAGCGCCAAAGAAACTGGTATAGGCGTGCGTATTCAAATACAGATATATGTAAACAGGCAGGATACAGAACTGCGATCGCCAACGCCTATATAAGACAACAAGTTTCTGGCGCAGTTGTTAGATTTGTTACTGCTGCTACACTGGCAGGTTATCAAGTTTTAAGTGCGTTTGAACGTAGTGGACAGGCGGCACACGAACGATGGGACACACCATCTCCGAGGTAGCGATGAACTGGGGATTTTCCAGTACGACCATTTCACGACTGTACCGCGAATATCAGGAATCCAGTAAAACATCAAATCTCCGACATCGCTGCGGGCGGAGAAAGATCCTGCAAGAACGGGACCAACGACGACAGAAGAGAATCGTTCAAAGTGAAAGAAGTGCAACCCTTCCGCAAATTGCTGCAGATTTCAATGCTGGGCCATCAACAAGTGTCAGCGTGCGAACCATTCAACGAAACATCATCCTACAGTCTGGAGCCACGCGACTGCTACGGTCGCAGGTTCGAATCTTTCCTCGGGCATGGATGTGTGTGATGCCCTTAGGATAGTTAGGTTTAAGTAGTTCTAAGTTCTAGGGGACTGATGACCTCAGCAGTTAAATCCCATAGCGCTCAGAGCCATTTTTTTTTTTTTTGAAACATCATCGATATGGACTTTCGAAGCCAAAGGCCCACTCGTGTACCCTTAATGGTTGCACGACACAAAGACTTACGCCACGTCTGGTTCAAATGGCTTTGAGCACTATGGGACTTAACTTCTGAGGTCATCAGTCCCCTAGAACGTAGAACTACTTAAACCTAATCAGCCTAAGGACATCACACACACCCATGGCCGAGGGAGGATTCGAACCTGCGACCGTAGTGGTCGCGCGGTTCCAGATTGTAGCGTCTAGAACCGCTCGGCGACCCCGGCCGGTGCCACGCCTGGGCTCGCCAATATCTACAGGATACATGTTGCCTGGTCGGACGAGTCTCGTTTCAAACTGTACCGATCGGATGGACGTGTACGGGTATGGATACAACCCCATGAATCCGTGGACCCTGCAATTCTGCAGGAGACTGTTCAAGATGGTGGAGTCTCTGTAATGGTGTAGGGCATGTGCAGTTGGAGTGATATGGGACCTCTGATACGCCTAGATACGACTCTGACATGTGACACGTACATAAGCATCCTTTCTGATCACCTGCATCCATTCACACCCATTGTGCACTCCGATGGACTAGGGCATTTCTAGCAGGACAATGCGACACCCCACACGTGCAGAACTGCTACAGTGTGGCTTCAGGAAAACTCTTCTCAGTTTAAACACTTCCGCTGGCCATCAAACTCCCCAGACACGAAAATTATTCTAGCATATCTGAGCTGCCTTGCAACGTGGTCTTCACCCCATCGTGTTCTTATGGATTTACGGACAGACGTGCAGCACTACTTCAGACATTAGTCGAGTCCATGCCACGTCGTGTTGCGACACTTCTGGGTGCTCGCGGAGTCGCTACACGATATTAGGCTGGTGTATCAGTTTCTTTGGCTCTTTAGTGTATGTAATATAATGTAATGCAAAATATGTAGAATGCCTGGTTACGTGTAGGACCTGATGACCCTTTTCTTTTCAGGTAAAATAAATAAATCGATAAAAAATAAACAGTGGGTGTCCGGACACTGGTAATATGTAATCCAACATCGCAATATACACTAAAGCGCCAAAGAAACTGGTATAGGCGTGCGTATTCAAATACAGATATATGTAAACAGGCAGGATACAGAACTGCGATCGCCAACGCCTATATAAGACAACAAGTTTCTGGCGCAGTTGTTAGATTTGTTACTGCTGCTACACTGGCAGGTTATCAAGTTTTAAGTGCGTTTGAACGTAGTGGACAGGCGGCACACGAACGATGGGACACACCATCTCCGAGGTAGCGATGAACTGGGGATTTTCCAGTACGACCATTTCACGACTGTACCGCGAATATTAGGAATCCAGTAAAACATCAAATCTCCGACATCGCTGCGGGCGGAGAAAGATCCTGCAAGAACGGGACCAACGACGACAGAAGAGAATCGTTCAAAGTGAAAGAAGTGCAACCCTTCCGCAAATTGCTGCAGATTTCAATGCTGGGCCATCAACAAGTGTCAGCGTGCGAACCATTCAACGAAACATCATCCTACAGTCTGGAGCCACGCGACTGCTACGGTCGCAGGTTCGAATCTTTCCTCGGGCATGGATGTGTGTGATGTCCTTAGGATAGTTAGGTTTAAGTAGTTCTAAGTTCTAGGGGACTGATGACCTCAGCAGTTAAATCCCATAGCGCTCAGAGCCATTTTTTTTTTTTTTTGAAACATCAGCGATATGGACTTTCGAAGCCAAAGGCCCACTCGTGTACCCTTAATGGTTGCACGACACAAAGACTTACGCCACGTCTGGTTCAGATGGCTTTGAGCACTATGGGACTTAACTTCTGAGGTCATCAGTCCCCTAGAACGTAGAACTACTTAAACCTAACCAACCTAAGGACATCACACACACCCATGGCCGAGGGAGGATTCGAACCTGCGACCGTAGTGGTCGCGCGGTTCCAGATTGTAGCGCCTAGAACCGCTCGGCGACCCCGGCCGGTGCCACGCCTGGGCTCGCCAATATCTACAGGATACATGTTGCCTGGTCGGACGAGTCTCGTTTCAAACTGTACCGATCGGATGGACGTGTACGGGTATGGATACAATCCCATGAATCCGTGGACCCTGCAATTCTGCAGGAGACTGTTCAAGATGGTGGAGTCTCTGTAATGGTGTAGGGCATGTGCAGTTGGAGTGATATGGGACCTCTGATACGCCTAGATACGACTCTGACATGTGACACGTACATAAGCATCCTTTCTGATCACCTGCATCCATTCACACCCATTGTGCACTCCGATGGACTAGGGCATTTCTAGCAGGACAATGCGACACCCCACACGTGCAGAACTGCTACAGTGTGGCTTCAGGAAAACTCTTCTCAGTTTAAACACTTCCGCTGGCCATCAAACTCCCCAGACACGAAAATTATTCTAGCATATCTGAGCTGCCTTGCAACGTGGTCTTCACCCCATCGTGTTCTTATGGATTTACGGACAGACGTGCAGCACTACTTCAGACATTAGTCGAGTCCATGCCACGTCGTGTTGCGACACTTCTGGGTGCTCGCGGAGTCGCTACACGATATTAGGCTGGTGTATCAGTTTCTTTGGCTCTTTAGTGTATGTAATATAATGTAATGCAAAATATGCAGAATGCCTGGTTACGTGTAAGACCTGATGACCCTTTTCTTTTCAGGTAAAATAAATAAATCGATAAAAAATAAACAGTGGGTGTCCGGACACTGGTAATATGATAGTGTACGTACATAACACTCGTTTTTATTGTCACATGGCAGGGTGGCTCTGGATGAATTTCTTGTACATTTCAGCACCATCCACAAGGAGATGGAAATTACCCAGGAAGTAACATCAATGACAACACTGAATTCACCAAGGGAAGTTCATTCAGGTATATAAGAAGCGAGATAGCTCGGTAGTTACGGGATACTGATGCACAGATCTGTATTTGCTTGTATCTAGCTGCAAGTAACCACCCCGACGTCGCACTGTTTTGAGAATTATTGTCCACAGGGCTCGGATTGTAAGTGGTTATGAATGTCTGCTTATTAACTGTGGTATGGCTACAGTGAAACACAAATTAAGAAATCAGTTCGAAGAACGTGCAACACCTAAGTAACACAACAAGGCAAGTGACTGGCGTTTCAATCATACGTGGGATCATCGACACCCTCTATCACAAGTATTCTGAAGAAAAATGAGATTAAAACGACCTTCCGATCACCTCAGAAGATTGAAAATCTGGTATGTTCGATCAAGGATTCAGTGTGGCTACACGCCTGGCATCTAGGCATTCATTGCGACTGCAAGCTGCGGAACGTTGAGTAGACTACGCTGTACTCTCCAACTCTTCTTGGAACAGGTCTGGTATATTCGCCTTGGGAGGAAAAATAAACTGGCTGTTAGTGAACACTGTTTGGAGGAGAGACCTATGTCTGTCTTCATCTGGCGCGAGTGCTGTTCAGAGCCATCGGATTTGGGGGTAGCATTATCAAGGAAGACGTCGAAACTAGAACCAATGACGGTATCGTAAACAAACATATGGCTAGCATGCGAGCTTTGCTTGGGACCTATTACTCGCAAAATACGCTGCGCGCGAGCGCCGTACATCAAGACTGGTCCTTAGGTGGAGACAAACTGACCACACAGGCAGTCTAGCGCGGCCAGTCTGCCAGCTTCTCTAACCCCTTTCGACACCCCGATGACAGGTGATGGGACTGAGAGTCATCGATACGTCGCACGATAGCAACGAAGGTACCAGACTGGAAATAGCAGATTTTTATTTGTGAGAGTCAGTACATCCCTAGGCCTACTGAATACTTACACCTTGCTCCTTAATCAATCGTTACACACTCTCCCTTGTAATGTTTCTTTACTGTCTCATGTAGGACACCTGACAATTTTTTGAGCAACAGGGTCTGCCCGAGTACCTGCTTTAGTTCACATAGACTACAAACCACTCGGCTGTTGGCGTTCGGGCACTTAAGGTAGAATGTCTGCCGTAATTCGATGACTACAAAACTCGTATGCGTGGCCGCGTACCATATATAAGTGTGGCCTCGCTAGTGTATTGTACGTAGACTTCAACGATAATCGTCACCAAAAATGAAACTTATGAAGAGTCTGGTAACCCGCGAATTTTTTTTCCACGTCGTTGAAGCCTGGTTGATGTAGCGGAATATTTTCGTCATTCGCTGCATTAACCCGTTACCTACCACCGAGCGTCAGAGGCCCATCCGTAATGGCCAGCCGCAGAGGCCGTGCGGTTCTAGGCACTACAGTTTGGAGCCGAGCGACCGCTACGGTCGCAGGTTCGAATCCTGCCTCGGGCATGGATGTGTGTGATGTCCTTAGGTTAGTTAGGTTTAATTAGTTCTAAGTTCTAGGCGACTGATGACCTCAGCAGTTAAGTCGCATAGTGCTCAGAGCCATTTGAGCCTATCGGTAATACATACATATATACTATACATTTCAATTTAATGAAATTTTATGACTTTTCCTAATTTGTCAAGTTACTCATAATTTTGAAAAAAATTATAAAATTTTACCCATAGCTTTGTGTTAAAGTGTTGGCGCAAGTTGACTACTGTACGGGCCTCGTAGGCACGTGCTCTTAGAAGCAGTTTTTCAACGACCACATGTCTGTCTGCGCGCGTCTGTTACGTCATTTGCCATTGATGACTCGCGGTGTTATTCGTTCAGTGTTCAACAGTCCCCCTTGTGAGAAGCACATGTTCATTTTGGTGCATTATTTTATAACATTTATCTGTTCTACAAACTGAAAATGTTATGGAGAAGAGGACTATCGGATGAGGAGATAAGGTAATTGTTGGAGGTGTCTTCTGATTCTGAAAACCCACCTAGTGAATGTGACTCTTCCAGTGAATACTCGAAACTACACGAAGATGATGGTCATTAAGAATCCCTTTACGAAGACAAAGAAGAACAATTTAGTGTAAATTCTGTTGAGTGTGACTTATTGTTTTCTCGTAATGGGAATGAAATATGGGCTACAGTTCCTCAAGCTGGAATATCTGGTAGGTGGAGCAAAAAGGATGTACTAAAAGAAGACCAGAAGCCTATAAATATTTCGATTAGGAACTGTGATAATGAAGAACCTTGTTTTACGTTGTTCTTTCGTGTACCCCTCACTGACAAAGTGTATTTGTGGACCAACAGGGAAGGTGGAATCGTTTGCAACGGCTGAGTGGCTATATATATGCATGAAACGAAAAATTTTCTTGGTGTTCTGATCCTGAGTGGAGTTTAAAAGTCAAGAAATGAAGATATCAGTCAGCTTTCGAGAGATGAGAATGGCCGATGACTGTTCAATGAAATTACGTCCCGCAACCGCTCCCATGCTATTCTAAGGATGTTGCGCTTTGACAATGCAGCTGCCCGACGTGAACATAGGTCAAGCACCGAGCGAGGTGGCGCAGTGGTTAGCACACTGGACTCGCATTCGGGAGGACGACGGTTCAATCCCGTCTCCAGCCATCCTGATTTAGGTTTTCCGTGATTTCCCTAAATCGTTTCAGGCAAATGCCGGGATGGTTCCTTTGAAAGGGCACGGCCGATATCCTTCCCAATCCTTCCCTAACCCGAGCTTGCGCTCCGTCTCTAATGACCTCGTTGTCGACGGGACGTTAAACACTAACCACCACCACCACCATACGTCAAGTGACAGATTGGAACCAGTCAGAGAAGTCTTGAGATGTAGGTTCAAATGGCTCTGAGCACTATGGGACTCAACTTCTGAGGTCATTAGTCCCCTAGAACTTAGAACTAGTTAAACCTAACTAACCTAAGGACATCACACACATCCATGCCCGAGGCAGGATTCGAACCTGCGACCGTAGCGGCCTCGCGGTTCCAGACTGCAGCGCCTATAACCGCACGGACACTTCGGCCGGCTTGAGATGTAGGAAATTACCTTTTGAGATTCCTTCATTCCAGGATGGTACATGACCGTGGATAAACAGCTGGTCACATTTTGCGGTCGCTGTCCATTTCGACAATACATCCCACCAAAACCTGGTAGATACGGAATAAAGTTGTGGGCATTTTGTGACAGTGCAACAAGCTACTATTAGAAGATGAAAATGCATTTATGGAAGGAGGAAGAAACCAGAGCTGTGCGACTTGGAGAGAATGTTGTGAAAGCCGGCCGCGGTGGTCTAGCGGTTCTGGCGCTGCAGTCCGGAACCGCGGGACTGCTACGGTCGCAGGTTCGAATCCTGCCTCGGGCATGGGTGTGTGTGATGTCTTTAGGTTAGTTAGGTTTAAGTAGTTCTAAGTTCTAGGGGACTTATGACCTAAGATGTTGAGTCCCATAGTGCTCAGAGCCATTTGAACCATTTTTTTTTTTTTTTTTTTTGAGAATGTTGTGAAAACCCTGGTGACTGAATTTGAAAAGTCTGGACGTAATATCACCTGCGATAATGCTTTGACATCTCTCGATTTAGGTCATTATTTGCTGTCAAAATATCTGACACTAGTCGGTACTGTCCAAGAAAACAAAGGTGAACTGACTGCCGATTTTATTACACCTAAAGGACGTGAAATATAATGCACATTATTTGGTTTTCAACGAGATGTGTTGATAGCCTCTTATTCTATTTAGAAAAATGAAGTTGCTACCGTCCTAAGCTCTCTTCATTACCAACCAAAGATGTCATCATCACAAGTGAAGAAGCTTCAAGTTAAAATGACGTACAATGCCACAAAGGATGGCGTTGACACCATGGAACAGAAGACGCGATGCTGTAGTGTGGCCGGCCGCTGTGACTAAGCGGTTCTAGCCGCTTCAGTCCGGAACTACGCTCCTGCTACGTTCGCAGGTTCGAATCCTGCCTCGGACATGGATGTGCGTGAAGTCCTTAGATTAGTTAGGTTTACGTAGTTCTAAGTCTAGGGGACTGATGACCTCAGATGTTAAGTCCCATGGTGCTTGGAGCCATTTTCCCCATTTGAAGCTATAGTATGAAGACAAAAGCAAGGCGCTGGCCATTGGCAGTTTTCTTCAACATGATCGATGTAAGTGTAATGAATACATAGATAACTTGGATGATGCTGCCTACCATAAAAAATGAGACGTCGGACTTCCATCATCAATTTGGGAAAGCAACGCCGGCCGCGGTGGCTGTGCGGTTCTAGGTGCTCCAGTCCGGAGCCGCGCTGCTACTACGGTCGTAGGTTCGAATCCTGCCTCGGGCATGGATGTGTGTGATGTCCTTAGGTTAGTTAGGTTTAAGTAGTTCTAAGTTCTAGGGACTGATGACCACAGCAGTTGAGTCCCATAGTGCTCAGAGCCATTTGAACCATGTTTTGGGAAAGCAACTAGCAGGGGTAAAGAAGTCAATGAATTCATTAGCAGCCGTATCCAGGAAGGGCAGTGAAATCACCAGCTAAGAAAAGGAGAAGATGTGCATGTTGTGTAGAGAATACAGGTAGTAAAAGTCAAATTACATGTTATAAGTACACCAAATCTGTGAGTTCGGAATATTTTGCTATTGTCTGTAGACATCGCGAAATTTTGCAATAAGAATAAAAGCCAGAAGTAAAAATAAAAAAAAGGTTTTTTAAATGTAAACTTCCAATAAATAAAATTATTTTAAAAGTATTTATTCTTCAAATGTCTTTCACTTCATAATTAGTCAAAATAGTGATAATTTAAACAACAAGGGACTGGCAGGTGCGACTGAAAGGCTAAACTATACAGATTTTCTGGTAAGTAGAGAGTTAATCGTAACAAGATGCTTAGAAGCTGCGGTCCGATTGTCATTAGTCGAGAGCGGCGTTCTCGCGGGGAAGGCTGCAACGGCATCTGAGGCAAGAACGGGGCTGAAGCGAAAGCTGTTTACTGGGTCACCGGGACACCATCGATCCCCGGGCCGCAGTGCGCGTGCGCGGCGCGCCCGGTCATACGCTCTGAGGCTGTACGTAGCGCAAAGCGCTCACGTTTTCTCTGCAGAGTGGTTCTACGTGAACGGTAAGTCAACAGACCTTCGTCGTTCATTTCAAGCTGCTCCTTCAGTTTACTATTACCACAGTACATTGCTTTGCAGAGTGTAATTAACAAAGGTTAAAATCAAACGTCTCATCAACTCTAACATCAATTGGCAGTGACGAAGTGGGAAATTGGTCGTGGAATTGTCGCAAGAGCCATTCCATCAGTCTCCTTGAAACATTCGGTAATGCTTGGGATATTTATTATGCACAAAGTGATAGTTATCGCAGAAACTGCCTTTTCCATCAGGTCGCAATAATTTTTCTGGAGTCGGACTTCATTTCAGTTTCGGTATTTAATTAGATTCAATGTAGTAACATCTACATGTTGAAAGCAAAAGTTATCGACGGCAAACAAGAGCGTTTTGTGTAGCCAGCTGGCACTCTTTGTTCTGCATGTACACACATACTGAGCAAGCCACCATACGGTGCATGCCAAAGGGTGCCTTGTACCATTACTGATTAGGCTCATTCCTGTTCCATTCGCAAACAGAATGAGGGAAAGACGATTGTCTGTTAACCTCTGTCCGAGTCCTAACTTCTCTTATCTTGTCTTTGATGGTCCTTACGTGAAAAGTCTGTTCAGCTTCAAACACCGATTCTCTAAATTTTCTCAGTAGTGCTTAGCGAAAGGATTGTCTTCTTCTCTCCAGAAATTCCCAATAGAGTTTACGAAGCATTTCTATAATACTCGCATGTTGATCGAACCTACCAGTAACAAACGCCTCTCAATGTCTTTGATGTCTTCCTTAAATCTGATCTTGTGGGGATCCCAAATACTCGAGCAGTACTCAAGAATGGGTTCTGATATTGTTCCCTGCTAAATTTTCCGGAAGAATGCTTGTAATGGGCAGAGTCAGGAATTTACGATGACTTAGGGAGATAAAACGTTGATTCAAACACCTTTTGTGACTGATGTATTCCGAGGAAACTAGTTAGCTGATGCAAATGCAATTCTGAACCGTCGATACAGTATTAAGATCAGTTAATAAGATGTCCTTCCAGAAAGTCTTTCAAGCTACAGGGGTCGGTTAACA